>NC_080432.1:7500-307500 GCF_028018845.1 Melospiza georgiana | reverse complement strand
AAACACAAACCAGAACAAAGCTGCCATGGGGCTGCAATGCCCAGGAAACCTCTCCCCTCGCCCAGGAGGGGTAAGCCAGCCCTGCATGCAGGGCACTAACCCCACAGCAGAGGGAAAGTAGATGACTGTTCCTACTAGGAGTACCCTGGCCACCAGCCTCGTGAGGACACGAGGACACAGAAGTCCCACAGACACCTGCCCGTTCCCAGATGGAAGAAGTGGAGCTGGCAACACTCCTGAAGAGGCAGAAGGATATTGAATATTTTTACTCTGTATTTTAAGACATCATCTGCCATTTCTTACACCTCGGGGGATGACAGACAGCCCCACTGAGGCGTGTGGAGGAGGACGAGCAGTCACTGCTGTCCTCGTGTGCTCCTGCAGCCATTCCAGGGTCACTCACAGCCGAGCACCTGCAGTGATCGTGGCACACAGACATTCCCAAACCCCTGGGCACAGCCAGCAGCCCCAGGGAAGGCAAAGAAAACAGTTCTGGTCTGGAAGAGCCTGCCTACAGCTCCCAGTGTGAGCTGTCAGCAAGCACTCACGGGTGGGCTGCACCCATACATCCACCCACAGCAGCCTGGGAGCAGCACGAGCCAGAGCCTCCCCTGCAGCTTGTGCTGTCCCAGCCAGCTGTGCCCACTGGGACCCAGTCTGCTGTGCTGGGAGCAGCACGAGCCAGAGCCTCCCCTGCAGCCTGTGCTGTGCTGTCCTAGCCAGCTGTGCCCACCGGGACCCAGCCCAGCTGTGCTGGCCCCTGGCTGCCTGGGACAGGCCCCACACTGCTCCTGCAGAGGTTCCTCTGTGTGGAGGGGCTCAAACCCTGATGACATGTGTGTGTATGTCACATTCACACGGTGACACCTGTGGGGAGGGGGAACCCCTGGGGAACCCCAGGGCAGACACAGCCATGAAGCTTCTCCCTGCCCAGGGCACAAGCGGGCAGGGGAAGGGCTGTGCCAGGGAGGGCAGCCCCCACAGGCTGGGCAGCAGCAGGTGAGCAGGACCACCCTCCCACCCAAACCACTGCAGGATGCTGCAATTTCAGATGTTGAGAATTTTAAATTTTCTGTGCTGAAAGGCACAGACTCGTAAAAGAGTGCTGTATTTGACTTGAGGTTGTGGAGGAGATTTTAAAATTAATTAATAGCATTAGGATTGTGAGTGTGTAGTTGGTTAGAAGTGTGTAATATAACAGGGTGAAAAACAGAGTCTGGGGTTTTAGAATATAGAAATTAAATATGAAAATGGAGGTTTTGGGGCAGAGGTAAGTTGTTGTTTTTTACCTTTCTCTTCTTTTTCATCAGTTTGGGCGATGTTTTGTAATTAGACAGAAAAGTCTACATTGTAAGCTTTGAGAGATTAGTTACTAGGTTAAAAGGGAAAATAATCTAAGTGTTAGTTTTTAATTAGATAGTTTAATCTTAAAAGGCTTTGTAACAAAAGAAAACTATTTTGTGTTTTGCTAATGAAAGACTGTAGAACTCACAGTTGTGAGGTTGTTTCACTGATAAAAAATAATAAACACATGAGTCTAAACATGAAATACATTAATAATGACAAGAGACAGCTCTGCCAAGATGCAATAACAGCACATGGAGGTGCAGGAAATGTGGCTAAAGGTGTGTTTGAGTCTCACCAGCCTGGAGCTCTCTGGCAGCCCAAGAGAAGGGCAGGAGGCAAAAACCTCAGGAGTGGAGGGTGACATTTGTGACCAGCAACAGCCCCATGCCGTGCCCAAGTGACACAGAAGCCAGCAAGTGCCACCAAATCTCACCAGAAACACATTCTGCCTGTCCCCTGACACAGACCCAGCAGAGCTCCTGAGCACATAGGTTTGGAGAGGCACTGGCCCAGCAGGATTGCAGGGGGCTGCAGATGCTCCTCAGGCATGTGGCATTTCCCAGACACCATCTGGGATGGGCTCAGTGCTGCCCACAGCCTGGCCCTGCTCCTGCACGGCACCAGCACAGCCACGAGAGGCCAGGGGTGCCAGAGCCCTGCAGCCCCAGCAGAGCCCTGAGCCTCGCGGATTAAGGTCACCAAGCACTTGCGCTACCAAGGTGGAGCCACTGGCACAGGCTCTGCCTGGCACACCCGAGGTGCCACATCACCGCTCCTACTGCCAGGACCTGCCCTGGAGCCTGTGCTTCCACAGGAGGAAGGAGCCAGGAGAAGGAAAGGAGGTGCCCAGCCTGGATGCGGCCATGAGTATCAGAACACCATAAATTGTTTGGGTTGGAAAAGCCCTTTGAGATCGGGTGCAGCTGCTCCCCCAGCACTGCCAGGCCACCACCAGCCCACACCCTCAAGTGTCACATCCACATGGTCTCTGAATTCCATCAGGGATGGGAACTCCATCACCACCTGGAGCAGCTGAGCTGAGGCTGGAAAACCCTTTCCATGAAGAAACTGCTCCCAATATCCAACCTAAATCTCCTCTGGAGCAGCCTGAGGCACCTTCCTCTTGTCCCGTCCCTTTTGTCATGGGAGCAGAGCCTGACCCTCACCTGGCTGCATCCTCCTGTCAGGAAGCTATAGAGAATGAGAAAGTTCCCCCTGAGCCTCCTTTGCTCAAGGCTGAGCCCCCTTCCCAGCTCCCTCAGCCTCTCCTGGGGCTCCATTCCCCGCCCTGGACAGGCTCCCTCAATGTCTCTCTTAGGAGGGGCCCAGAGCTGTCCCCAAGCCTGGAGGTGCCCCAGCAGTGCCCAGCTGGCACAGCCCAGGTGCCAATGGCCTCTTGCCCACATGGGCTCATGTTGAGCCACTTTCCACCAACGCTCCCATGGCCTTTCCAGCCCCTCTGCCCCAGCCTGGAGTGCTTCATGGGGCTGCTGTGACCCCAGGGCAGGGTCTGGCACTTGGCCTTGATGACCCTGACCCTGCTGGTCTCAGCACATTGATCCAGAGCATCCCAACCCCTCTGCAGAGCCCTCCTGCTCTCCAGCAGATCCACATCCCACCCCACTTGGTCTCCCCTGCAAGCTTACTCAAAGTGCACTCAGTCCTGTCCAGGTCCCTCACAAGGACATGAGCTGACACCGTCCAAACCAACACACAGGTGCCAGAGGAGGACCTGACTGACCTCAATATCCTCTCTCTGCCGTGGGGAAACACACCTGGGGCTGCCAGGTTCTGCAGCTGTAAAAACAATGAACCTCTCCATAGTGCTAAAGGCCTCAGCCCTTAACCCTTCACTAAGTGATGCTACTGTCACCTGGAAAAAGGAGCATCAGAGGGGAAAGCAAAGATCAGGAGTGGTGAAGTCACAGCAGCAGCAGCTGCCCAGGTCCCTTCTCTAAGCTAGCTCTAAACCAAGTGCCCTGGGAGAGGGGCAAGGGGTACCCTGCTCCCTGCCACCAGCTGCTCCACCTGTGCTCCAGTGTGCAAAGGGCCAACCAAACCCCTCCCGTTACACGAAAAGCCTACTTTTGGGTCAGGAATCACCCAGAGCAGATGTGCAGAGCTCTGGTCACCATGTGCCCATGGGGCCAGGGCCAGCTCCATTCAGCCATTCTGCTCCAACCATCCAGCTCCAGCCATCCAGCTCCATTCAGCCATTCTGCTCCAACCATTCTGCTCCAGCCATCCAGCTCCATTCAGCCATTCTGCTCCAGGCCAGCCCCCACGAGTGCAGCCCCAGGGCAAAGGGCAGACACTCATGCCAGGCGCTGTGGTGTGCCAGGGCAGGGGCTGGCAGGGATGTACCTGATGATGGTGTGCATGCCCCGCACCTGCGGCGTGCTCTCCAGGACACTCAGCGTCTTGGGCAGGGGCTGTCCTTGGTGGGCCGAGGCCAGGGCTGCCCTGCAGGGAGGAAGGTGCTCAGAGCTGTGCAGCACACACACACCCACAGCCCCGGGCCACCCTGCCAAAGGAAGGCTCCAGAAACACCCCTCTGAAAGGTCAGCACCGTGTTCGGCCTTCCCTGGACCCTGAATAACACCCCAAGTCTGTCAGCAGGCATGAGACCCCAGAGCTGGACTGCCCAAAAAGAACCTCCCAGACCACACGCACGGCTGCTGCAGCCTCTGCAGGGCACCCTGGGACCAGGCTGTCACCACAAGGGACAAGGGCTGTCCTGCCCAAAGGGAACACGAAGTGCCAGGAACAGGGACCATGCAGGGCACTTCTCCCACAGAAGTGAGCACCCCAGGGTAAGTCAGCAGCCAGGAAAGGGGCCCTGCTCCAGCCAGGACAGGAGCAGGGCAGGGAGCTGGCCACAGGCATCAGCCACAGTGTGGGGTGTGTCACACAGAGCCCAGGGCTGCAACCAGACGGGCCCTGAGGAGCTGAGCACAGCCCTGGGGAGCAGCAGCTACGCTCAGGCACCTCAGCAAAGCTCTGCCAGCAGGGACACAGAACCCAGTGGGTGCCAGCAGCCCCCCAGGCCAGAACAGGCTCCTGTGCAGCCCTGGGTCCCACGTACCTGACTGTGATCTCCCGCTGGTGGTGCAGAGGTCACGGTGCAGTGCAGGGGAACAGGAAGGACAGACACCCTGTCAGTCACTCACAGGCCAGCACAGCCATCCCAACAGCCCAGCTCCCCACCCTCCTCCCCAGCGCCCACTGCACCGATCTGCTCCCCCAAGCTCCATGTCGGGGTGTCTTGAGAAGAGAGAGGTGATGCCAACACCCCCCAGGTTCTCCCAGAGCACAGGTCTGTGTGCAGCCACATCCTGCCCTCTGCATGCAGGACCCTTCCCCTCCTCAGCCCCGGCTCACCTTTTCCAGCTGGCTGTGCACGTGCTGCACGATGAGGTCCAGTGCCACGGAGTTCTCCCCACCTGCGGGTGGAGCAGAGGAGGCAGGTGGGGCGGGCGCTGAGCCACCTGCCCCACAGCACCCGCTCCCCGTGCCAGGCTCAGCTCCGGCCTCACCCCTGGGCACCACGATGTCGGCCACCTGCACGGTGGGCTCGATGTACTGCTCGAAGGCTGGCTTCACAAACTTGTTGTACTGCTTGATGACGCCCGCCACATCGCGTCCGCGCTCCATGATGTCGCGCTGCAGCCGCCGCACCAGCCGGATGTCGGAGTCCGTGTCCACAAACACTTTCATGTCCAGCAGCTGGAAAACTGGGAGGGGTGAGCACCCCCTATGCAGCTCCCATCATACCCGAGCCATTCCCCTCCACCACCCCACAGGGGCACCCAGCATCACCTCCCCTGAGGCCTCTGACACGGAGTGCTCTGCCAGCAAGCGTGGTGAGCTCTCCCTCCACAGCCCCACTGCTGTGGCACCCAGGGCCAGTGCCCGCCCTGCTGCAGCACAGCATCCTCTCGGGCCAGCGGCCACCTGAGGCAGCGATACCTTGAGCAGCTCCTTGTTGGCGAAGGCCAGGATCCCTTCAAACACGATGACGTTGGCCCCATACACTGTTTTCTGCAGGCAGACAGCAGCTGGGTTTGTCCTGTTTCTCTCACATGCCACAGCAGCACCAACACTGACATACACAGGGCACTGACCCCCCTGGGATCTCACCACGGTGCTGGGGCTCCCCATAACCATCCTGCAGCACCGAATGCCTTGGAGCTGTAGTCAATCCCTGTGCGTGATGCTCCAGGCCAGGACGGACCCCGAACCTTGCTCTAGATCCCAAGCCTCTGCTCAGTGCCATCCTCCCAGCACCTCTGCCCACTGAGTCCCTCCCTCATATCTGCACCGGCCTGTTGGCACATCTCCCCACAGTCTTCCATGAATGAGTACCCCATTCCTGATGACCCCAGCCACCCCCTCCCTTTAGCCCTGCAGGGCCCAGAGGCATTCCCCGTTCCCAGAACCCTGCCAGCCAGGCTGAGCCCGGCCTCCGGCACCCACCCACTCGCGGCGCCGGCTGTGTGTGGTGAAGTCGTACACCGGCACCTTCACGCTCTTGCCCTTCTTGAGCTTGCGCAGGACATTGACGAGCAGCTCGAAGTCAAAGGCATCGGGGTGGTCGAAGTTGTAGTCGCTGCGGGCTGCCAGCGCCTGCTGACCCTCATCCAGCACCTGCAGGCACCGGCACTGCTCGGGGCCGTGCCGGATCCTGGCACCCACCGCACCCCAGCCCCGCTCAGGGCCGTACCCGATCCCCGCAGCCCGATCCCCGGCACCGCTGAGCGCCGTGCCGGATCCCGGCACCCACCCGATCCCCATACCCCGATCCCCGGCAACACCCAGGGGTACACTGGAACCGGAGTGTCGGCCCGGCTCGGCGCTGCCCGGGCCCCGTCCCGCACCTTGTAGAAGGAGTCCATGGAGAGCAGCACGACCCAGGGCACGTCCAGCGCCTCGATGATCCGCGTCGCCACCGTGGTCTTGCCGGAGGCGCTGCCGCCGCACAGGCCTGCGGGGAGCGGCGGGGGCACCGCCCCGGCCCGGATCCGTCACGGGCCCGGAACCGGCTCCGGCTCCGGCCCGCTCCCAGCCCCTCCCTCGGGGCCTCGTTCCCCGATTCCCGACCGCAGCCCGACCCCGGCCCCGGTCCGGCCTCCATCCCCTCCCGGCCCGCTCTCGGCTCCATGTCCTTGCTGATCCGGCTCCATCCCCTTCCCGGCCCCGTCCCGCCGCTCACCGATGACAAAGGCCTCATCTACGGGCGCGCCGGTCTCGCTGTACCACGGCGGCCGCCCGGCCGTGTAGATAGTGCGCTTGCTGGTGCGCAGCAGCGGCGGCTCCGGCTTGCACTGGCTGGCGGTGCGGCGCCGTGGGGCCGGGGCGGGCGCCAGCGGCAGGCGGCTGAGCAGCGAGCCCAGCGGGCCGGGGCCGGGAGCGGAGCTGTGGGCGCGCTCCGGCCCCGCCGCCCCCCGCCGCTCCTCAGCGCCCGCCGCCGCCATCGCCGCGCGGGCCGCGGGGGCTGCCGGGACAGGACGGGCTGCGCACGGCGCGGGGAACAGGCCCCGCCCCTGAGTGAAGCCCCGCCCTTATAGAGGCTCCGCCCCAACCGGTGCCCCGCCTGCTAGTGTGAGGCCCCGCCCCTTATCGAGGCCCCGCCCCAGACGCCCCGGGAGAGCGGGACTCACCTGCAGAGCGGGGCTGTCACACCGGGGCTCACCGGCACAGCCCTCCCTGGGGCTGTCACACCGGGGCTCACCTGCAGAGCGGGGCTGTCACACCGGGGCTCACCTGCACAGCCCTCCCTGGGGCTGTCACACCGGGGCTCACCTGCAGAGCGGGGCTGTCACACCGGGGCTCACCTGCACAGCCCTCCCTGGGGCTGTCACACCGGGACTCACCTGCAGAGCGGGGCTGTCACACCGGGGCTCACCGGCACAGCCCTCCCTGGGGCTGTCACACCGGGACTCACCTGCAGAGTGGGGCTGTCACACCGGGACTCACCTGCAGAGCGGGGCTGTCACACCGGGGCTCACCTGCACAGCCCTCCCTGGGGCCGTCACACCGCGGCTCACCTGCGGAGCCCTCCCTGGGGCTGTCACACCGGGACTCACCTGCAGAGTGGGGCTGTCACACCGGGGCTCACCGGCACAGCCCTCCCTGGGGCCGTCACACCGCGGCTCACCTGCGGAGCCCTCCCTGGGGCTGTCACACCGGGACTCACCTGCAGAGCGGGGCTGTCACACCGGGGCTCACCTGCGCAGCCCTCCCTGGGGCTGTCACACCGGGACTCACCTGCAGAGTGGGGCTGTCACACCGGGGCTCACCTGCAGAGTGGGGCTGTCACACCGGGGCTCACCGGCACAGCCCTCCCTGGGGCTGTCACACCGCGGCTCACCTGTAGAGCCCTCCCTGGGGCTGTCACACACACCGGGGCTCACCTGCACAGCCCTCCCTGGGGCTGTCACACACACCGGGGCTCACCTGCACAGCCCTCCCCGGGGCTGTCACACCGGGGCTCACCTGCACAGCCCTCCCTGGGGCTGTCACACCGCGGCTCACGTGTGGAGCCCTCCCCGGGGCTGTCACACCGGGGCTCACCTGCACAGCCCTCCCCGGGGCTGTCACACACACCGCGGCTCACCTGCACAGCCCTCCCCGGGGCTGTCACACCGGGGCTCACCTGCACAGCCCTCCCTCTGGCAGGTCAGAGCCGCTCCAGCCCTGCAGCATCACGGGCTGCTCGGGGCTGTCCCCAGCCTGCCCCTGTCCCAGGTGTCCTGGGCACCCAGCGCTGGGCCCGGCGCCTCTGGGCGGTGTCCAGGACACGCCAAGGGCGCGCTGTTGGTTCACGGTCTGCCGGGTGTCTCCGGGGACCCCCGGAGCCTTTTCGCAGCCGGCTGCCCCTGCCCGTCCTGAGGCTGTTCCTGCCCGGTCAGGACCGGCCCTGCCCCGTGCTGGCCCTGCCCAGGCTGCTGGCCCGGCTCCGCAGCCCGTCCCCAGTCTCTCCGCAGCACGGAGCAGCACGCTCGGTGTCATTGTCGCCGCGCTGAGGGGGCTCTGCCTGGCCGCAGACGGGGCCGGACTCGGCACCAAGCCCGGGGGGCGCCGGTGGTTCCTGAGCGCTGAACGCCCTGCTCCGGGCCCGGCCGTGCCGGTGCAGCCCCTCCGGCCCAGCCAGCCCGCGCTCCCGGCGCTTCTCTCGGAGGATCGCGGGGGGACAGCGCCAAAATCCTTCCTGCTGCCCTGTGCACCGGCTCCGGCCCCGCGGCAGGCGATCCGCGCGGTCAGGCACGATCCCCGCCGTGCCCGCTGCTCCCCAGCTCCCCTCCTGTCCCTCCCGTGCTCAGACGGATCCCAGCATCAGTTCTGTCATCGCCTGCCGGGGACGGGAGGCGCGGCGGAGCCCTGGCCCCGAAGAGCTTCTCCCGCGAAAGCAGCGCCCTTACACGCAGCTCCGGTGTCTTCTCCCGGAGATCCGCCGGGCCGGGCCGCCCCCGCCCCGAGCCCGGAGCGGCGGCAGCGGGGCGGGACCGCCCCGCCACCCGCGTGTGGGCGGGACCAGGGGCGGAGTCACGGCAGGGGCCGGGCTCGGCGGTGCCGGTGCCCGCGGTGCCGCTCGCTCCCGGGATGGAGCCCCCGACCGGCACCGAGAGCGCCCGCCTGGTCAGCCCGCGGGGCGGCCGCGCCGACGGCAGCCTGCGCCTCAAGAGGTACCGCCGGCACCGCCAATCATCACCCCGGCACCATCACCCCGGCACCCATCACCGGCACCCATCACCGGCGCCCATCACCCCGGCACCCATCACCCCGGCACCCGTCACCCCGGTACCCATCACCCCGGCACCCATCACCGGCACCCATCACCCCGGCACCCATCACCCCGGCACCCATCCCCGGTACCGATCACCGGCACCCATCACCGGCACCCATCACCGGCACCCATCACCCCGGCACCCGTCACCCCGGCACCATCACCCCGGCACCCATCACCCCGGCACCCATCACCGGCACCCATCACCGGCGCCCATCACCCCGGCACCCATCACCCCGGCACCCATCACCGGCACCCGTCACCCCGGCACCATCACCCCGGCACCCACCACCGGCACCCATCACCCTGGCACCCATCCCCGATACCCATCACCGGCACCCATCACCGGCACCCATCACCCCGGCATCCCCACCACCGCCAGCACAACTCCATCACCGGCGCCTCCGGCACCGACGGCGCTCCCACCACCGGCACCCCCGACACTCCGGTCACCACCGGCACCTCCATCAGCACCGGCACACCATCGTCCCGACAGCCCCATTACCGGCGCTAGCACGTCCGTCACCGGCACCCCGATCACTCTGTCACCCCCAGGCTCCCCGGCAATTCCTCGCACCGTCACCCCCATTATCTCCCGCATCTGCAACCCCCGGTCCTCCCGCACCCGCTCGCCCATCATCCCCGGCACCTCCATCGCCCCCATCGCCCTCGGCTCCTCGGGCACCCCCGCAAGCCCCCGGCACGTCGCGCAGCTCCCACCGCCGACACCGGCACCCCCGGCACGTCCCTCCCCGGCCGCCCCCGTGCCTTCATCCATCCGAGCGGACACCGGCACCTCCGCAGTCCCCGCGCCAGCGCTGCCCGCCCGCCGCCTGCGCCGCCACCCCGCCACCGGCACGCTCAGCCGCCGCCGGCACCTCCGCTCGAGCGGAACCGGCCCCGCCGTGCGCCAGCCCCGCTCCCCGCTCGGGTGTCCGTCCCGCACCTATCGGCGCCCAACGTCACCCACGCACACCGGTACCATCCATCCATCCATCCATCCATCCATCCATCCATCCATCCATCCATCCATCCATCCATCCATCACCCACCCACACCGGCGCCGTTCATCCGTTAGCCCCCGTCCCGGTGGGCTGCCCGTCCCCGCTCCCGCACTGCTGCCCCACGCACCGGGACCGGGACCCGGCCCCCGCCGCCCCTTCCCCACACCCCGCGTCTCCGCGCCGCTGGCCGGTCCCGCAGCCTGGCCCCGGGAGCAACACCTCGCTCCCGGCTGCACCTCCCCGCGGTACCCCCGCCAGTTTTCGGTTCCGGCGGGAGACCCGTGCCACCGCCTGCTGCTGCCGCCGGTCCGTGGCTGCTCGTCCCGCTGGGAGCGGGGGTTCCGCCGGTGCCCGACGCGGCCGCATAGCAGGGGGCGGCAGCGGGACCCTCGGGGGGCCTGGGCAGGAGCCCGGAGCCGGCGCAGCCGGCAGTGACCCCCGGCCCCAGTCTCTTCACAGGCTCTGGAGACCCCTCAGCACCGGCGGCCCCAGACCCGCGCTGCCGCTGCAGCCCCCCGAGCCCCAGCCCCGGGCAGGGCCGCCTCCAGGCCCGCCGGCAGCTGAGCGTCGCCTGCGCCGTCTGCTGCCTCTTCATGGTCGGGGAGGTGATAGGTAACGCCTGTCCCCCAGGCGGGCCCCGGGGTGCCGGCAGGGCGCGGGGTGCCAGCTGCTCTGTGCCCGCAGGCGGATACCTGGCACACAGCCTGGCCATCATGACGGACGCGGCCCACCTGCTGACGGACGTGGGCAGCATGTCCGTCAGCCTCTTCTCCCTCTGGGTGTCCAGCCGCCCGCCCACCAAGACCATGACCTTCGGCTGGCACCGCTCGGGTGAGCCCAGGGGCGCGGCCCTGCGGGCTCCGGGGACCCCAGGTCGGGTGGGCGCTGATGGGTGTCGTCCCACAGAGACGCTGGGTGCGCTGGCTTCTGTGCTCTCCATCTGGGTTGTGACCGCGGCCCTGGTCTACCTGGCGGCCGCCCGCATCATCAGCAACGACTACGAGATCGAGGCGCGAGCCATGCTGGCCACGTCTGCCTGTGCTGTTGGTGTCAATCTGGTGTATGTGCCACGTGTGCAGCCGTGCTCCCCATCAGCTGGGTCCTGCCCCTCTGTGACCCCAGCTGTGCCCCCAGGTCACTTTGTGTCCCCGTGCACCAGCCTTGTGTCCCCAGGCACTGCCACCGCCACTTCCCTGTCCCCCACATGCTCAGGGCTTCCAGTCCATGTGCCCATGTCTCCACTCCCCACACTCCCGGGTCCCTCAAGCAGCGCCGCCCAAGCCGTGACGAGCCCCAGGACCAAACCCCTGCCCTGCTCCTGCACAGCTTCCAGCCCTGCAGCACCTCCCAAGCCCAGCCATGAGCCCCAGGATCAAACCCCTGCCCTGCTCCTGCACACCTTCCAGCCCTGCAGCACCTCCCAAGCCCTGTCACGAGCCCCAGGACCAAACCCATGCCCTGTTCCTGCACACCTGCCAGCCCTGTACACCTCCAGCCCCACTCCTCCCACTGTCCCCAGCCCCAGGTGTGACACCTGTGCCCCCTTTGCCCAAGCAGGGCCCTCACACACGCCCTGTCAGTGTGGCACTGAGCCATCCTGCTCCTTGCAGCATGGCCTACATCCTGCACCAGTCCCCCGCTGGCCACGGCCATGGCACAGGAGCCTACGAGCGGCTGGAGAGCTCAGGGTGCTGCCAGCCCAGCCCCGTGCCTGGCAGCACCAGTGTGCGGGCAGCCTTCGTCCACGTGGTGGGTGACCTGCTGCAGAGCGTCAGCGTCCTCGTGGCTGCCACCATCATCTACTTCAAGGTGCCCGGGCTGGGCCGCCCCAGCGCTGCCCGTGGGAGCAGCGGTGCCACACATGGTGCCGCGTGGGCTCTGCCCCCAGCCTCACAGAGATCCCCTCTCTGCAGCCCCAGTGCAAGATCGCAGACCCCATCAGCACCCTCTTCTTCTCCGTCTTCGTCCTCGGCTCCACCATCACCATCCTCAGAGACGTCTTCATGGTCCTCATGGAAGGTGAGCACTGGGCGAGAGGGGTGCGAGACCCGGGCACAGGGTGGGCACAGGAGCTCCTGGAGCTCCATCTGCCGCAGCACTCTGCCATGAGGCAGCTCCCCTCTTCTGTGCCTCCCCTGCCCTCCCTGAACCCCCCCCAGTTCTTCCTCTCCAGCCAGCCAGGTGCATTGGCCCCAAGGTGAGGCCTGTGTCACCCCAAAGCCACTGTGCCCAGCCTGGCTGCCCTGGGGGAGCCCCCGGCCCCAGCCAGGTGGGTGCTGTGTCCGTGTGACCGGGGGTGCTGCTGGCAGGGGCCCCACGAGGGCTGCACTTCGACGCGGTGAAGGAGGCGCTGCTGGGAGCCCGCGGCGTGCGGGGCGTGCACGACCTGCACCTCTGGGCGCTGACGCTGAACCACGCCGCCGTGTCGGTGCACGTGGCAGTGGGTGAGTGACCTGCACGGGGCATGGCTGGGGGGTCCCATGGCTGTGCCAGGAACGAGCTCCTGCCCTGCCGGGGTCCCATGGCTGGGGTCCCATGGCTGGGGTCCCATGGCCATGCCAGGAACGAGCTCCTGCCCTGCTGGGGTCCCATGGCCGGGGTCCCATGGCCGTGCCAGGAACGAGCCCCTGCCCTGCCAGGGTCCCATGGCCGTGCCAGGAACCAGCCCCTGCCCTGCTGGGGTCCCATGGCCGGGGTCCCATGGCCGGGGTCCCATGGCCGTGCCAGGAACCAGCCCCTGCCCTGCCAGGGTCCCATGGCCGTGCCAGGAACCAGCCCCTGCCCTGCTGCTCCTAGATGCCGGCGCTGACACGGAGATGGTGCTGCAGGAGGTCACTGCCCGGCTCCAGAGCAGGTTTGGCTTTGCCCTGTGCACGGTACAAGTGGAGCAGCACCAGGAGGAGTCAGCAGGCTGCGCCCACTGCCAGGACCCCCGAACCTGAGACCCCCACCTGCCGCTACGTTGGGCCAGATGTGGCCCTGGCCCCAGCTCCTTGTGCTAGAGCAGGACAGCGCTTGTGATCCCATCTCCCCTCTAGCCACCCCACTGCTGCTGCAGAGCCCTGGGGTGGGACAGCGACTCCAGTATGGTGTCCTGGGGGGACAGACACAAGGCCTGGCCTGTGGAGCACAGGGGCCCCCTGGAATCTTCACTCCCTGCTGTGCCACAGCTCCCGAGCAGGTGGAATCCTGCCCCACCACACGGTCCCCAAGGAGCCCGTCTGTCCTGGCAGGAAGGGACATCCCCCATGGGGGCCCTCAGACCCGGCCTTGGCCCCAGCCCCCCGTGCTGCTGCCTGGGCTCTGTCTGAACCCTTCTGTGCCTGGCCCTGACCCATTCCCTCTGCTGAGTCGTGCCTGTGTCCCTGGTGTCCATCTGTCCATCTGTGCCAGCAGCGGTGCCAGCGCTGCCAATAAATGTGTTGGAGCAGCAGCAGCAGCAGTGCAGCACACAGAGGGGCACGGGGAGGGAAATGGTGGAGTTGGGGGTGGGGCCCCTACAGCCACACCTGCCCTGGTGCCAGCACCAGCACAGCCATACAAAACCAACCACGTTTATTGTGCACAGCTGAACACAGCTCAATGTGAGCGACTCCACGGCTCCCGGCCCTCCCCGCCCTCACGGGGCACTCCCTGGGGATGGAGGCGAGCACAAGCACAGCTCCAGCTGGTGGAGCCCATGCGGCTTCACAGGGTCACACCCACAGCTCAGCCCTGGCCACTCCAGCTCCACCAGCCCAGCTCAGACCAAACGGTGCAGACAGACCCTTCCAGGCCCAGAGCATCCCAGGGCACGGCTGGGAGCAGCTGTCCCCCTGCAGCAGACACCCATCAGGAAAGCAGCACCACCAGAGAGGGCCCACAGCCCCATGCCAGCACAGCTGGCCCAGCCCCAAGCCCCAAGCCCTGCCCAGGGTGAGCACATTGGCAGCAGCATGGTGAGGCACTGATGCCCTACTCCCCTGGCAGCAGGGAGGGCTCAGGGGGGCCAGGGCTGCCGGGTGTGCCCCCATAGAGGACGCTGAAGCGGGCCTGGCACTCTGGGAGCAGCTGGCGGCCCACGGAGGCCAGCCCTGCCAGGCAGTGTGCCCGCACGATGCCCGCCTGCCCGCCCGACAGCAGCCAGCCCCGCGAGTCCAGGTTGGGGCTGAAGCGCACCTGCGGAGAGAGGAGCCCCTGAGGGACAGGGCTGGCTGCTGGGACTCGGCCCCAGGGCACAGCAGAGCCACCCGAGCGCTGGGCTGGGCTCACCCCGTGCCACCCACCTTGTGGAGGGCCTCCAGCTGCAGGCGGTCGAGGCTCAGCTCTGCCTTCAGCTCCTGCACGTGCATGCGCCGCATGGGCTCCCGGCTCGGCAGGTTCTGGAAGCTGCGCTGCGAGGGGAGGCACCACCTTGGGCTGCGGGCCCGGGGCAGGAGCAGGGCATGCAGCGTGCCCCCAGCCCTGCCCCAGCAGCATCGCCCACCCTGCCAGCCCCTGCCCAGGCACAGCCCCATTCCTGCTCAGGGTCAGACCCTGCCACCCCCCTGCCCAGGTACAGCCCCCAGCCCTGCCCCAGCAGCATCTCCAGCCCTGCCACAGCCCCCCAGCCCTGCCCCAGCAGCATCTCCAGCCTGCCACTCAGGGCCCAGGCACAGCCCCACCAGCCTTGCTCAGGGTCAGACTCTGCCATTCCCCTGCCCAGCCACAGCCCCCATTCCTGCTCAGGGTCATTCCCTGCCACCTCCTGCCCAGCCACAGCCCCCCCAGAAGCATCTGCCACCCTGCCACCTCCTGCCCAGCCACAGCCCCCAGCCTTGCTCAGGGTCATTCCCTGCCACCCCCCTGCCCAGCCACAGCCCCCCAGGAGCATCTCCCACCCTGCCAGCCCCCAGCCCAGCCAAAGCCCCCATTCCTGCTCCTGCCCAGACCCCGGCTGCCCCATCCTCCCGTACCAGGTCGGTGTCCTGGAAGCGCAGGTAGCTCCTGGCTGCCATCTCGCTGTAGCGATGGGTCCGGGGCAGGCTCTGCTCGCTGCCCTGGGGCCCCTCAGGGCTGCACGGCAGCAGGTCAGCTTTGTACACGGGCTGTGGGCGAGAGGCACAGATCCTGCTGCTGCTCTGCACACAGGCACCCCCAGGCTCCGGTGGGATGGGGGCTCCGGTGGGATGGGGGCTCTCCTGTGGTCCCCTGTCCCCGTTGGCTGTGTGCTGAGCTGGGCCCCCCAGGAGTGATGGTCTCTTACAAATCTGCGGTCCGAGGAGCGCTTGACGTTGAGGGGGTTGACAGCCAGGTCAGGCAGCACGGCTGCCACCAGCTCGCCGGTGATGTCACCCGCAGCCACCGTGTTCAGCCAGTCCGAGCCAGAGATGCTCTGCAGGGACACAGGGCTGGAGGGCACGGGGCTCCCGCCACCAGCCCGGGGCCCAGCTGGGCCTGACCTGGCCACGGGGACCGAAGGGCCCTGCCCTGGCCCTTACCCACACGGTGCCCTTGCGAGGGGCCACAAAATAGGCCTTGAAGCCCAGGTACCCGGCGTCGATGTAGTGGATCCCACAGAGCCCGTACCTGTGGGAAGGCACAGAATGAGGCCTGGGTGCCTGACTCTGCTGCCACCAGAGGTGTGAGAGCCAGGCACAGCAACCTCCCCAGAACTGGCCCAGGGTGTGAGAGCCAGGCACAGCCACCTCCACAGAACTGGCCCAGGGTGAGGGGGCTGTTCCTGCTCCAGCAGCATGGCACAGAGCCCACAGCAAGCACAGGCAAGGCAGCTCCCAGAGGCCAAGGACTCACTGAGCTCCCAAACCCCTTTAGCAGCACACCTCTTGCTCACTCCAGGGGTAGGCCATGCCCTGCCCAGGGTGGCATGGCAGAAAGGATGCCACGCTTTGCTGCTGCAGTGTGACACAAGACAGGCAGAGCCTGCTCCTGCCATGGCACAGCAGCGCAGTCCCAGGGAGGGGGAAGCTGGAGCAGGCCTGGCAGCACTCACGGGGCGTAGCAGTTGTCCTGGGCCACGGTGATGCCGTTGTAGGGCAGCAGCCAGGCCACCTCGGTGCTCAGGAAGCGCTTGATGCTGTTGATGGGCTCGTAGAGCCGCCGCAGGTCCCAGAACTTGATCTTGCGGTCGCTGCCCACCGTCACCAGGAAGTTGCTGAGGAGCAGCAGCACGAAGGCAGCGCTGAGAGCCCAGCATGGAGCTGTGCTCTGGCCCAGGTGGCCTCAGCCCTGCAGTGGCTCCAGTGCCCTCACCCTGGAAAGCCCAACCCAACCCCTCTGGGGCTGCCGTTGGCACCACGGCCTCTCAAGCCCTTCTTGTCAAAAGAGCTGCTCCTGCAGGAGGAAGCTCCTCTCCTGGCAGCACCTGCGGCTGCTCCTGCCCTCACCTGTCAGCCTTGCACCACTCAATGCTCCGGACTGCCTGGTCATGGGCCAGGAAGCAGCGGAAAGGGTAGAGCTTGAGGGAGGCGTCGGGCTGGTGCACGCACTGCAGCAGGGATTTGGTGAGCAGGTTCCACACTGCCACGGTGCCTGTGGAGAGACCGTGTCCATGAGGCACTGCCAGCGGCACGGGTGCTTCAGCAGGGCACCAGCAGCAGCACGGGCAGGGCTGTGGGAGCTGCAGAGCACAGGGGCCAGGCTGGAGCTGGGGCTCCAAGCAGAGCATGGCAGCAGGTGCTGGCAACACAGCACAGAGCTGCGGATCACTGCAAGCTCAGCACAAAATTCCACGCAGGCAAGTTCAACAGATGGGGACAAGCCCAGAGCCACAGACAGGGATGCCCAGTGACCAGCCTGGAGGTGTGTCAGAATGACAACAGCCAGCCCAGAGGAGCCTCCCCCTGGGCAGGGCTGGGGCTGCAGTGCCTCTGCCAGGGCGAGGGCTGCTCGCCCGGCGCTGCTGCAGGGCACAGAGAGACACTCACCGTCATAAAAGCCTGCTGCCAGGTGATGGTGGGGCTTGGAGGGCATCCAGGAGAGGCTGAAGCACTGCCCACACTCAGGGGCATGGCCTGCCTGGACGGAGCCCACCTGCAGCGTGGCGATGCACTGCACCTGGGGGCCAAGGAGAGCCCTGGGTCACAGCCCTGCACGGTGCCACCCGTGCCCCAGGGCCTGGGGGGGCACGGCACTGCTGTGCCCCTCCAATGCTGTGCAGGTGCCTCGGCTCCCCAGGCTCTGCCACCTGCACGCTGGGGAAGCTGGCAGGGATCACCACGGCAGGAACACTGACCTTGCAGATAAGGTGCTTGTGGAGGGACCCATCTAGAAGAGAGCAGAAGGGGGTCAGGGCAGGCTTTGGCTGTCCTGGGAGCTCCCTGCCTGGAGCCTGGATGGCAGCTCCTCACGGCCCTGCCCAGGGCTCCCAGCCCCTGTCCCACCATTCCCTGGAGCAGTGCCCCAGCGCAGCAGGAGCTGAAGCACAGGGAGGAGCAAACGGGTGGCACGGGACCCCCAGGAGCCAGGCCTGCCTCTGTGCTGGAGGAAGCAGCCCCTGAAACACCCTCAGGCAGATATGATGGGCTCCTGCCCCACCGTGACCAGCCCCAAAGCTGAGGTGACACGGTGACACACAGGGGCCAGACCTGACTCTGGGCACTGCAGGGAGGCAGCAGGAAGCAGCTGTGCAGGGTCCATGGCTGACAGGACTGCAGCAGCCAGGCAGCACTCCTGTGCAGGGCAGGCTGCAGAGACCCCACACACAACAGCTCAGGGCAGGACACCCACAGGAGCACCACGCACCTGTCTAGCAGAGAATCCTCCCCTCCAGAGAGAGGGGAGCTGTGGGGACCTGTGCCACATCCATCGGGCCTGGGGTCCCTGACCCCCAGCGTGGGGCTGTCCCCAGCACAGTGACAGGCACGTCACAGTCTGGAACCTGGCAGCCACGGGGGGAGACACAGAGGAGATGTGCATGCTCCTGGGCATGGCTGTGACAGCCAGAATGCAGTGCCAGCCCCAGCTCTGCCCCACAGGAACACAGGGATGGGGGTCCGCAGTGCCCCAGGGACAGCACAGGGATGTGATCCCCAGTGCCCCAGGGACAGCCAGCATGGTCTGGGAGCCCCCAGCAGGGCCTGTCAGCACAGCCTGGCGCTGCTGCTGTGGCTGGAGAGCAGCTCCAGCCCAGCCCTGAGTACCAGGAGCGTGCGTGCAGCTGCAGCCAGTGATGGGGGGGCCCTGCACGACGCGCCCCGGGGGCTGCGGCAGCGCCTGGCACCCGCAGCAGCGCGGGCACAGCCAGCACGGGGGGCACGGGGGGCACAGGGAGCCGTTCCCACTGCCAGGGGGGAGTGCTGTGTGCTGGTCACAGCTCAGTGCCCACAGCAGCTCGGGGGGGCACAGGGGGGCACAGGGAGCCGTTCCCACTGCCAGGGGGGAGTGCTGTGTGCTGGTCACAGCTCAGTGCCACAGCAGCTCGGGGGGGCACAGGGGTTCCCACTGCCAGGGGGGAGTGCTGTAGTGCTGTGTGCGGGTCACAGCTCAGTGCCCACAGCAGCTCGGGGGGGCACGGGGGGCACAGGGAGCCGTGCCCACTGCCAGGGGGGAGTGCTGTGTGCTGGTCACAGCTCAGTGCCCACAGCAGCTCGGGGGGGCACGGGGGGCACAGGGAGCCGTGCCCACTGCCAGGGGGGAGTGCTGTGTGCTGGTCACAGCTCAGTGCTCACAGCAGCTCGGGGGGCACAGGGGGGCACAGGGAGCCGTTCCCACTGCCAGGGGAGTGCCGTGTGCGGGTCACAGCTCAGTGCCCACAGCCAGCACAGGGGGCACAGGGAGCCGTTCCCACTGCCAGGGGGGAGTGCTGTAGTGCTGTGTGCGGGTCACAGCTCAGTGCCCACCGCCAGCACAGGGGGCACAGGGAGCCGTTCCCACTGCCAGGGGGGAGTGCCGTGTGCTGGTCACAGCTCAGTGCCCACAGCAGCACTGGGGGCACAGGGAGCCGTTTCCACTGCCAGGGGGAGTGCCGTGTGCTGGTCACAGCTCAGTGCCCACCGCCAGCACGCGCCGGCCATCAATCCCGCTCAGCCCGGCACAGTCATTACAGGCACCATTAGCCTGAGCTGGCCCAGCACTCCCTGTCCTGCCCTCGCACACGGAGCAGGCTGGAGGGAGCAGCAGGGAGATGGGGAATGGCTGGGGACACGCTTTGTGGCTGCACTGCCACACGCTGCACCCACAGGGACGCTGCTGAGAGCCCCCCTGCCAGTGCCCAGCCACATCCCAGCCAGGCCGCTGCAGGGCCCCTCAGACAGAACCAGAGCAGCACTCTGCACGTGGCCTCCTCTCACACAGGCTGCGAGCCCTTCTGGATGAGCCCTAGGTGAGGCTGGAGCCCTGCTCCCCTGGAATTCCACTATGGAATTGTGGAAGCTGCTGGAAGCAAGGCTTTGGCACTGGGGCTTGGATCTCTGGGCACAAGGGTACTCAAAACAGCCCCCAGCACCAAAAAGCAGCCTGGGATCCCACACAATCCCTGTGGCAGATGCCAGGCTGGGGGCAGCAGGGTCCCAGTCCCGGGGATCAGATGGGCCCATTCCCCACCATGCAGCCCCCAGGGTGGGCACAGCCCTCTGGCAGCTCCCTGGCACAGTAGGCTCCTATGGGCAGAGGTGCCCAGCCCGGGGCTGGCAGTCCCACCCTGGCACGGGTGGAGGAGGGCCAGGACGCCCTGCTCAGCAGAGTGGCTCTTCCTACCTTTTACCTGGGTTGCCTTGGCGTGGAGCAGGGCCTCGGGGTGGGGCAGGGCGTACACCACCACCCTGCCGTCCGAGAAGGCAGCGGCCAGCAGGCCCAGCCGGCTCATCTCCGGGTGCTGCGATGGACAGATGGCTCAGACATGGATGGGGGCACCTCCCAGGATCCCCGGGGAGCCCAGGGGCAGCCCTGAGCAGCACTCACCACGCGGGCTGCAGTGGGTGGCTCCCAGGCCCCGCTGGGGCAGAACTTCATGTCCCACACACAGCCGTGGTCAGCAGCGATGGCATAGGCCAGCCTGGCCTTGCTGGCAGAGCTGTGGGCGTGAGTTTGGCCATGAGCAACACGGCAGCTGGTGCCCAGCAGCTCCAAAACCCTCCAGGGTACACCACCAGCAGGGCTGGCCAGCAGCACAGCCCCCTCAGGGTTCAGGCTGGGGCTGGTGGCTCTGGAGAGGACCAGCCTCACCACCCACACAGCCATGGGGACACAAACCGAGGCAGGGCCCAGCCATGGCCTGGCCACTCACCCCTGCTCCGTCTGCAGCGTGCCCAGGTCCCAGAGCTGCAGGAGGGCAGGCCCCGAGTGCAGCCCAGACACGCTGTGGGTCTCCTCCATGCTCCTGTGGCAGGACACGGCCACGAGCTGCGGGGCTGCGGAGCCCTCGGGCGTCGGGCACCACGCCATGGCCCACACCGGGCCGCCCACGAAGAACGAGACATCGCGGCGCTCGTGGTGGGGCTGCAGGGAGCTGAACCTGGGGGCACAGGGGGAAAGGAGCCGAGAGCTGAACCTGGGGGCACAGGGGAAAGGAGCCGAGAGCTGAACCTGGGGCATAGGGGGAAAGGGGCTGAGAGCTGAGCCTGGGGGCACAGGGGGAAAGGAGCTGAGAGCTGAACCTGGGGGCACAGGGGGAAAGGAGCTGAGAGCTGAACCTGGGGGCACAGGGGTGAGGGAGCCGAGAGCTGAACCTGGGGGCACAGGGGTGAGGGAGCTGAGAGCTGAACCCGGGGGCACAGGGGGAAAGGAGCTGAGAGCTGAACCTGGGGGCACAGGGGCGAGGGAGCCAAGAGCTGAACCTGGGGGCACAGGGGAGAAAGCTGCAGGGAACTGAACCTGGGGGCACAGGGGTGAGGGCTTCAGAGAGCTGGGTCAGGGGCTGGTGGCACCCCAGGGCACAGAACGGGCTGGCTGCCCAACCCATGGGGGCAGCCCTAGGGTAACCCGTGGTGCAGACAAGTCTGGGGACAGCCTGACAGGCACTGTCCCTCTGGGCCTGGGGAAACCTGACAGGCACTGTCCCTCTGGGCCTGGGGACACCTGACAGGCACTGCCATGCCAGGCAGGGGACAGCCTGCCAGGCCACGGACAGCCTGCTGTCCTGGCACACCCTGTCACACACCTGCTTAGCCTGTACAGGGCACCGTCGTCCTTGATGCCCTCGCGCTGGATGGAGAACAGGGGAGACTCCTCCTCTGCGGGCAGGTACGGGGCAGCCTCGCTGTGCAGGCACAAGTGAGAGCAGCTCTGCCACCCCTGCCAGCCACCCCTGCCAGCCACCCAGCACCATGCCAGTCCCCACACAGCCCCGCTGCTGGCCGTGCTCCTCCACAGCCAAACCCGAGAGATCCCAGAGCCCACAGCAGATACACACAGGGGTGTGGGAGCACAGGCCACCCATCCCCTTGCTCACCCCAGCCACTTTTCCTTTGGCCTGCTCCCTCCCTGCTCCCAGGGTACCTGTCAGAGAGACACGTCCACCTGTGTGCCACTGGGATCCAGTCAGGGAACTCCCACTGCGAGTGCTTCTGCTCCCGCCTGCAGGGCACAGCAGAGCTCAGCCATGGTCTGCGTGGGCATGGCCAGCCCCTCCTCACAGCCTCCCCAAGCACGAGCAGCACCCCTGCCTGCATGCTGGGCACAGCCTCCCCTCCTGCAGCACAGCCCCTGCCCTTGGCAGCCCTCCCACCCCAGCAGAACAGCGACATTCCCGAGGCAGGTGCCCCTTCAGCCTTGTACCTGTGCCAGGGTGGCACCAGGGCACACGCACTGCCCCTGCAGCCCCCCATTCCTTCACCCTTGTACCTGTGCCAGGGTGGCACCAGGGCACACGCACTGCCCCTGCAGCCCCCCATTCCTTCACCCTTGTACCTGTGCCACGGTGGCACCAGGGCACACGCACTGCCCCTGCCGCCCCCCTGAGCCTCGAGCACCCCGAGTTCCCCGGGTTCCCACTCACAGGCTGCAGGTAAGGCTGGAGCTCTTCTCCACGGGGGCCATGATGGAGTTGTGGAAGCCGTTGGGGGCGAGGCCTCGGCACTGGGGCTTGGATCTCTGGGCACAAGAGCACACTCAGAGCAAGCCCTGGGGGACCACCTGTCCCAGAGGGAACCACCACAGCCCCCAGGAACAGAGCCCTCCCCAGCCCCTGCCAGCATGCCACACTGGGCTGCAGACACACAGCACCTGTGGGGACTCCCAGGAGGCCTCAGGACCTGCCTCCACCTTCCCCTGCTCCCTCTCCCAGAGCTCCTGTCCCTGCTCCCACTGCCCTTGTGCCTGCCCCTGTGCCACCCTGTCCCTGGCAGCAGGGATCCTGTGGGACAGCAGGGACATTGGAGCTGTGGGTGCAGGGACACAAACAGGGACCCTGTGGGACAGCAGGGCCATTGGAGCTGTGGGTGCAGGGACACAAACAGGGACAGCAGGGACACTGGAGCTGTGGGTGCAGGGACACAA
Organism: Melospiza georgiana; assembly: GCF_028018845.1. NCBI lineage: Eukaryota > Metazoa > Chordata > Aves > Passeriformes > Passerellidae > Melospiza > Melospiza georgiana. The sequence continues at coordinate 284,949 of NC_080432.1, read as the reverse complement.
ACAGGGACAGCAGGGCCATTGGAGCTGTGGGTGCAGGGACACACAGGGACCCTGTGGGACAGCAGGGCCATTGGAGCTGTGGGTGCAGGGACACAAACAAGGACAGCAGGGACACTGGAGCTGTGGGTGCAGGGACACAAACAGGGACACTGTGGGACAGCAGGGACACTGGAGCTGTGGGTGCAGGGACACAAACAGGGACAGCAGGGCCATTGGAGCTGTGGGTGCAGGGACACAAACAGGGAGCCAGCCCTGCCCTCACCCCTGCGGCCGCCGTCCTCCCGCCGTGCCCTCGGGGTGCCTCCAGCTCTGGCTCCGACGCCTCGCTGTTGAGCGTGTCGCTGCCCTCCTCCTCCTCCTCCTCGGCCTGCAGCCCCTCCTGCGAGGGCACGAAGTCAGCGTCCCGGGCGGGGTCGTCGCTGTCCGTGTCCTCCTCCCTCCTCCTCCTCCTCCTGCGGCGTTTCCCCGGGCCGCGCTCGGGCTCCTCGGCGGGGGCAGGGGGCTGGCACGCCGGCATCAGCTCCTCGGCCAGCTCCTGCAGGTACAGCAGGGCCCTGCACACCAGGGCAGCGCCGGCAGGTGAGCACGGCCCGGCTCGGCACGGGCGGGCCAGCCCTGCCTCCCCCGGGCCGTGCTCGGGGCAATGAGCAATGAGTCTGCTCTGAGCACCGGCCTCCCCCTCCCTGAGCTCGCCCTGCTACCACCAACAACTCCTCCTGCTCTGTCAGGAAGCAAGGAAATTCCTCCTGCCACAGGCAGCTGCCGCGCCCTGCCAGGGGCTCCCGGATCCAAACACATTCCCTAAAGTGGGGAAGGATTGGTCTGTGAGGAACCAGCACATGCCACCAGCAGGGGACAAAGTGCTACAGGGCAGACACTGAGACCCTCTGGGGACACAGATCCTTGAATCATGGAATCAGGGAATGCCTTGGGGTGGGAGACACCCTAAAGCTCATCCAGTTCCACCCCCTGCCACGGGCCGGGACATCTCCCACCAGCCCAGGCTGCTCCAAGGCCCATCCAACCTGGCCTTGAACACTTCCAGGGATGGGGCACCACAGCTTCTCCGGACAGCCCGTGCCAGGGCCTGCCCACCCCAAAAGGAGGGGTTTATTCCCAATGTCCCACCTAACCCTGGCAGTGGGGAGCCATTCCCTGCGTTCTGTCCCTACAGCCCTTGTCCAAAGCCCCTCTCCAATTATTCTGTGCCCTTTGGGCACCGTCAGAGGCTCTGAGCTCTCCCTGGAGCCTTTCCTTATCCAGCCTGAGCACTCCCTGCTCTCTCACCAGAGCACAGCTGCCCCCGGGCCACCCACACTCACACTTTGGCCGCTTTCCTCTTGGGCCGCCCGCCCCGCGGGCTCTCGGGGCCGTTCCCGTCCTCGCCGCCGCCCAGCGCCTTGTCGGCCCGGAGGGGCTCCGGTGCCCGGGACAGCTCCAGCAGCAGCACCTCGGCCTTGCCCTTCCTGCCGCGCCGCCCGCCGGCCCGCGGCGCCGCCGCTGCCCCGTTGGCGGAGCTCTCGCCGCGCCGCTCCGCCGCGCCGTGGGCACCGGCTCGGGGCCGCCCCGGTTTCCTCGGGGATTTGGCGGCCGCTGCTCCATCTTCACCGTGCAGAGCTCCCGCCGGCAGCTCCTCCCCTGCCCAAAACACCGCGGTTAGCGCAGCACGCAGCACCGGGCCCGGCGGCACCCCCTCGCACCCGGGGAGCGGCCCCGCCTCGCTCCGCCCGCCCCCGGTACGTACGGAGCGCTCTCTGTTCACCCTCCCGCTCCCCACTACGGCTCCGGCTCCGCCCGGCAGAACCCGATCGTCGTCCCGGCCGCTCCCGGCCGCTCCGCTCCCGGCACGGCGGCCCGCGGGCGGCGCCTGACGCCATCGGGGGCTCCCAGAGCCACGGCCCCGGTGCGGGCCGCGCCGCCAGCACCGAACCGGAACCGGGGACGGCCAATGGATGACGTCAAAAGGACGCGACGAGTGTGGGCTGAGCCGGTCAATGAGCCAGCACTTAAAGGGCGTGTCCATGCAAATGAGATCGCCGCCGCGCGGCATGCCGGGCCCGATCCCGCGCCAAACCCGCGCTGTCCCGGCGCGTCCGCGGGCTTGGCGCGGGCCGGGCCGTGCCGGGCCGTGCGGGCCGGGCCGCAGCGCGGCAGGGCCGGGCGGGGTTGGGGCCGGGCCGGGCCGGGCGTGTGCTGGGCGGGCGTGCGTTGTGCGGGGCGGGCGGGCGTTGGGGCGGGTCGGGCATACTTACCTGGCAGGGGAGACACCATGATCAGGCAGGTGGTTTTCCCAGGGCGAGGCTCATCCCTTGCACTCCGGGTGTGCTGACCCCTGCGATTTCCCCAAATGCGGGAAACTCGACTGCATAATTTGTGGTAGTGGGGGACTGCGTTCGCGCTCTCCCCTGGTGTTCCTGGTCAAAAACAGACGTAACTTGCGTTGGGTCATTCAGAACAGCTACTAGTTCTTGAAGGCTGTCAATGTCGGCGCCTCAGCAGCCGCGCTCCGGCGCGCAGATGCGTTCAGCAGACGGCGCGCACGCTGCTCGATCGCAGCTTCCCCGTCCCGTCCCCGGTAGGTGGCTCAGGGACAGCCTCGGGTCCTGAAGGGGCTCCCGCCGTGCCCTCCGCAAACGAGCGCTGCCGGTGCCCCGGTTATTCCCCGCTGGAATTGGAGAGCGGCTCCCGAGGGGGGTCAGGAATGCCGCGTCTGGAGCCGGGATGATCCTGGCCGGTCCCACCCCGACCTGCGGGCCCAGGGGAACACGTGGCGGAAAGCCGTTCCGAGCGGTTCTGAGCTGTTCCGAACTGCCCCGAGCAGTTCCGAGCGGGTCCGAGCCGGGCAGGAGGCGCAGAGATGCCGGTCCCGCTCGGTGATCGCTGTCCCGGTCACACCGATCGGGTCCGCGAGTGCTGCCACACTTCCAGCGACGGGAACTCAGGGTCCTTGCGAACCACAAGAGTTGATATAAAAGAGAATTCATCCCCTTTCTTGCTGAATAGAACAAACTGCATACAATGTTGTGCTTTGTCGGAACGCAGGAAATTCCTCTGGTTAACCTGGAGAAATCGAGACCCTGACGGGGGCTCGGAGACCTTGACACGGAGTCAAAAACACCTGTGCTTTCCATTTTAGCTCTTGGAAAAACCAATTGCCAACCTTGTATGAGGATTCACAAGCCTTTACGAAAGTTTAAGTAGAATGATAGTTTATCACAGGGTGAAATGTAGGATTTTGGAGTTTTTAGAAGGAGGGTCAGGAGGCAAGATGGAGGAATCTGGGCATGTCCAGTCTTTCTCCTTCTTCTAGGCCTCCATCTTCTGCTGTGATGGTGGCACTTTTGGATTGGTTCAGGGTAGAGACAGACTGTCTAACATATGTGATAGGTAAGGGGAAATTATTGTAAATAATGTACACGGAGTTTATTGTACAAAAGAAAAAGCTGCCTCTGAAGGTGGTCACTGTGCCTGAACCCGATCTGCCGGACACACCTCGGGGGTCAGAGAAAGAATGTTATAGATAAGAAATAATAAACAACCTTGAGAACGAGAACAGAAGAATCCTGACTCCTTCTTCGGCTGCCGGACTGGGAAGAGAGACTCCCTAAGACATCTCGGGGTCACCATGACCATAGAGACCTCCGAGAGTGCTGAACCGTAACAAACGAAATGCGCAGCAAAGGAGGCTTTTAGCTGCAAATGCGGAAAAACCCGCTCTGAAAAGGAGGAGCGGAAGAGCGAATGAGAACAAAGTAACTGCCAAGAACACAAGGTAACGAAATTCCATACGCGTTCAGAAGGTGTTACATTGATTCTGTCGTTAACGAGGAACACCAGGGGAGAGCGCGAACGCAGTCCCCCACTACCACAAATTATGCAGTCGAGTTTCCCGCATTTGGGGAAATCGCAGGGGTCAGCACACCCGGAGTGCAAGGGATGAGCCTCGCCCTGGGAAAACCACCTGCCTGATCATGGTGTCTCCCCTGCCAGGTAAGTATGCCCGACCCGCCCCAACGCCCGCCCGCCCCGCACAACGCACGCCCGCCCAGCACACGCCCGGCCCGGCCCGGCCCCGACCCCGCCCGGCCCTGCCGCGCTGCGGCCCGGCCCGCACGGCCCGGCACGGCCCGGCCCGCGCCAAGCCCGCGGACGCGCCGGGACAGCGCGGGCTTGGCGCGGGATCGGGCCCGGCATGCCGCGCGGCGGCGATCTCATTTGCATGGACACGCCCCCAGCCGCGGCAGCGCCGGTACCGGCCCCGGGCTCTGCTCCCGCCCGCCGGGCCGGGGCTGCGGGGTGCCCTCCCCGCCCGCGCCGGCTCCGGGCCAGCCCCACGGCACCGGGACAGGGGCTGGGACAGGAGCTGGACCGACCTGGGCCAGCCCCACGGCACGGGACAGGAGCTGGGACAGGAGCTGGACCGACCCGGGCCGTCAGCGCTCGGCAGGGCTGAGCAAACGAGGGACCGGCCCCGGCAAGGAGAGTGTGAAAAATGTTTTTTTGTGATTCGTGTCGATGGGCAATGGAATCAGCAAATGCTTGTATCTGCTGCTGCAAAAGTTAACCCAGTCCCCTGGGATAGCTACAAAGAACGGTTTTGAAACTTTCTGACCAAATAAAGCATAGAACAAAAAAAAAAAAAATAGAAGAAGTATAGTAGAGTTAAAGAGATGAGGAAGCAAAAACGATTGATGCTTAGAATAAAATAGAGGAAGTGGTGGTAAAGCTAAAGGATATTGCAACAAAGCAATGAAATGCTTATGTATAATAAAAAGCTTGGTGCACTGGTACCAGACAAAAATTCTGCAGGAGACATGAGTGAAATGCCTCCCTTCAGCTGACCACAAGAAGGACAGGAAGCCGACAACTACTTGGAAAAATTATGAAATGTATGAAATGGCTGATCCCAGCTCATTGATATTTGCCGATTCGGACTAACCAAGCGCACTGGAAAATGCGTTGTAGCCTTAGAAACAGTTCGTACCCGCTGGTGAACTTGTAAGCGGTGTGTGCGTGAGGGGAGCGGTGCCTGCCCGGCCCCCCAGCGCTGCTTCCCTGCTCTCTTTAAAATAAAGAAACACAGAAATAAAATTCGGTTTGGATGTTAAATTTTGTATCAGGAGGCAGCGCTGGAGCTGTCCGGGTGCCCCTGCCGCGGGTCCGGGGGCGCGGAGCGGCGCAGCCCCGGCCCGGGCGGCGGGAGCAGAGCCCGGGGCCGGTACCGGCGCTGCCGCGGCTGGGGGCGTGTCCATGCAAATGAGATCGCCGCCGCGCGGCATGCCGGGCCCGATCCCGCGCCAAGCCCGCGCTGTCCCGGCGCGTCCGCGGGCTTGGCGCGGGCCGGGCCGTGCCGGGCCGTGCGGGCCGGGCCGCAGCGCGGCAGGGCCGGGCGGGGTCGGGGCCGGGCCGGGCCGGGCGTGTGCTGGGCGGGCGTGCGTTGTGCGGGGCGGGCGGGCGTTGGGGCGGGTCGGGCATACTTACCTGGCAGGGGAGACACCATGATCAGGCAGGTGGTTTTCCCAGGGCGAGGCTCATCCCTTGCACTCCGGGTGTGCTGACCCCTGCGATTTCCCCAAATGCGGGAAACTCGACTGCATAATTTGTGGTAGTGGGGGACTGCGTTCGCGCTCTCCCCTGGTTTTCTTGGTTAACGACAGGTCTGAGTGATACCCCGGTGTAAGTTCTGCCTTACCGCTAATGCTCGGTTTCGGACGGGACCGGAGCCGCGGGTTCTGTTCTCCGTGGTCGGTGACCGGGCGGTGGACAGCCGGCGGCCGCGGGAGCCGCGGGATCTGGGACCCGCGGGTGCTGAAGGCGACCCGCGAGGGGTCTGGGATTCTCCTGCAGGTCCGGCAAGCAGCGAGGGCAGCCCGGTCCGGTGGTGCTCTCGGTGTCCGGTTCGAGGATAGCCGTGGGTTCAGGGGCATCCCAGGGCGCTCTCTCCGAACAGGCCGTGCCGGTGCCCAGGAGACAGACCCCATTCCCTGCAGTACTTGGCAGTAGATCCCTAAAGGGGCCCAAGGACTGCTGCCATCGAAGGGGGGATGATCCCGGCCTGTCCCACGCCGTGTCTGCAGGAGCAGGGAAACACCCCGGTGAACGGGGTCCTCGGTGAGCACCGTCTGGGTCACACCCGGCCGAGTCTGCCAGTTCAGCCGGACTTACAGAGAGTGGGAATTTGGTGCACCTCGAGTCGGACCAAGTCTCTCTGCCCGTGTGTCCCTCCCGCGAGGTCGGAGGGCTGGCCGGCACGCTAATCCGAGTCTTGCCGTCCCACCGAGCGCTCTGTGGGGCCGGAGGCGCTTCTGGACCCGCGGGCCGGAGCCTGGAGAGAGCCTGGGGCATTTAAGCAGAGATGGAGATGGGGCAGGGATGGGCGCCGAGGCCCCGTGGAGTCGGGCTGGCAACACTGCTGCTGTACAGACTGCTACAAACAACGTGTGCACACCACCTGTAGCCAGGCAGCCCTGATCACAACTCTCCCTCCAAACAAGGATATCAGAGAATACCAGCACCATCTCCCCTAACACAAATTATGCTGCAGTGGTGATGTCGCACGGGCCAGCACACCCGGACTGCAGCTATCTGCCCGGTGTAATTCCTTCCGTGCGCTGTGAGCCCGCAGCTCCCGCACGGCACGGCCCGGCCCGGCCCGGCCCGCACGCGGGAGGGCAGAGGGGTTCCTGACCGGGCTGTGTCCCGTCATGCCGCGCGGCGGAGTCAATTTGCATGGACACGCCCCGTGAGGGCTCGGCTGGCCCTGCCAGAGCAGCAGTGAGATTTGCATGGCCCCGCCCCCGGCGGTAGGCTCCGCCCCCGGCGGTCCGGGAGCCGCGTGCCGGTGCCGGTCCCGCTCGGGCCCCGGAGCACCGCCGGTCGTTCCCGCTTCCCCGCTCGGGCACGGCCGGCCCCGCGGGGTACGGGCCCGCTCCGGGGCTGGTTCCAGAGGGACCCTGGCTGTCCCCCACCAGCCCAGCTCGGCCAGGGGCCATCGCCACACTGTCATGGATTCCCCAGAGGACGGCCTGGGGACAGGGAAGACCCGTCTATGCTGCAGCATGGAGTGGGAGGAGAGGCCCCAAGGAAGGTGCGGAGCTGTGCCAGCCCTGGATGACATGGATGACACGGGTGCCAGGGCTCTGCCACACCACAGATGGCACACACAGAGTACTGGGGCCTGGTTTATTAGTGTCCATGCAGCTGCTCCAACTACTGATCCACGTTCTTCACGCGCAGGACCACAGGCACTGAGGTGCAGGGGATCATGCCCAAGTCTGTGATGACCAAATCCACCAGGTCTGGGGGCGTCACATCATAGACCAGGTTAAGCAGGCGCAGGGACTTGTTCTCTGCCCAGCCCCCAAGCTGGGCCTGCCCCTTCCGGAGCACAATCAGGTCATCAGGGTCATCTGCAGAGAGTGGAGAAGCAATCAGGATCGTGGGGGGGACAGCACCTCTCCATCCTGCCCCTGGAGCAGCACATACCACCCCTGCCTGCAAGGGACCCCTGTCCAGGAGGGGGGATGGCAGGGCCGAGCAGCCCGTCATGGTATGGCAGGGACTGGGAGAGAAGGTGCCAGCTGGGGGGAAAGGGACAGAAGGCGTACCCAGCTCGTTGGAGACAAAGGAATCTGTCTGCACCCGCTCACAGAACTTGTACGTCTCGCAGCAGACGAGGACGGGCACGTTGTAGGCCTTGGAGACCAGCGCGATCTGCGAGGTGCCCACGCGGGACATGACAGAGCCGTTGGCCAGCAGGGCGTGGGCTCCCAGCAGCACCTTGGACACCTGCCGGGGAAACACAGCCTCTGTCACACCTTTGGTCACGCTGCAGCCTCCCCTCTCACCATGCTGTTAACTGAGAAATCCCTTTGCCAGGATTTCTTCTCCTGGGAAGCTTCAGCTCCTCCCTGTTTTGCTGCTTTGGAATGTGATTTGGAGACTGTTCATCCAGCATGCAAATTGTTTTGATTTAATGACCAATCATGGCCCAGCTATCTCGAGGCTCTGAGGAGTCACGGGGTTTTATTATTCATTCTTGGTATGCCTTCTGATGTATCCTTTCTCTTTCTTCAGTATAGTTTTAGTATAGCATAAGATGATATGATATATGATATGATATGAGCCTTCTGAGAACTTGGAGTCAGATTCTCATCTCTCACCTTGTCCTGGGGTGTGACCATGTTCACAAGGGTATTAGGATGAGGGAAGAGATGAAGATGTGACTCTGTGTTTCAGAAGGCTTGATTTATTATTTTATGATATATATTATATTAAAACTATACTCAAAGAATAGAAGAAAGGATTTCTTCTAAGAAATCCTTAAGACAAGACTAGAAAAGAATAGAAAGAAAGAATAGAAAGAAAGAATAGAAAAAGAAAGAACGATAACAAAAGCTGACTGTGATTGGCCATTAATTAGAAACAACTAACATGGGCCAATCCCAGATGCACCTGTTGCATTCCATAGCAGCAGATAATCATTGTTTACATTTTGTTCCTGAGGCCTCTCAGATTCTCAGGAGGAAAACTCCCGAAGAAAGGATTTTTCATAAAATATGTCTGTGACACTGGGGCCCTGACAGACCCCCCACTCCCCAGCACACGGCAGCCCCTCACCTCGGGCAGCACGTAGGAGATGGCGTTGATCATGACGTAGGTGCAGTGGATGCCGTGCCGCACCAGGCGCCGCAGCGTCTCGCGGCCCTCCAGGCGCGGCCGGCTGTCCACCACGATCACGCGGAACGCGCGGCCCTGCTTGGCGTGGGCGTCGCACAGCGTGCGGTTCACCAGCGACGAGCTGCACAGGGCCGCCTGTCAGGGGCTGCCCTCCTCCGGAGCAGGCTCCCGCCGGGCCACGACGCCGTCCTCATGCTCAGTGCCCACCCTCATCCCCCTCATCCTCAATGCCCACCCTCATCCTCAATGCCCACCCTAAATACCCATCCTCATCCTCAATGCCCACCCTCATGCTCAATGCCCACCCTCATCCTCAATGCCCACCCGCATCCCCCTCATGCTCAGTGCCCACCCTCATCCCCCTCATCCTCAATGCCCACCCTCATCCCCCTCATCCTCAATACCCACCCTCATCCTCAATGCCCACCCTAAATACCCATCCTCATCCTCAATGCCCACCCTCATGCTCAATGCCCACCCTCATCCCCCTCATCCTCAATGCCCACCCTCATCCTCAATACCCACCCTAAATACCCACCCTCATCCCCAACACCCACCCTCATCCTCAATGCCCACCCTCATCCCCCTCATCCTCAATACCCACCCTCATCCTCAATGCCCACCCTAAATACCCACCCTCATCCACAACGCCCACCCTCATCCTAAATACCCGCCCTCATCCTCAATAACCACCCTCATCCTCAATGCCCACCCTCACCCTGGTGAGCGCTGACCCTCCAGAGCCCTCCTGCCACGATGGCTCCCAGGGCACAATGTCTCCCTGTCCTTGAACAAGGATGCACCCTGGGAAAGGTCTCAGCCCTGCCTGGAAGCAGCACTGACCTCCCTGTCTGTGACAGCACAAGGGACTCTGCCACTCCACAGCCTCTCACCACACTCCTGCCCTGCACTGGCCTCCTGCCCCTGCTCCTTGCTCTGCCCAGCACACACAGCATACCCAGACTCCTGCTGCAGCAATCTCTGGTTCTTTTCCCCACCTCTACTTCTTGGGATGCAAACTGCTGTATTTTTGCTTCCCGACATTTGACTTTGTTGCAGTTTGTTTAAAATCCAGTGAACAGCCCTGGCTGCTCTGTAAGTGCCCTGGGTGGAGGGAGCTGTGGCTCTGGGGCTCTCGGAATCCAACTTCACACCAGGTAGGACAGTGCTGAGCCCTGTGCAGGACCAGCACAGCCTCCCCTCCCACGCTGCTCCATTCCCTCCTCCTACCCGTGGGATCAGCTGCCTGTGCTCCGTGCTCACCATCCATACACCAGGATCACGTCGTGGTCATTGATCTTCTCAAAGGCAGACCTTGAGATGGCCTCAGCTGCCAGGACAATCTTCTCTCGCAGGTATTTGTCGATCACGTCCTGGAGCTTCTCCTTTGCCTGGGGAGAGACATCACATACAGACTTTCCTGCTCTCAGCAGCTCCCTGATTTGAGCCAGGTCGGGATCAGGCTCTTCCCCCTAGTAACAAGCTTTCAATTCCACTGTTGTGAGTCTGCATCCCATCCCTGCTCAGCTCCTTCACCCGGGGCCTGGAGCCTGCCACGGAGCAAGGCCACTCACCTCCTCCTCTCTCAGGGTGTCAGGCAAGCACGATATCTCCTTCTTGAGGAACTTGATGGCATTGCCCATGCTGGCTGAGAGAGGCCGGCACTGGTTCAGGAAGCTGCAGAAGAAAGGGGCTTAGCTCCAAAGCAGCCTGGAGGGCCAAGGCAGGGAGAGGGACGGTGGGCAGGAAGGCAGCAGCCTAGGAAAGTCAGCCAAAGTTTGGGTGGACACCAACCCAGAGACGTGAACAATGGACCACACTCTGTGGAGCTTTGGTCCCTCTGCTCTGGCACTGGGAGCCCTCACCTGATGTGTGGCTTCAGCTTGGCCACCAGGTCCCGTGACAGCTCCTCGTTGGGGGGAGTGGAGTAATCCCGGATCAGCTGGGACAAGAAGAAAGGGAGGGTGATCTCAGGGCACAGGTGCTGGGGCACACACGTCCTGCACAGCCTGACACGCTGCCTGCAGGGGCAAAGGGTGCTCCAGGGACACAAACAGCAGTGGCAGCGCCACACAAGGACCCTGCCGTGCACGACCCAAAGGAAGAGGCTGAGCATGACTGAGCACAGACACAGCCCCAGCAGGGAGGGTACAGAACACACTCCTGCACGCAGCACAGAGCCCCTGCTGCCAGGGGGCTGCTCAGGTACCTGTTTGAAGACCTCGAGCAGCGCGATGCAGCGGGCATTGGAGCCGTTGATGATGCCCTGCGAGTACTGCAGGCCCAGGCGCATCACTGCGGGGTGGATCACTGTGGAGGGGATGCTGCAGGGACCAGGGGAGGGAGCTGTCAGCACCTCTGCGGCCCAGAACACCCAACATTAATGAGCCCCAGCCCAACAACCCAAGGAACAGCCCAGGAAGGGGGCTGGCAGTAACCTGAGGAGCCAGGCTTACCCCACAGCCCCTTCTCCTGTGGCCCTGCACTCTCCTCATAACAAAGATACTAGGCTGCCCCTTCTGCCAGTCCCCAAAGCAAGCAAAATGTCCCGCACCACTCCATCAGGCGTATCCCACATGCAGGACTATGGCAGCCCTCCTGCAGAGCCGTTCTGCAGCCAGGCCAGCCAGAGCAGAGCCCTGGGCTGGGGAGGCCCTGTACCTCATCTGCTGCGTCAGTGGCTTCTTGCGGCTGTACTGGTGGAGGTGGGAGAACAGGTTCACCTTGGTGCCATAGTCCTGCCTCAGAGGTACCTGCAGCCAAGTGTGGTGATGGCTCATCCTGTGCTCTGCTCGTTCCAGGGTCACCAGTCACACCCAGCACTTGCTCAGGGCACGCAAAGTTCCCCTCTGCCCTTCAGAGAGCAGGCCCTGGTCCCACCATGAGCCCCCCAGGCCCTCTGCAGCACAGCTGCCCCAGGTGTGCAGCCTGTCACCCAGTCCTCCTCCTACCTGCTGCCTCTCCAGCTTCTTGGCCAGTTTCCTCTGGGCAGCAGGGTCATCCACCTGCACATGCTCTGGCAGCCGCTTCACCACTGCAAGGATGGCTGGGATGAGACCAAGCTGCTTTGGTGCCCCCCAAATTCAGGGAAGGCAGGGCAGCACCCAGGGACAGGCAGAACCCAGAGCATGGATGAATGACACAGGCATCCCTGGCCCGAGCCCACAGCAGAGCCTCCCATCCTGCTCGCCCGCCCTCTGCTCCCCACCCCGTGGTGCTGACAGCCTTACTGGACTGCGGCTCGGTGGGGCTCTGCCGGGGCTTGGCCGCCGTGGCTGCCTGGCTCAGCTCTGCCTTCCTGGCCAGCTTCTGGGCCCGCTCAGCCTCCTGCTTAGCCCGGCGCTCCGCTCGCCGCTCCGCTTTGCTCTTGCCCCCCGCGGGTTTCTCGCCGTCACCGGGGCCATCAGCGGGGGCAGGGGGGGACGTGGGCTGAGCAGCTGCTGCGGGGAGGAAAGGGGAGTCTGTGCCCAGTCTGGCCGGGAGATGCAGCCCAGTGTGAGGGGCAGCCCGCGGCAGGGAGAGCCCTCTGGGCCCTAAGGGGCTCCAGGCCCTCGGCACGGTGCAGCTGACTCGGCACGCCGAGGGCACGGCACGGCACGGCACGGCACGGCACGGCACGGCACGGCGGGGCAGCCCCGCGCTCCCGGGGCAGGGGACTGCGCTCTCTCTACTGCAGTGCCCACGGTAACGCGGCCGCCCGAGGGCCGAGGGCCCGGACCGGGGCTACACCCCAGGGGTCCCGCTGTAAGACCCTGCGGGCTCCGGGCGCTGCCAGCCCGGCGCTGCCCCGCTCGGGGCTCGGGGGACGGCGGCGCTCACCCCGCGGCTGCCCCGCCTCGGGGGGCGCACCCAGCTCCGCGGGCTCGGCCGACGGCCCCTTCTCGCTCCTCTTCTTCTTCTTCTGCTGCTTCTTCTCCTTCCGCAGCTGCAGCTTCTCCTCCCGGGAGAGCTCCGGCGCCTGTGGGCACACACCGTCAGGCGGCCTGGCCCCGCTCCGCATCCCGGCCTCACACCGGCCCCGGCCCCGCTCCGCAGCCCGGCCTCACACCGGCCCCGGCCCCGCTCACCTGCGGTCCCGCCGCCACTGGCGCAGCTCCCTCGGGGTTCGCACCTAGAATGACGGGAGCGTGAGCGCGGCCGGGTCTCGTCCCGGAGCCGGTCCCCGTGTCCGGTCCCGCACTCACCCTCACGCTCCGCCATGGCGCCGCCCTCAGCGCCCCCTGCCGGCCGGGCGGCGCCACGTGACCGCGCACGTCCGCCGCTCTCCGTGACGCGGTGACGTCACCCCCGGTGCGGGCCGGTCCGTTCCCGGGGCTCCCTCCGGGCCCCGCCCCCCGGTCCCGTCCCGCCGCGGGCACGCGCCGCGGGCGCGCCTGCAGCCCCGGCGGGGCCGCTCGGGGCGGGGCGGGCACGGCACGGCGGGGCGGCCCCGGGGCGGGCGGAGCGGGGCCAAGCGGGGCGGGCGGAGAGCGACGGCCCCGGGCGGGGCGGAGCGGGGCGGCCCTGGGGCGGGCGGTGCTGCCCACTCCCTGCCATCGCGGGGAGTGCTGGCCCGAGATGGCGGCGGCGGGAGGCGGGTAGCGGGGGCGCGCTCGGCCCGGCCATGCACTTCTCCATTCCCGAGACCGAGACCCGCGCCGGGGACGGCGGCGCCCCCGCCTACGTGGTGAGCGGGGCCGAGGGAGCGGAGCTGTCCCGCAGCACGGAGCCGCCCCGCAGAACGGAGCCGAGTGGGCGGCGCGGCTCCTCGGCCCGGGCGCGGTGCGGCCCCGCTGGGGCCGTGCGGATCCGCAGCCCCGGCGCGGTGGCGGGTCGGGATCGGGACCGGGACCGGGGCCGGGCGAGGCGGGCAGGTCCCGGCCCGCCGCCATCCCCGGCCGGCGCCCTGTGCCAGGGCCGAGCAGGGATCGGGCCCCGCCGCCCCCGCGGCTCCGGATCGGGCGCGGGAGGTCCCGGAGCAGCCCCGGGTGTCAGGACCTTGCCCTGCCCGGTGCCGCGGCCGGGGGCGGGCAGCCCGCGGGGGCCCCGTCCGGTCCCATCCCAGCCCCGGCTCGTCCTGGCCCGCCCGTCCGTCCGTTTGTCCCGGCTTCCTGTTTTGGTCCCTGCGCCGGGAGCGCCTCGGAGCGGGGCCGGGACTCCGAGTGCCCGGAGCCCTTCCCGGTGCCGGCAGAGCCCGCAGGCTGGCCCAGGGTCCGGATCGCTGCTCTCTCTCGGGGGGAGGGTGGGCAGCCCTGCGCTCCAACACCCACGCTGGCCCCCGGTGCCGAGATCGCTCTCCGGGGATGCCCCGGGACCCCGCGGTGGGGCACGGTCCCGGGGGGGCAGCCCGGTGCCGGTGTGAGCGGCGATGCAGAGCCCTGGCCATCCGCGGGAGCTGCAGCTGCTCCCGGGCCGCAGGAGCGGGCAGCCCTCGAGGCATTTCGTCCTTGTGACCCCCCTGCCCTTTGCCCTCCGCCGCTGCCGAGGCTCCCCGGGGCTGGGCAGGAGCCGCGGCTGATGCGGAGCCCTGATGCGGGCGGGTGTGGGGCTGCTCGTCCCTCCCGGTGTCCCGCAGCAGCCCCGAGGCACCGGGCTGGCTTGGGTGGGGAGGTGCCCGTGTGAGCCCCGGCCTGGCTGGGCAGTGCCCAGGAGCAGGAGGGCACCGGGCCATCCCTGGAGGCCGGGCTGGGCTGCCGTGGCTGGCTGCGGGCTCATGGCCATCCTCATGCCCTCCCAAACGGTGCTGTGGGGGCGGCAGGACACTGCTGTCCGTGAAGGGACTCTGTAGGGTGAGGTGCTGGGAGCCGGACCATGGGGTTGCCAGGTGTTCCCTCTGTGCTCAGCCAGGTGTTCCCTGTGTGCTCTGTGCTCAGCCAGGTGTTCCCTGTGCGTTCTGCACTCCCAGCTGTGCTCTGCCAGGTGTTCCCTGTGTGCTCTGTGCTCTGCCAGGTGTTCCCTGTGCGTTCTGCACTCCCAGCTGTGCTCTGCCAGGTGTTCCAGGTGTTCCCTGTGTGCTCTGTGCTCTGCCAGGTGTTCCTGTGTGCTCTGCACTCCCAGCTGTGCTCTGCCAGGTGTTCCCTGTGTGCTCTGTGCTCACAGCTGTGCTCTGCCAGGTGTTCCAGGTGTTCCCTGTGTGCTCTGTGCTCAGCCAGGTGTTCCTGTGTGCTCTGCACTCACAGCTGTGCTCTGCCAGATGTTCCCTGTGCTCTGCACTCACAGCTGTGCCCAGCCTGTGGCATCAGCAGGGGCTGAGCCAGAGCTCATCCAGGGCCCTGTTCCTTGTGAAGCCCTGGCAGTGGGGAGGGCTGCCCGTGGGGCTGCAGCGTGGCCCTGTGCTCCCCAGGGCTGGGCACACAGGGTCAGACCTTCCTGCTGTCCAGTGGCACATCTCCTGGGTGTGCTCATATTCCTGAACCATTCTGCCCTTGGGCAGGGTGCTCAGGGATGTTGCCTTCTCCTGGGGCTCCCTGGGCATCTCCTGGGTGGCTCCTGCAGCTGGCAGTGCTGGCTCTGAGGGCCTCTCTCCCTGCAGGCCTACAACATCCACGTGAACGGGGTGCTGCACTGCCGGGTGCGCTACAGCCAGCTCCTGGGCCTGCACGAGCAGGTACGGGGACACCGGGGCAGAGCTCCTGCTGCTCACCTTCCAGCGGGGCTCTGGTGCTGGCAGCTCTCTGCTCCCCTTGCCCAGTCCCTGGGGTCAGCGAGGTGGGGGTCCTGCAGCAGCACTCTGTTCTTGTCCCAGCTGAGGAAGGAGTATGGCGCCAACGTGGTCCCAGCCTTCCCCCCAAAGAAGATCTTCACGCTCACCCCAGCAGAGGTAGAGCAGCGCCGGGAGCAGCTGGAGAAGTACATGCAGGCCGGTAAGCTGGGCAGGGCACGGCCCATGCCTTCCTCCCTGCCCCGCTCCGTTCCCTGTGGTCCCTCTTGCACCTGCCAGGGCAGCCCTGGCGTTTGATGGCCTTGTCCCCCGGGTGCCAGCTCCTGTGCCAGCCCTGGCGTTTGATGGCCTTGTCCCCCGGGTGCCAGCTCCTGTGCCAGCCCTGGTGTTTGATGGCCTTGTCCCCCGGGTGCCAGCTCCTGTGCCAGCCCCTGCCCTGCCCTGGCACAGTGGGGGTGCAGGGGTTCCCTGGCTGGCCCAGGGCAGCACAAGGGCCAGGAAGGGCTCTGTGTCCCTGTCCCTTCCCACGGGACTCCTGACCGCTCGTGCCCCTCCTGCAGTGCGGCAGGACCCGACGCTGGGCGGCAGCGAGACCTTCAACAGCTTCCTGCGCAAGGCCCAGCAGGTGAGGGCACACCTGTGCCAGCTGCGTGCCCCCGGGCTGTGTGAGGGGCTGGGTGCCAGCGCTGTTCTCTGTGCAGGAGGGGCTGGGTGCCAGCGCTGTTCTCTGTGCAGGAGACGCAGCAGATCCCCACGGAGGAGGTGCTGCTGGAGGTGCTGCTCTCCAACGGGCAGAAGGTCAAGGTCACCATCCTGACGTCGGACCAGACAGAGGATGTCCTCGAGGTGCCACAGCTGTCCTGCTGGCTGGGACCAGCCCCTCCTGCTGCCTCCTGGGCTTCCCCTCACGGCTGGGGCTCTCTCAGCCTGCTAGCCCCCCTGCCCTCCCCTGCACCCTGCCCACCCTGGAGCAGGGCTGCCCTGGTGGGGCTGAGAGCTGGGAGCTGGGATGGGTGTGCTGCAGGGTGTGTCTGGGTCCAGGCTGGTGTTTGGGGTTCCCTCGCTGTTTCCTGGCTGCCAGGAGCCCAGGCCTGGCTCAGGGCAGCAGAGGTGCTGCCTTCCTGCTGTTGGGAGGCCTCGGAATGCACATGGGCTGGGTCTGGCCACCATGCTGGGACTATATTGGGACTATCCTGCTCTTCCTCCCAGGCTGTGGCCTCCAAGCTGGATCTGCCGGATGACCTGGTTGGCTACTTCAGCCTCTTCCTAGTGAGGGAGACCAAGGATGGAGCTTTCTCCTGTGAGTAGAGCCCGCTGTGGTGGGACACGTGCTGTGCCCCTGCCTGGAGTGAGGGCTGTGTGCCCCTGCCCTGGCTGGGGGCACAGCTGTGCTCCTGGGGGCACCCTGGTGTGGGGCCATGGGGATCCTGCTGCCCAGAGGGGCTGCTGAGCTGCTGTTTCCCCGCAGTTGTGAGGAAGCTGCAGGAGTTTGAGCTGCCCTACGTGTCAGTGACCAGCCTGCACAACCCCGAGTTCCAGATCATCCTGCGCAAGAGGTGAGCGGGGCAGCACTGGGGTGGTGCCCAGGGCTCCTGGTTCCACACAGGGACCCTCCCCTCCTGCCATTGCTGCCCACAGAGGGACCCTCCCCTCCTGCCATTGCTGCCCACTGATGCTTTGGCCCCCAGGAATGCACCTGAGCATCCCTGACCATGACACTGGAGCAGGGGCTGCCCTGCTGTGCTCAGCTCATTCCTGCCTTCCCATGGCAGCTGGTTTAGATGGGGAGCAGGGCATGATGACTGATGGTTACCAGCCCACAGGAGGGTGATTTTCTCCTCACTGCTGGAGCAGGCTAACCCCTGTGGTTCCCTTCCA
Source organism: Melospiza georgiana (assembly GCF_028018845.1). Lineage (NCBI taxonomy): Eukaryota > Metazoa > Chordata > Aves > Passeriformes > Passerellidae > Melospiza > Melospiza georgiana. The sequence continues at coordinate 267,752 of NC_080432.1, read as the reverse complement.
GCTACTGGGACTCAGCCTATGACGACGATGTGATGGAGCACCGTGTGGGGCTGAACCTGCTGTATGCACAGGTGAGGGTTGGTGTGGCACAGCCAGGTGAGGACAGACACTGTGCAGGGGCTGGGGGGCTCCGGTCCCAGGCGCTCACCAGCCTCTGCTGCCTGCAGACGGTGTCAGACATCGAACACGGGTGGATCCTTGTCAACAAGGAGCAGCACCGGCAGCTGAAGTCCCTGCAGGAGAAGGTCTCCAAGAAGGAGGTAGGACAGGGAACAGTGCCACCACGACCGGGGCAGCTCTGGCTCTGCACCAGCCCTCTCCTGTGTGGTACCGGGTGGTGTCCTGTTGCTGAGCACCCCTGCCCTGCCTGCAGTTCATCCGCCTGGCGCAGACCCTCAAGTACTACGGCTATCTCAAGTTCGACCCCTGTGTCACGGATTTCCCTGAGAAGGGCTGCCACGTCGTGGTCAGCGCAGGCAACAACGAGCTCAACTTCCAGGTGCGGCTGCCCAACGAGCAGATCAAGGAGGGCAGCTTCAAGGTCACTCGCATGCGGTGCTGGCGGGTCACATCCTCGGTGAGTGACGCCTGGGGAGCAGGGAGGGGCTGGGGGGACACCCCTTCCTAGGAAAGGTGCTGGCTCTGACTCCAGCCTCTGGCCCAGCAGGCCTGGAGAGGGTCTGAGTCATGCCTTGGGGCTGAGGGGATCATTGGTGTGAGGACACTGGAGGGGACCTGACAGTGGCAGAGGACTGGTGGGCACTGGGCAGGTGTCCCACGCTTGGCTTGGTGCTGCCCTCGAGCTGCACTGGTGTGTGGGGAGCTGCTCCGTCCCCTCTGGAGGCTCCCAGCCTTGGTGTGTGTCCCTGCAGGTGCCCATGAACAATGGCCCTTCGGGGAGCAGCCCAGGCAAGTCCGAGGTGAAGCTGGAGCTGGCTTTTGAGTACCTGATGAGCAAGGACCGGCTGCAGTGGGTCACCATCACCAGCCCACAGGTAGAGCTGCCTGCATGGCGGGCTGGGGGTGGCTGTCAGGGGAAGGGCTGGGCCCTGCACAGGGTGTGGGAAGGCTGTGGGGTGCACAGAGCCCTGTGACACTTCTCCCTTGCAGGCCATCATGCTGAGCATCTGCTTGCAGTCCATGGTGGATGAGCTGATGGTGAAAAAATCTGGAGGCAGCATCCGCAAGGTGAGGGCTGGGGCTGGATGATGGCTCTGGAGTGGGATCCAAGCCTGGCCCTGTGACTTCCTAGGGCCTGGGCTGGGTCCTGAGCGCTCCCCTCGGGATGGGGCCAGCATCCCAGGGCTGGTTATAAGCCCAGGGCTGACGCTGGGCGCCGTGGCTGAGCTGAGCTGCTCTGCAGATGTTCCGGCGGCGCGTGAACGGGGCCCTGCGGCGCTCGGACAGCCAGCAAGCCGTGAAGTCACCCCCGCTGCTGGTGAGTGCGACCCTGCAGCCCTGGGTGAGGGACACGGGCAGTCACAGGCTCTGACGGGTTGTGAATCAGAACTCATTGCCTCCAGAGGAGGCACTGCCCCGGGGCAGGGCTGGGGCAAGTCCAGAGGACAGCAGGGCGTTGGTGCCCTGCTTCCAGAGCCCTGCCAAGGGAAAGAGGTCCTGCAGTGAGCCAGACTCCCTGGGGACAGAGGGGGCAGGTGGAAGAAGGGGTGGGTGTTGTGTCCCATGGCCCTGTGCTGCCCAACTGTGCTGCCCTCACAGGACTCACCTGACGCCTCCTGGGAGCCCATGGCCAAACTCTCGGTGAGTTGTGTGTGGGTGCACCAGACACCTCAGGCTAAGTGGGTAGGGGAGCTAGGGCTGTCCTCCCTAACATCTCCCTTCTCCACAGAGCAAGCTCACTTCTGTCAGCCTGCGTGGGATCAGCCACTCCAGCTCTGCTAACGACGTGGGCGCTAACGACTTCCATGGCAATTACGCCTTTGAGGGCATTGGCGATGAGGATCTGTAGTGCCCCCTGCCCAGGACAGCCCCGGCCTGAGCGAGGGCCTTCGCTGAGGAATGTACGACCTGCAGCCAGGTTGCAATCAACGTGCCTCTCATGCTCCATCCACCTTTCCCTGCTCCTCGGGGCTGGGAGCTCCCCCCAGCCCGCCACTGCCTTGGGGCGGGGGCAGCTGAACTCCTCCCGCTGCTGGCTCCAGCTGGGAGAGGGCTCGTTTGACCTGAACAGTTGGCCCGGGCAGAGCCCTGGAGCTGCAGTGCAGGGCCCGGCCCGGCCTGGGGGCAGAGCTGCTCCTGTCCCAGCTGGGAAGGCCTGGCCCAGCCTGGGGGCAGAGCCAGGCAGGCTCCATAATGCCAAATTAGCATTTAGGTTCGTGCTCCGAGGCAGAGTGCAGTAAGCTGTCTCGGGGGGCTCCGCGCAGAGTCCCCTCTAACCCGCTCATAGACGCCAGCATAATCTAGGCTTGTAACCACGTATCTCCTGCTGCTCAGCCCGACAGAGCATTAATGGACAGTAACTGATGTTTACACACTTGCAACAATGATTAAAACGGATCCTGATTGGTACCAGGCTGTCTGTTGGGGGGTGGCTGCTGTCCCTCCCCTCTCCGTGCCAGCCCCGTGCAGTCGTCCGCAGTAGCAGAACAAGGCCCCCAGGGTGAAGAGCAGATAACAAAACCGACTGTTTAATGCTTTTATACACAATATAAATTACACCGACCAGCACGGCGACCGCCATGGAACCAGTCCTGTTCCCCCCTCCCCCCTTGTCCCCAAACGCCGGCAGAGGAAGGCTCCGGCAGGCAGAATCAGGCAGCTGGGGTGGCTGGAGACGTGGCCGTGCTGCCACACGGGCAGGGCTCAGAGCCGCCGGTCATCACTTCACCCTGCCCAGGCAGGACGGGGCTGCCGAGGCCCAGTGTGCCTCTGGGCCTGCTGTAAGGCAGCCCTGAGCCCCCCGGAGGTGCCCGCCTGTCCTCCCTCCCCCAGGGAGGGCAGGCACCCCGGGCCCCTGCCGGGCTAAGTGCTGTCTCAGGGCAGGGCCGTGCCCACGGCTGGGGGGGCCAGGAGGGCTTTGGCATTGCGCGGGTTCACCCAGCTCTCGGCCGTGTGGCCGTGGATCTTCTGGTGGCGCTTGTAGTTGTCCCAGTGCCCGGTGGTGTAGGAGCAGTCCCGGCACTGGAAGGGCTTTTCGCCCGTGTGCCGCAGCATGTGCCGCTTCAGGTTCATGCTCTGGTTGCAGCTGTAGCTGCAGAGGCTGCACTGGAAGGGCTTGTCGCCTGAGTGGATGCGCCCGTGACGCTTGAGGTTGGCCAGGTTGCCGCAGGCGTAGTCGCAGAGCTGGCACTTGTAGGGCTTCTCGCCCGTGTGCACGCGCTGGTGCCGCTTCAGGTTGTCCAGGTGGGCGGAGGCGTAGGGGCAGAGCGGGCAGGCGAAGGGCTTCTCCCCGCTGTGCGTCTTCATGTGCCGCGCCAGGTGGTTGGGGTAGTGCGTGACGAAGGGGCACAGGCTGCAGGCGAAGCCCTTGTCCCCGGCGCCCTTGCGGGGGCTGGCACCCGGCTCGGTGCCCAGCACCGCCAGGCTGCAGCGCCCGCACACCTGCTCGGCCAGGCCCTCGTCCTGCGCGAAGCCGTCGTCCAGCACCAGCCCGCACATGCGGCACGTGAAGGGGAACAGCAGCTCGGGCAGCGCGGCCGCCTCCTCGCCCCGCAGCCGGGCACAGCCGGGCAGGAAGGGGCCGCTGCCGCTGCCCACGTGCAGGCTCAGCTCTGGCAGCAGCGGCTCTGCGGGACAAAGAGATGGGGCTGTGAGCTGGGTGGCACAGCGCCAGCGAGGACTGGCTCTATGAGCCACAGCGCCAGTGAGGACTGGCTGTGTGACGAGTCCCAGTGCCAGTGAGGACAGGCTCAGTGACGAGCCCCAGTGCCAGTGAGGACTGGCTCTATGAGCCACAGCGCCAGCGAGGACTGGCTCAGTGACGAGCCCCAGTGCTCCGGTGAGCCTGGCAGTAACATGACTTTGGGTCAGCAGCAGGATCCGTGCCCTGCGCCAGCCCCAGAGCCCCCACGGTAGCTCTCCCACATCCCCACACCCTCCCACCTTTACCTGGGTCCTTGTCCCGCCGGTGCGGCCCCTCGCCCTCGGGCAGGCGGTGGCTGAGCATGTGCCGCTTCAGGTTGCGGCTCTGGTTGCAGCGGTAGTCGCAGGCGGCGCACTGGAAGGGCTTGTCCTGGCTGTGGACGCGCTCGTGGCGTTTGAGGTTGCCCAGGCTGCTGCAGGCGAAGCTGCAGCCCGTGCAGCGGTAGGGCTTCTCGCCGGTGTGCGTGCGCAGGTGCCGCGTCAGGTTCACCAGCTGGGCGGAGGCGTAGGCGCACTGCGGGCAGGCGAAGGGCTTCTCCCCGTTGTGTGTCTTCATGTGGCGCTTGAGGTGGCTGGAGTAGTGCGAGGCGAAGGGGCAGAGCTGGCAGGAGTAGACGATGCGCTGGCTGCGGCCGCCCTCGGCGCCGGCGCACTGCAGGCAGCTCTGGCCCAGGCTGGCAGCCAGCTGCAGCCCGCACTGGCGGCAGGGCAGCGCCGCGGGGCCCGGCTCGCCGCCCTCCTCGGGGTCGCTCTCCACGCTCAGCTGCTGGTACCCGGACGAGCAGTCGTCGTCGCTCAGGGCGTACGCTGGGATGGCGATCTTCCCCACCAGGGTGTCTGCTGAGAACACCGCGGGCACGGGGCGGCGTCAGCCCGGCTGGCCGGGGCACTGCCCCTTGGCCTGCGCCCCCCGTGCCACCGTGGGGCACTGCCCCTGTGCCTGCACCCCCTGGGGCACCCCAGGGCACTGCCCCTGTGCCTGCGCCCCCCGTGCCACCGTGGGGCACTGCCCCTGTGCCTGCGCCCCCTGTGCCACCCGGGAGGAGCCCCCCACACCGTGCACTGCAGGGAGCAGCCCCACAGCCTGCCCCAACGCCCTGCTGAGGCCTGCTCTGGGTGTCTCAGGAAACCCTGACACTTGTGCATGGCTGGGCAGGACCCCGGCACCAGCAAGGGTGGGAGGACGGGTGGGTGCATCATCCACACTGGCACTGCTGGGCCTGGGGGGTAGAAGGAGGTGGGCACAGCCTGGCCCAGGCTGGAGAAAGGGCTGCCCTTAAAGCTGCTCTGTGCCCCTCTCACTGTGGCACTGCCCCAGCCCCGGGGTGGCAGCTGGTGACACTGGCATGGCTGGCAAGGGAGCTCCAACACCAGCCCTTTCCACCCTGCAGGAAACATTTCCCTGCCCCCACAGAGCTCTGTCCTGTGGCAGCAGGGAACGCTGTGCCAGGCTCTCAACGGGAACTTCCCAGCTGGGCACAGACTCATCCTGCTGCAGCCCCTGGGCTCCACAAGTGCCCCAGGCTGGTGCTCGGGGCTGCAGGGGCAGCTCAGCAGGAGCAGCTGAGAGCCGTGCCCCGTTCTGTGCCAGGGCAGCTCAGCAGGAGCAGCTGAGAGCAGGGCCCCGTTCTGTGCCAGGGCAGCTCAGCAGGAGCAGCTGAGAGCCGTGCCCTGCTGGCCCCGTTGTCGTGTGCCTGCCCTGCACTCCTGGGGTCTGCCAGGCTCAGCAGCTGCCCACCCTCCTGGCACCCCCCTGGCCTGTCCCCCTGCTGCTGCCACCCGGGCTGTGTCCAGCCGATGAGCCTGCCCTGTGCTGTGGGACGGGGCAGCCCCTCCAGCCTCCTCCCCGAGCACTGCTGGAAACACAGACACCAGAAAAGGGCGTCCTGCCGAGGCCTGGCTCTTACGGGGGAGCTCCTGACCCTGCCCCGAGCCCTCTGCCAAGGGACCCCCTTTCTCCTCAGCTCAGCCCCAGCCACACCAAGGGAACCCCTGTGCCCTCAGGCCAGCAGTGCCCCAGCACCCCCAGAGCACCGTCCCCTAAAGGGCCACCAGTGCCCACGTGGCACAGCGTGTCTGTCCTGCCTGGGTCAGTGGGCCGAGCTCCTGGTCCTGCTCCCAGCGTGGGGCTGAATGGGAGGACAGGAATTCCTGGTGGAATTTGGGAAGGACAGGAATTCCTGGTGGAATTTGGGAATGAGAGAAATTCCTGGTGGAATTTGGGAATGAGAGAAATTCCCAGTGGAAACTGGGAAGGACAGGTATTTCTGGTGGAATTTAGGAAGGACAAGAATTGCTGGTGGAATTTGGGAAGGACAGGAATTCCCAGTGGAATGTAGGGAAGACAGGTATTGTAGAATTTGGGAAGGACAGGAATTCCTGGTGGAATTTGGGAAGGACAGGAATTGTAGAATTTGGGAAGGACAGGAATTCCTGGTAGAATTTGGGCAGGATAGAGAGGAATTCCCAGTGGAATGTGCCCCCAGACCCCCGGCAGGCTCCCAGCAGCCGTTCCGGGGCAGGGAAGCAGAGCCCTCGAGCAGCCCCATCCATGCCTCGGTGCCAGAGCAGGACACGGCACGGCCCAGGCGAGCACACGGAGCAGGGCACGGCCCCGGGGGCAGCGGGGCACGGGCACGGGGCCGCACAGTCCGTGCCCTCCTCTCCGGCCGTTCTGTTCCCGCGTTGCTCGGGGCGGGGAGCGCCTCCCGCCGGTCCCGTGAGCAGCTCCCGGAGCTGAGCAGCGCTCGCCGCTCCGGCTGCCTCGGCCGCGGCTGACCCAGGCTCGGCAGCCGCGGCGGGACAGGCGCTGCCCGCGGCACCGGGGCTGAGCGCGCTCGGTTCGGCCCGCAGCGCCGAGGGGAGCGGTGGAACGGGACCCCGGTGGAACGGGACCCGGGGCTGAGCGCTGGCTCTGGGATGAGCTCGGCCGCGGGGCGCGGCCCCGAACCCACCGCGGGGACGCGTCGTGCCCGGGCCCCCGGCGGGAAGGGGCGTTCGGGGATCGGTGCCGGGGGTCGATGCCGGGCGGGCGGAACCCACTCCGGGGCCCCGTCGGGGGCCGGGCCTCCCCCGCGAGAGGAAGCTCGGCCGGAGCCCGCGCCGGGCGGGCCCGTGGCAGGGCGGGCCCGGCCGGATGCGCCGAGCACGGGCCCGGTACGGCCCGGCCGGGCCGCGTCGCCGCCGGCGGGGCTGCCGGAGAGGGGCGGCGTCCCCGCGGGGCCGCACGCACCTGGCGGTCCCTTCTCGGAGGCCGGGCCACGGCCCAGCAGCAGGTCCCCGGGCAGCACCACCGCCGCTCTTGCCGTCTCCTCGGTGCCATCCTCGGCGTCCGCTGCAGCGCTCCGAGCGCCGCGGGTCCCCGCCGGGCCGCCGCCGCCGCCCCCCGGGCCCGCCGCGCACTCACCCTTCACCGGCTGCGGGTGGCTCTGCTTCCGCCGGGGCATCGTGGCGGGCCCCGGCGCCGGCCCGGCCCCGCCGCCCGCCCGCCCGCGGCCCGCCAGCCGCCCCCGCCAGCCCGGGGCGGCCGCCGCCGCCCCGCCTCGACCGGACACTTCCGCTTCCGCTTCCCCCCGGGCGCGCGGGGGCTGGCCCGGAAGCGCCCGCGCGACCCGGAAGCGGAGCGGGCGCGTGCGCAGAGGCGGTGCCGCCCCCGGCCCCGCCCTCCCGCGGCCGCGGCATGAGGGGAGCGGGCCCGGGCCCGGCGGGGGCGCGCGGCCGGAACGGGACGGGACCGAGCACGGCGCTCGGGACAGGCGGGCAGCGCCCGGGGCTCGGGCGGGCCGGGACAGCAGCGGCTCCGCCCCTTCCGGCCGGCGGGAGGCGGTGGCACCGGCGGCACCGGGGCCGCTGCCGGTCGCTGCCGGTCTCTGTGCCCCGTCAGGACCGGCTGCGGCTCCTCCTCCGGTGCCCTCCGGGTCCGGCCCCGCCGAGCAGCGGCGCGGAGGGCAGGCCCCGGTGAGTCCCCGCCGCTGTCCCCGCCGGTGTCCCCGCGCGGTCACACCGGGCACACCCGGGGCCGGGCCCGAGCGCCGCTGCCCGACCGGTCCCGCCGGGTTCTGGCCGGTGCCGCCGCTGCCCGGCCGGGCCCGCAGGTGGCCGGTGCAGCCCGGCCGTGTCCCCGGGCCGTGCCGTCCCCAGCCGCTCCCTCGCGGGGCTCTCCCGGTGGCTCCGCTCCGTGTCCGGGCTGCGTGAGCCGCGCTCGGCCCGTCACGATCGCCGCTGTCCCTCCGCAGGTGCCGCGGGTGCCGGGCCGGGTCGTCCGGGGAGCCGTGGCCGTGCCGCGCTGCGCTGCCGGCGATGATTCCCCGCTGACAGGTACGGCCCGGGCCGTGTGCCCATCCCGGTCACCGCGGAAATCCCCTGCTGCCCGGTTGTCCCTGCCCGCTCCCTGGGAATCGCCGTGTGCCCGGGGATTGCCGTGTGCCCTGTGGGATGCAGAGCCCGCAGCGCCCGGCCCGGCAGAGCAGCTGTGCTGGGGCTCCTCAGCCTCACCCGAGCGTCGCTGGCCCCGGCCCTGGCACGGGAGAGCTCCGTGCGCTGTGGCGGTGCAGGAGGGCAGGGGCAGCTCTGGGGGGACAGAGGGAGGGACCAGGGGACAGAGTGTGCTGTGGCTGTGGATTGGTGAGCTCTAAGTGAGGACAGATTGACCCCACTGCAGGACTCGCCTGGCTCCTGGGCGCTGAATGAACGGGGTCTGGGGTCCCTTGGCAGTGAAGTGCAGTGAAAGGAGCTTTAGCCTTGTGTCACCCGGGGCAGGGGCTGGGCGACACGGCTGCTGGGCCGGGAGTGTCACCCTGCCTGTGCCCGGGCTGGCTGTCTCGGTGTTGCCACTCTCTTCCCCACGCTGGGGATTTGGGTGCTCTGTGGTTCCTGGAGACGTCATGCGGAGATGAGGGAGGCGGGATGGGGCAGGACACGCTCGGGGGCTGTCCCAGGCACAGGCTGGCTCTCGGGGGCTATCCCAGGCACAGACGCTGTTGCAGGGCTCTCAGCTCTCTCTCTCTGCTCTCCGCAGGCCGAGCGGCACCGCCCGCCCCTGCCGCCGGGGATGGCTCCGTTACCGCCCGCGGTGAGGCCCGCTAGGAGCCGGGCCGTGGGGGCCGCAGCCGGGCCCGCTGCTCCCCGCTGCCCTCGGTAGCTCACGGCAGCGCCCATGGAGCAGCCCACGCGTGTGCCCGGGCCCCGCCGCCTCCTGGGCTGCTTCAGGAGGAAGCCTCGGCCCGCCGGGGGGGAGACGCCGCCGGAGCCGGAGCCCGCGGAGCCCCGCGTGGTGCTGGCGCTGGGCGAGGCGCTGCAGGAGTGTCCGCTGTGCCTGCTGCCGCAGCCCCCCGAGGCGTTCCCCGCGCTGGGCTGCTGCTCGCACCGCTCCTGCCGCGGCTGCCTGCAGCAGTACCTGCGCCTGGCCGTCACCGAGAGCCGCGTGCCCGTGGCCTGCCCGCACTGCCCCGCCGCCATCCCGCCCCACCACGTGCACGGCCTGCTCCCCGAGCCCGCCCTCCGCGACAAGTACGAGGAGTTCCTGCTGCGGCGGCTGCTGGTGGCGGACCCCGGCACCCGCTGGTGCCCCGCTCCTGACTGCAGGTACCGCGGCAATGCGGGGCGGGGCGGGGCGGGCCCCTCCTGCAGCAGCAGCAGCAGCAGCAGCGGCAGCAGCAGCAGCAGCGGGGTGTGCCCGTGTCCCGTGAGCCCTGCCCAGGCTGGGCTCCCGTCCCTGTGTCCTGCCGTGCGCTGGCTGTGCCCAGGGCAGTGTCCGGTCCTGGTCTGGCTGTGCAGCCTGTGCAGCTCTGTCTGCCAGGGCCGGTGCCCTTGGCTGTGCTGGGTACTCTGTGAGCCCCAGGGCTGCTGGGCAGGGGGGGATCCCAGCTCAGGGTGGGTCCCAGCTCTCCTGGGCCAGGGCTGTGGCTCCAGCTCAGTGCAGGACCAGGGCTGGCCTGGCTGTGTGGGGAGGGTGCCCTGCTGTGCCCAGCCCCTGCTGCTGCCCCAGCCCCTGCTGCCCTCTCCCCACAGCTACGCCGTCCTCGCCCATGGCTGTGCCGAGTGTCCCCGCCTCACCTGCGGCCGCGAGGGCTGTGGCACCGAGTTCTGCTACCACTGCCGGCAGCCCTGGCACCCCGAGGGCCCCTGTGCTCCACCGCCCCCCGGCCTGGCCACGCCCTCAGCACAGCCCGAGGAGCCCGCCCACGGTAAGGCAAACCTGGGCAGGGGTGGGAGCTGTGGGGCTGGGGCTTGGCACAGCCCTGTGCCCCTGTGCCTGCTGCCTGCGGGGCTGCTGCAGCCAGGAGCCAGCCAGAACTCCGTCTGCTGCATCTCACAGCCCCCGTGCCACTTGGGCCGGGGTGTGTAGAGGGACCTCAGCTCCCCCCATGGTTCCTGTGGGGTGGGGAAGGCTGGCATGGGTGCACACTGGGACAGGGACAGGCTGGGATGGGTGCACACTGGACAGGCTGGCATGGGTGCACACTGGACAGGGACAAGCTGGGACAGGCTGGCATGGGTGCACACTGGACAGGCTGGGATGGATGCACACAGGGACAGGGACAGGCTGGCATGGGTGCACACTGGACAGGGACAGGCTGGCATGGGTGCACACTGGACAGGCTGGCATGGGTGCACACTGGGACAGGGACAGGCTGGCATGGGTGCACACTGCTCTGTCCTGCTCCCCCATCCCATCTTGTCTTCCCCCAGCTGAGGCCGAGGACATCAAGGTCTGTCCTCGCTGCAGCGCCTTCATCATGAAGATCAACGACGGCAGCTGCAACCGCATGAACTGCACGGTGTGTGGCTGCCTCTTCTGCTGGCTCTGCCTGCAGGAGATCTCTGACGTGCACTTCTTGAGGTCAGTGTGGGGCCTTGGGGGCTGGGGGCTCTGGCAGGAGCCGGGGGCTCTGAGGGACTGCACTGGGCTGGAGCTGGGGGCTCTCACAGGATGGGAAGCTGGCATGGGGGCAGGCAGGCCCTGCCCCAGGTTTGGGGTTAGCCAGGGGGAGCAGGGTGCTCTGTGCTGCTGGCTCTGGCAGGGCTGGGGCTGCTGCTGGCACCCCGTGGGAGGCAGCTGGAGCTCAGGGTTGGGGAGCCTGGCTGCCTGCTCTCAGGTGGGCTCGTGGGTGTCCCTGACATGGGGCCAGGCTCTGCTGCCACCTTGGCTCTGTGCCCACAGCCCCTCTGGCTGCACCTTCTGGGGGAAGAGGCCGTGGTCCCGGACCCGCAGGATCCTGTGGCAGCTGGGCATGGTGCTGGGAGCGCCCATGGTCATCTCCCTTGCTGCAGGCGTTGCTGTCCCTGTCATCACCATTGGGATCCCCATCTACATGGGTAGGAAGGTACTGGCAGCTGTGGTCCTGCTCCCTGCTGAGCCTGGTACCCTTTGGCCCTTGGCCTGGACAGACCTGCAGTGCTCCTGCTGCCCACAGCACATCCCTGTGCCACCCTGGGTACCCACAGCACATCCCTGTGCCGCCCTGAGTACCCTCAGCACATCCCTGTGCCACCCTGACTGCCCTCAGCACATCCCTGTGCCACCCGGGTTACCCTCAGCACATCCCTGTGCCACCCTGACTGCCCTCAGCACATCCCTGTGCCACCCGGGTTACCCTCAGCACATCCCTGTGCCACCCTGACAGCTCTCAGCACATCCCCGTGCCAGCCTGGCTACCCTCAGCACATCCCTGTGCCACCCTGACAGCTCTCAGCACATCCCTGTGCCACCCTGAGTACCCTCAGCACATCCCTGTGCCACCCATGGCTACCCTCAGCACATCCCTGTGCCACCCTGACCGCCCAATCCTGCCTTGCCAGGACCTGGTGCTGCCCCCAGCAGCCCCTGCCAGTGCAGGTGTGCCCAGCCTGGGGAGTGGGGTCAGGGTGGGGGAAAGGAGGAAGGGTCCTAGGGGGGCTCTCCAGGGACACCTGTGCTGTGGGGCAGTGCTGTGGTGGCACTGTCCCTGTGGTGGCAGTGCTGGGGTGGCACTGTCCCTGTGGTGGCAGTGCTGGGGTGCCAGTGCTGTGGTGGCACTGTCCCTGTGGTGGCAGTGCTTGGTGGCACTGGCCCTGTGGACAGGGAGGGTGTCTGTGTGCCTGTGGCTGGAGCTCTGCCAGGCTGGAAGGGGCTGAGTGCCCGGGGCTGTGCCGAGGCCCTGGCAGAGCCTTCACCTTTGTGTTTGTCCCCGAGGTGCTGGGCCAGAGCCGGCGGAGCAGCCTGTCCGGGTGCCAGCAGTGCCTCTCTGTCACCAGCAGTGTCCTCCTGTCCCTCTTCGTGTCCCCCATCATCACAGCTCTCACCGTGGGTGAGTGCCAAGGGGTGGGTGGCACTGAGGACGTGTCTGGGGCTGGCAGTGACCCTCGGTGTGCCCGCAGGTGTCGGCGTGCCCCTGGTGCTCACCTACGTGTACGGGACCGTGGTGCTGTCGCTGTGCCGGAGCCGCTGGGGCTGCAGGGGCGGCCGTGCCCCCGGCGAGCTCGGCGTGGTGGAGCTGGACAACCTGGCCAAGCGTGGGTGCCTGGAGCTGGCAGGGCTGGGCCGTGCCCCGCGTGCAGGGGCGGTCCGTGGAACGGCGTGTTCTCCCTCCTCTGTGTCTCTCTGCAGTGAACGAGCTGTGGTCGGCGCTGCCCAGCCCCAGAGCGGCCGAGGACGGAGCTCCGGACGGCGCCGCCTCGCTGTCCCTGCCCAGCAGCGGCCGCAGCCAGCGCCCGGCACGGCCGCAGGGGCACAGCCAGTCTGCCAGCACCGTGGCCCTGGCCGGGAGCATGCTGAGCGAGGGCCAGGACGCCTCTGACAGGTAGGCAGGGTGCCGAGAGGCTGGCATATCCCTTCGAGCAGCTCTGCTCGGCACGGATGGGCTGTTCCCCTTGGGGCCGCTGCCCTCAGGCCCGTGCCTGTCTGTCTGTCTGCAGGGAAGGTGTCACCATCGAGGTGGAGGTGTCGGTGGAGGCGGTGCCACGTTCTGCCCGGCAGCAGAGCCTCAGCAGTGCCCTGAGTGGGCACAGCCTCTCTGGGGACTCCCTGGGTGCCACCAGTGACAGGGGCAGCTCCGTGGGTGTCCCTGTGGAGTGACGGGGGCCCGAGGGGGGTCCTGATCCACACACGGGCCCTGTGCCCTCTGCCAGCGCTCCCAGCCCTGGGAGCTGGTCCTGGGCGGGTGCCAGCTGCACCCAGCACTGCTGCGCCCTGCACTAGCCCTGTCCACCCTTCCCAGAGGCACCACTAGGAAATAAAGCTGCTCTGCTTTCTTTTCACTAGGAAATAAAGCTGCTCTGTCGCCTGTGCCAAAACTCCCCCCTGGCAGCCCACTGGTGTGCACAAGAGGCATCACATCTGACCTGGGTGAGGAAGAGGCCACCCAGGCCATGCTGGGTTATCTGTGTGGCCTCTGCCCTGCCTGTACCAGCTGATGTGCCCCAGAGCAGGCTGCAGGGTTAGGGGAGGGCAGCGCCCCCCCCAGCTCCCATCTCTGCTCTGGTCCCCTCAGGGATCCATCCTGCAGCCAGGCCAGTGTGCAGGGAGCAGCATGGGCTGCAGGGGACCTAGTGCCAGATGGGATGCATAGCCACAGGCCCTGGGATCCTTGGCACTGACTCCACTGCAGCATCCTGGGGAAAAAAAGCTGCTCCTGAATGGTTTGCTGCTCAGAGGTGGGCAGTCACAGAGTGAGTAAAGGATTTGGCTTGGCAGGGAACTTAAAGCTCATTGCTGTCCTTTGCCATGGGCAGGGACATCTTCCACTAGACCAGGTTGGTCCAGGCTTGTCCAGCCTGGCCTTGAACACTTCCAGGGATGGGGCAGCCACAGCTTCTCTGTGCCAGGGCCTCACTAGGGAAGGATTTCTTCCCAATACTCCATCTAACCCTGCTCTCTGGCAGTGGCAAGCCATTTCCCCTTGCCCGTCCCTCCATGTTTCTTGGAGCCCCTTTAGGCCCTGTGACTCTCAGCTCTCCCTGGTTCCTTCTCTGGTCCAGGCTGAACATCCCCAGCTGTCCCAGCCTGTCCCCACAGCAGGTGAGGTTTGTGGGTTGTCCCACCTGTGCAGCCTCCTCCAGCTGCTCTGGGACTCCCATGTGATGGGGCTGTGCCTTTGGCAGTGCTTGCACTACAGATCTTCCCTTTCCCAGGATGAACTCTTCAGGTCCTGGGGCTGTTGTCTTGGCTTCTGCAGTTCAGCCTGTCCCTCCCCAGCCCAGGTGCTGCCTCTCCTGGCACCTTTCACCCTTCCCTGGCAGCCCAAGCCTCAGCTCCCCACCCTGCCTGGTGGCTCTGCAGTGAATTGTCCAGCCCTGACATGCTCTGGTGTCTGCAGTGTCCAGCTGGGCCCTGCAGCCCTGTGTGAGCCCCCTGAGAGCCTCACACACCCCGGTGCTGCAGCTGGATGTGCTGCTCGGACTGTGCCCACGTTCCCGTGGACACCTCTCAGGAACACTTTTCTCCTTTGCAAAATGGGTTTGTTCTCAGCACAACTTCCACTTGCTGATGCTGGGTTTATCTCGGGGTCACTGGGAAGGGACTGCTCAGTACCTCACACTTCCTTCCTGCTATCAACATCCTGCTCAAGGCTACTCCAGATTCTGAATAAACAGAATGAACAGTCACAGGGACAAGCAGCCCTAAAGTATTAGTTATTTCTGCAGTCCCTGAGAGCCTGAGCTGAGGCAGCTTTGCTTGGTGACATTAAAACCACTTTGCCTCAATTGCCATGTGCTGTCATCCCGTTCCTGCTGCCAGGCATCCATCTCCAGAGGGTTTGGTTTTTAACTTTGTTCCTGGTCATCAAGGTTTGTGATGCAGTCTCCAGTCTCTGTGGAGTCCCCAGAATGGCTCTGATTCGTGGTGACCTCACATTAGTCACCATGATGACCATTTCCTGTGTGCTCTGTTGGTGTTTTATGGTGCTGATTTTACTCAGAACGCTCTGTGGTGTGTCCTGTGCCACAGCAAAGGCCCTCAGAGCTGCAGGTGTTTGCCTTGCCTTGCTGCAGCTGCTCAGGGCACAGGTGCAGGGGGGCTGTGCCTTCCTGGCAGCTGACCAGGAACAGAGGAGCACGGGGTCCTGGGGCTGGGCAGGGAGGTGCCCTGGTCACCTCCAGTGTGACTCTGGCTGGCACAGGTGCCCAGGAGGGTCAGACAGGAGTCCCTGAGGTCCAGGGGCGCCCCTGTGCTGCCCACAGAGCTCCTGGCTCCCTGCAATCCTGGGGCATGTGGGACAGCTCCAAGCTCCAGGCTGTGGGGGAAAGAACAAGGGTGGGAAATGCACATGAAAGGCACCAGCTGTGTGTGTGTGACAAGGAAAGAAATAATGTACCACCACAGAGTGCTCTTCTTTTCCAGTGGGCTGTGTCTGGCACACAGGGAGAGCCCACCTGTATGGCCCACACCCTTCCATCAGTGTTTCACAGCCCACGGGCTCCACTCCTGCTGGAGCAGCCACAGGTACTGACCGCCCTTGTCCGAGCTGTGCATCAGGGAGGAGCTGCCTCCCGACACACCTTGACAGAAGGTGCAGCTCTGTGGGTGCTGTGGGCAGGGGAGCTCAGGGCAGGTCTGGTGCCCCATCCCTTGAGCAGACACAGACTTTCTGCAGAGGCTCAATGTCCACTCTGTGGGACACCTCAGAAGAGCCAGCCTGGGGAAACTGAGAGCCACATCCAAAACCCTGCACTGATGCAAGACCACAGGGACAAACGTTCTCCTCCCCACCTCACCGCCCCCTCCAGGAAAGAACCAAGGACCGAGACCACACCTGTATTTTCTGGTCTTTTAGTTTGAAAAAAGTATTGATTGAAAGTGTACAACTGAACACGGCGTGGCCGCAGCACCACCGCCAGATTGTTTCACAAAAAAAACCAGAAAGGGCCTTAAATAATTGGGTGCAGATTAAAAAAACCTCAACAGTGAAAAAGTTCTTCCCTCCAAACAGAAATTCACAGGCACAGAAATGGCAACAACCACATGGAGACAATGGGGGGACATCTCCTCCTGCTCGTCGGCGCGGCGCTCCCGGGCGCGGCTCATCCCGGCTCCCTCTTTGGAATGGTTACGGATGAACAGTGGACATGCCCTCGCTAACCAGACCCGCCCACCCCCCACCAGGACACGGACAAACAAGGCCTCTGCTAAGGCTAAAAAAGGGACAAGACCTGCAGTCTTGAGTTCAGCATGGGTAAGAAACGAGAGTCTGGTGAGCACAGCCCAGTCCCCAGGCGGGCCCTGCTACTCCAGTTTGGCCTTCTTGGTGCTGTCCCCACCGTTCTCCTCTGCCGGTGCCGCTGCCTCGCCCAGTTTCCGCTTCCCGCTCTCAGCAGGCGGGTGTGTGTTGCGGGGCTTGAAGCTGATAATGATGCACGTCATGTTATCGCAGCCGGTGCCGTCCCCTGACGTGTCCGGAGCCAAGCACTGATCCAGCAGCTGGGGAGGGACAGGGCAGGTGAGGACAGAGAGCAGACACACACTGGGCCCGCTCCAGCACCTGACAGTGGCCAGGGGCTGCCAGGTCACACCTGTGCAGGAGGAGCAAACGCTGTTCCCACCAGACAAGGGACAGAGATGGGCTTGGCAGCCCCGGGTTTGTGAATGTGGGCACAAACTCCTTGGGCTGCACAGCACCCCTGGGTCAGACACTGGCTGGAGTGCCCAGGGAACCCTCTGAGGGAGTGGGAGGGCAGAGCCAGCACAGAGCAGGGATGCAGGAATGCAGGAATGTCACACTGCTCCCCCCTTACCTCTTCTACAATGGAGGAGAGTGGCCGCAGGACTCCATTCTCATCCTTCTGGGTGATCTTGGACTGGATGAAATCCACCACCTCCTGGCTGCTCATCACGTTCCTGCAGAGCAGAGGGGTCAGGAAGGCAGGCAAAGGGAGCACATGTGCCACAGTGGCCAACAGACCTTCCTCAGGCTCAGCTCTGCACGAAGGCTGGAGCAGTGATGCCCCAGAGGCCCCACTCACCAGATTCCATCACAGGCAATGACCATGAAGTCGTGGTCATCGTTTATTGTCAGCACTTTGATGTCAGGCAAGGCAGAGATCATCTGCTCCTCTGGAGGCAGGTTCTTGTTCCGCTTGTAGAAGTGATCCCCTGTGGTGGGGAGGAAGATGTCTGGGCACAGGCAGTGTGTGCCCTGCCACAGGGCATTCCCAGTGGGATCAGAGGTGCTCCCACAACCTGGCATCAGGCTGTGGGCCACCAAGCAGAGGAACCATTGCAGGTTCCAGGTGTAGGCTCTGGCAAGCCCAGGGAAGAGGGGTCATGGCCAGCTCACCTGTCTTTACTCCAAACCAAGTGTCCCTTCCCCACCTCCTGGGGCCAAGAGCACACAGCCCCTGTCACCTCTGGAGAGGCTGAGGCTGCCCCATCCCTGCAGGCCTGCAAGGCCAGCCTGGATGGGGCCTGGAACAACCTGATCTAGAGAAGGTGTCCCTGCCCATGGCTGTGGCTAGAACTGGTTGAGCTTTAAGGTCCCTGTTCCCACCCAAACCATTCCAGGGTTCATTGTATGATACAAAGCTCCCTTGAGAAAACTGGCCCTCAGCTCTGACTAGCAGTTGATCAGGAATCATCCTATGAAGGGACTTCCAGGGCCACCACAAAATAGCAGGTGGGAGTGCCAGTGTCTCCCTGGATAAACTCCTTATTTCCATCCTAGAGGTATGTTTTATATCTTTTACACTGACAGAATGATTTCAGTGGTTTGGGTCCTTCTGTACACACTCAGACAAATAAATGGGCTCAAACTGCCATGAAGGCAGGTCCCCAGGAAGCAACACACCAAGATTCCTCAATAACCCAGTAGGCAGGAAAAGTCCTGTTCCAGAGGCAGCAGTCTGGTTTTGGGACAATTTACATGAGGCAGTTTCTAACAACCCAGCTGCTGGCACAGCAGCCTGGCATGTGTCAGACGCTGCTTTCCACTGGCGTCCAACTGCTTCACGGCTGTTTTCTCCAATTAGACTAAATCTCCCATCAAACACTGAAGAGGTTTCACTATCTCATTAAATACTGTCCCGCAGCCTCAGAGGCTGGCAGTGCTGCCAGCACTGTGGCTCTGCCGAGGCCAGCCCTGCCAGCACCCCCTCCCTGCTCACCAATGGCCCTGGAGAGGTTGAGGCCGCCGTTCACCCTCCCGTCCATGGTGACCTTGCCACCAGCATTCTTTATCCTGGCCAGCTCCACCTCGTCCTCCGGCTTGTGGTCGTAGGACATGTCCACGGCCTTGCCGCCCTCAGACACGACGCAGCGCGAGTCGCCCGCGTTGGCCACGATCAGCTGCTTGCCGCGGATCAGCGCCACCACCGCCGTGGTCCCGCTGTCTGAGCCAGGCTGCAGAGAGAGCTCTGGTCACATTTATTTTTCTAGCTCCATGCCAGGTCATTGTAGACACCAGCAGCAGCTGCACAGCCCCAGCAGTGTCCCAGATCCCAGGGTAAGCAATGGAGAAGGCCCAAGGGATTGGGAAACACCAGGAGTGTGTTCACCGAGGGGCAGGCAGCACCTCCATCCCAGTCCTGTGCAGGGTGCCGGGTCAGGATTCTGTGGCGTTCCACAGGTCTGTACCCTCGGCTCTGATGTGCCAATTCCAACCTCAGCCCAGCTTGAGCACATCCTCACTTCAGGTCAGGACATTTCCCCAAAGGCAGAAATTGGCACCTTTGGAAGCCACGTCCCCTTTTGCTGAGCCCTGGGTCCCTGGCCTGCCTGCCTGCACCATCATGGGCTGAAGAGCCACAGCCCTGCCCGGTGAGGAGCTGTGCTGTGCCCTGGAGCAGAGGTGCCAGCAGAGCCCTCCTGCTCTTGCCCACGCTCCCCCTCCACAGTGCTTTCCAAGCACCTCACACCCAGCAGCAGGATCAGCCTCTGGTCTCAACCTGCCGTCCAGACCCAGGCCCATCCCTCAGCTTCTGCACAAACCCAGGCTGTCAGCAGCTCCCCCAGCCCCAGGAGAGTGCACAGGGTGTTCTGTCCCCACATGAACAGCAACAACCCCTAGCTGAGTCTCCCAAGTGCCCCTGGCTCCACGCTAAGCTGCAGAACACAAAACCAGGGTCTGCACCTCCTCTTTCCCCTCCATGCCCGGTAACAACATTTCCTCCTCTTCATCCTCATCCTCCTCTGCTTCTTCAGTGTCATCTTCATCATCTTCATTCTCTGCCTCTTCGCTGCTGTAACCGTCCTCATCCTCACTACATTCCTACAAGAAAGGAGAGACACCACAGGAGTCACACACGCCCCTTGGTGCTGTCCCCCCCGGTCCCTCCATCCTGGGGACCAATGGTCAGTCCCCCAGAGGTGTGAGGTGACCTGCCACGTGTCCCCCACACCGATGGCTACAACCAGGGCAGCTGGCACCACTACAGCAGTGGATGAAGGGATGGTGCATGCAGCAGGACCAGGGGCTATCAGCTATGGCTGTTGCAGGATGAGGGTGCGTTCTTCGGGGTTAGCTCAAAAATCCCAAACATTCCCATGGGATGGCCTCAAAGGATCAGCCTGAAACACCTGCTCCTAGGAACACACCTAGGAAGGGCCAGAGGCTCGTCTCAAGTACCACCATAAGCAATGCATTCTGCCCAGCCACAAGGCCACTCTGTTCCAGTGCTGTTTCCTACCTCACTGTCTTCCTCCTCTTCCTCAACCTCATCTGACTCATCCTCACTGTCCTCAAAAAATTTGGATTTGGTTGTGCGCTGGGGCTTTCCCGTGGAGGAGCAGGAGGGCCCGGCCTCCCCAGTGGAAGAGGTGACGGCCTCGTCACCTTTGCCTAGGTCAGGCTTCTGCAGAGCAGGGCTGTTGCCTCCAGCGCTGGCTTTGTCTGAGGTGGAGGAAATACCCGTGACTTCTTCGTCTGGCTTCCCGTTCTTCCTCTCCTTGTGGTCGGGAAGCTCCCCTGGGTCAGCCTCTCCATTCATATTTGACTCCCCATCATGCTGCTTGCCTGTCCCCTCCACAGCGCCATCCCCAGCTGCAGCTACAGACTTGGCTTTGAGGCTCTTGCTGCAGTTTTGTCCATAGCGTGTGAGAAGCTCCTCGATGGTCATTGTGGCTTCTTCGTGCAGGAGAGCAGCTTCCTCATTGTCCACTGCAAATGGAGGAGGGAGGGGACGAGGACAGAGAGGGTGAGGGAGCAGGACCCCAGCACGCTGGGTGCTGTGCTGAGCTGCCCCAGCCGAGGCTGCTGCCCAGGCTGGCTCTGAGCACACAGCCAGGCTGTGCCCTGCCACAGCTCCAGGTGAGCAGGATGGAACAGTTCTGAGCACGGCACAGCCTGCCAGAGCCCCAGAGCTGTGCTCCCTGGCCCACTGACAGCACCACAGGGCATTTGCATCAGCCATCATGGGGCTGGTGGGAGCACAGTGTGCACATCAGGTGAGTGCCCAGGGGGCACAGCCTCAGTTGCCCAAGCTCCTTGGGAGCTGCAGGGAAGCAGAGCCACCACTGCCCTGTGCAGGTCTGGTCATTAATGCTGCAGCTAGGAACAAGAGAACAGCTGAAACACCCAGGGATGCCCACCAGCTGTCATTTAGACAGCTACAACAGGTGAGAGCAGAGCTTTGGCCATCTCCCAGGTGGGACTGGACAGAGAGTGGGATGACTTTCCCCAGTGACCTTGGGCCAAACACCACTGCTCCCTACTGACATCCCCTTGCATATAGTCTGCTTTGCTATTTAATCCCAAAAGGAAAACAAATACAGATATCCCAAATGCTCCTGAAAATACAGAACAAAAAAAAAGAAAACCCAACCACCCACTTCATCCCTGTCAGCTGGAGAAACAACAAAACAACAAATCCAGCATTTCCAGACTGACATATTGTTCCAGGTGACAGGATCACCTTGCATCTGTCTCAAGGCTGGTCACAAGGTACCCAGTGGGAGCAGCACAGGATTCCACCCCAGGAAACACCTCCTGGGCTGGCAGCCACTTGCTGGTGGAACACTTGCTTCTTTGTGGGAAGAAGAACTGCTGAAAAGGCCAGGCTCTGCTTCAATCCTATCTGCACTTGGTGGCTGCCACCAGCCAGGGGGAGCTGAGCACTGCACACCACATCACTCCCCTTCCACATCTGAGGCCAGCTCAGAATTCCTGACATACCCTGGAGCCCTGCAACCCATGGAGGAGGGTCTGTAGAAAATGGGGACAGGCTGTTTTGTTATTCATAGCATCAAGCTTGGAAATGGATAAAGGTTCCCCCCTCTGCCACAGACAATGCTAAGGGGCAGTAGCTCAAGTCAGCCAAAATTTAACTGAGAAACTGGGACAGAAAACCTTGTGCCCAAGGAGGCTTGACCCTGCTGCTCTACATCCCTGTCCTGGAGCTGCAGCCTTGTCTGTGCAGTGGCATCTGACTTACCATCATCTTCATCAGCAACCTTCTCCTTCTCATCTTCATCGTCCTGCGGCCGCCCAGCCATTTGAGAGAGCTCCTTGATCACTTCCTCTGTGGTCAGCTTGGCATCAATGGCCAAGAATGCATCTTCCAGGGCCTGTGTGTGGGCAAAGACACGAGTGGGCAGCCGCCCTTCCCCACAGGATGCCATGTGTGCAATCCAGTCTCTTCAGCTTGCACACTCTAACTAACCACAGCACTGCTGCAGCCGGCAGGGACCCAGGGCTTCTGCTCCAGCAGGGACACCCAGGACCCTGCCCAGCTCCAGGAATGGAGACTCCATAACTCTCTGGAGAACCCACACCCAGTTGGGGACTGACACAGGGGCTTTCCTCTGTGCTGGCACTCAGTGCAGGGCAGACCTGGCTCCTCACCTTTTGCAATTTGCCTTCCTTGTAGGCCTTCTGGTCTTTGATGATCTCAGGGAGGTACTTGGCACAGTACAGGGCAACTTCTTCTCCTGAAAAAGAGCAGAAACTATTTAAAGAGGCTGCTCCTTCCAGACAGAAGCTGCCCTTGAGCAGCTGAATTGCTGAGGTAAATCCTGGGACAGAAGGCAGAGCTGCTCCAGACACAGCAGTGACACAGCAGCTGAGTGTGGGGATCAGGGGACACCTCCCTAGTGGGATGGGCAGATGGCCCTGGCACACACATCCAAAACACCAGGTGTGGCCAGTGCTGTGACTTCCTGAGAGGGAGCTTAGGCTGACTCTTTATGTCCAGCCTACCTGGAAATCTTTAATTGCACGTGTCAGTGGAAGCAGAAGGAAAGGGAAGCTTTTGCTCACTGTAGACTCTATTGGAGCATTACCAGTGTGCAGTGAGCACATAAAAATATTCTGTCTCTGTCACGGACATCTTTTCATAAAAATCCTTTCTTTAGGATTTTTCTCCCTTATGAGAAGCTGTGGCCACAGCAACAAAGTGTAAGCAATGGTTATCTGATGCTGAGGAATGCCACAGGTGGATCCGTGATTGGTCTCCTGTGGATGTTTGCATTTACTGACCACTCACGGCAGAGCTGCTCTCGCTCTCTGCTGAGACACAGAACTTTGTTATTCGTTTTTTTCTATTCTTAGCTTAACTAGCCTTCTGAGAACTTTCCTTGTATTTCCTTTTTAGTATAGTTATAATGTAATATGAACCTCTCAGGAGACAGGGCAGTCACTCGGTACAGGAGAGAGCACAGCAAGACAAACAGCAGCCAGAACTCTGTGCTGAGAGACAGCTCCAGGGCTCATCCTAGAGCAGCTGAGAGATTCTGAAAAGCCAGAAGCTCCCCCAGCTTGGTAAGTAATGGTGTCAGGTGTGGAATAGGGCATGGGGGGGCATTTGTTCAGATCCTGAAGGTGCTATTAAGAGAGAAGGAAGAGTAAACATTGAGGGATGATGAATTTCTGTAGTTTATCTTGAACAGGGCAAGAAAGAGTAGTGTGAGTTGTAAGAGATCACACTTCATTGAGGTTTTTACATGAGCAAAGAACAGTGCAGGACATAGGAATGTGGACGTGGCTCACACCTCACAAAGAGGAAAATTAGAGGCAGAAACTGAGAAACAAATGAAATGACTGCACAGAGAGAGGGAGAGGAGCAGGGCAAGCTGCAGGCAGGCGGAGGGCCCCAGTGCAGGGTCCAGGAACATCCTGAGGCTGTGCTGGACCAACCATTCCCTGTGACAGTGCAAAGAAGCAGCAGGGTGGATGGCAGGACACAGCAAGGCAGAGCCTGCCTGCACCTGGGCCTTTCCTGCAGGTGCCACCAGAGCCTGTGGGCTCCTCTCCTTTGGGCTACAGGGGGTTTTTCACAGGATGGACCAGCCACACAGCTCCTGATCTCCCTGCTGCACATTCCCACCTCCTGCCCTTCTCTGAGCCCAGCAGGGACGGCATGGGCAGCTGGGCATTGGGAGGAGCTGTGCAGGCAGGAGCAAGGCTCTGTGGGGGAATGGGGAGCAAGGGAATGAGAGGAAAGCAGCAACCAGCCATCAGTTCAGCACAAAGGGAACACAGTGGGAAGCAGAGAAGTGGGGAGACTTGGGAGAAAGACAGACAAGGGACTTTGCCAATGCACCTGCAGAGAAGGGATCAAGTGGCCATTGACAGAGAACAGAAACAGCCCAGTGGCTGCTGCTACCCAGTGCTGCAAAGCATTCCATGGTGCAGGGAACAGAGAGACTGGCTCTGACCTGGGGACACTGGAGAGCACCTCTGACAAGGGGAATGGCTCCACATTGACAGAGGGCAGTGCTAGATGGGATACTAGGCAGAAAATCTTGCCTGTGAGGGTTGTAAGGCCGTGGCCATTCCTTGTTTTCTCCAAAAACACCGCTTGGAGGGAGGTGAAAAAATGTTAGTTGTCTCCATGAGATGGAAGCTGAAGGACAGTGATGTCCTCAGTGCAGAGCCCAGGTGCCAGCTGAGGCTCAAGGTCAGTGTTTGAATAACAGATCGCGAATAACAGAAAACAATGGTAACTTGGTCAAACACCACTAATCACTGCAGGGCCCAGCAAAGAGCAGGAACCAGGCAGCCTGTGACCGGCAGAGCACAGAACAGAGTGTGGTGTGGGTCAGGTAAAGTGATCTTGGGAACATGGAACCAGCATGGTGACCTGCAGCTGCTGACAGACACAAACCCCTCTGGCCCTTGGGAACACCAAACCAGCACAGAGACCTGCAGCTGCTGACAGACACAAACCCCTGTGGCCCTTGGGAACATGGAACCAGCACAGAGACCTGCAGCTGCTGACAGACACAAACCCCTTTGGCTCTGGGGATCATGGAACCAGCACAGAGACCTGCAGCTGCTCAGAGACACAAACCCCTCTGGCCCTTGGGAACACCAAACCAGCACAGAGACCTGCAGCTGCTGACAGACACAAACCCCTCTGGCCCTTGGGAACACCAAACCAGCACAGAGACCTGCAGCTGCTGACAGACACAAACCCCTGTGGCCCTTGGGAACATGGAACCAGCACAGAGACCTGCAGCTGCTGACAGACACAAACCCCTGTGGCCCTTGGGAACATGGAACCAGCACAGAGACCTGCAGCTGCTGACAGACACAAACCCCTTTGGCTCTGGGGATCATGGAACCAGCACAGAGACCTGCAGCTGCTGACAGACACAAACCCCTCTGGCTCTGGGGAACATGGAACCAGCACAGAGACCTGCAGCTGCTGACAGACACAAACCCCTTTGGCTCTGGGGATCATGGAACCAGCACAGAGACCTGCAGCTGCTCACAGACACAAACCCCTCTGGCCCTTGGGAACACCAAACCAGCACAGTGACCTGCAGCTGCTGACAGACACAAACCCCTGTGGCCCTTGGGAACATGGAACCAGCACAGAGACCTGCAGCTGCTGACAGACACAACACTGCCTGCCTCCCACCCAAGGAGCACAGTGCCCAAATATCACCCTCCACAATCTGGGGGCAGGGAGGCCAGAGCACATCAAAAATGAGCTGGGGAAGGCAAAAAACCTGCCCAGCAGCATTTTTCAAAGCCTTGTCCACAAGAGGGGAACATGAGAGAAAAACTGATCAATCAAATGGAAAATGCTAATATGTAAAAAAAACCCCAAACTCACTCTTTTTCAAATAAGACAGTAATAAAAACTTTTCCCAACCTATCTGGAGCAGGAAGCTCACTGGAATGTTCCAGGCTGAGAGATGAGCAAGGTATAAGAGAAGCTAAATTCAGTTTCTGTACTGCCAGCTAATAAAGCTTAGCAAGTTCCCACCCAAAACCCTACTCTTACATGGGACAGACCTGAGAAATTGCTTCAAACTTAAGAACTAATGCATCAATAAAATCACACAATAGTAGGGGGTGGGCAAAAGCTGCTCTTCTAATTCAGATTCAACTGTATCCATGACATAGTTGAATCTATATACATCTATCTATGAATATAATGAATCTATCTACATATATCTATCCATGTCCTTCCTGATACAGCTTGTCCAGGGAGAGATGTAGAGATTCAATCACTAGAAATCTAAAATATGAGTTAGAAACTCATGCCAGTGCTTTGCCATCCCATGGCTATCTCAGATCTTCCCTACTGTATTTAAGAACCCCAAACACAATAGTTAATGTCCTGTACTAGCAGGAATGTCACGAGTGTGCAAAGCCTCTGTAAAACCCAGCACATGGCGTAAGACCTTGGCAGCTGAGAAACCAACACTGAGCTCAGAGGAGAGCAGATGGTTTCATACTCCTCATTCTTGACCCATCTCTGGCAGATGCTCCTTGTCTTTAGTTCTGCCTGACACACACACACCGTTTCTGAGGTGGGTGGCTCCTGATCCCTACAACCCATTGTCACTCCCTGCCTCTCAGCACAACTCATCATCCCCAGGCCCTCAGAGAGACCCTTCAGGACACCAGTGACTGCTCCACAAGCGTCTCTGCACACTCTAAGGCGAAGTTCAGGAAAAAAGTAATTTCAGGATATGAAATACACTCTTCAGAGTGGGATGACCTCTTTGGAAGAGCTGTTTGCTACATCCCAGCAGTGACAGTCACAAACTGGACACTGCCACAGAGCCAATGAACAGGAGGAAACAGGCAGCTCAGTTCTGCACACAGATTTCCAAAGAGCCTTCAAATAAACCATCAAACATTTTCCAAACTAAGCTGCCACAAGAAAAGCAGGGAGGATAGATAGGAGCAGTTTTCACAATGGGGGATGGCCACTGGGAGAGCTCCTTGGAAAGCTATGGTGTTCAACATCTACATAAACTAGCAGGAAAAGAGGTCAGGAAACCATGATGGATCACTCAGGATGATCAAAATTAAAATAAGTTGCAAGATTTAACAGCAGCATCTTGAGCTGCTTGACATTATACTGGCAGAGCAAATTCTGTAATAATATTAGCAATAATATTTAATACCAATATTCAGTCATACAAGCAGAGAGAAGCTTTGGACTCCTCTTGACTGGAAAAAAAAAAAGATATGGAGTTCAAAAGCAAAAGTATTCAGTCATTCCTTGTGTCATGGATAGTGCAGTGAAATTATCAGGTAGCAGATTTAACCATATCTTTTTCAAATAATGATTCTATGCAAAATGCACAGTGTAAACAATCATCAAACACAGAAACCTTCTCAAAATGCAATCAGACAAATTTGTGAAGAGTTAGCTCATCCAGAAGACTCCACCATGTCTCCAGGATGGAATGGCTGCAATCTCCAGTTTAAGGAACCCTTACAGGAATGGATCTGACTGTTTTGATTTTCACTCTTTCCTTGGGCATCCACTAGAACACACTGCCTAGAGTCAATCTCAGGTGATTTTTCTTACCACTTTTTCTTCTGTGACTCTCCTGCCCAGCTTATCCACAATAGAACCAGCCATTCTCAAAAGGTATAAAGATGGAATACAAATCTGATTTCAATTTCAGATCAAACCCTTCCTCCCAGGACCCCTAAGAGTTCAGAACCTCTGCTGATGGTATCCATGGAAGAAGACACTTCCATTGAGGAGCAGAATTCCCAACAACAATTGGATGTCCCAGGGGGTCCCACAGAAGGACAGACAGACAGAGTGGTGCAGTTACCTCCGTGTCCATCGTAGACAGAGAACATGGCTGTCTCACTGTCCAGCTCAGGAATGCAGTTGTGGGCATCCTGAAAGAGAGAGCAAGGGGATTGCGTTAGACCCACAGGAAATCATACAACACAGATTTGTTTGGGTTGGAAAGGCCCTCTGAGCCCAACCATTGCTCCAGCACTGCCAACCCAAAGTGCCACATCCACACTGCTTTTAAACCCCTCTAGGGATGGGGACTCCATCCCTGCCCTGGCCAGCCTGTGCCAGGGCTGGACAAACCTCTCCATGAAGGAATTGCTCACAGCAGCCAACCTGAAAGTGCCCTGGCACAGCTTGAGACTGCTTCCTCTTCTCCTGTCCATGATCCCCACCTGGCTGCACCCTCCCATCACAGCTGCAGAGAGTGGGAAGGTCCCCCTGATCCTCCTTTCCTCCAGGCTGAACCTTCCCCAGCTCCCTCAGCCCCATGCTCCAAACCTTCCCCAGCTCCATTCCCATCTCTGGGCAAAGCTCAAGGCTCAACACCCCCCCGGGCCATGGACAGAGCACAGCCCTTCTCTCCACAAGGGCTCTGTGGAGCAGCCAGCTTTGAGGGAGGCACCCCTGTGATCTTTACAGCCTGAACCCTTTCCCCTATGGGCAGGCAAACCCACCTAGGCTATTGGCTACTGCAATGCAGAGCCTGGAACAGATGGCCAGGCTGAACCTCCTCCCAGCCCTTCCCCTGCCCAGCTGACCCCAGACATTCCTCCACTCCCTCCCCACCTGGCACATCCCGCACTCCTGGTCAGGGAAGACACGGATCCTGTAATATGTTCAACAGTGTGATCTCTTCTGTGCTTCATCACCCTCAATGTGCTCCAATTGCCCCAAAACACTGGGCTTGCACCGAGACACCAGTCTGAAATATCTGGACATGTCCATGCTGCCAGAAATATTCCAAAATTTACACACACACACACACACACACAGAGAGAACTAGATCACAGCCCAGCAACCAGCGAGCTCTACTGCTTTTTTAGGTATGACTCCTTGGACAAGGTCTCCTGACTCCCCAGAGTTGCAGTTTTCTGTAAAAAGAGAACTTTTTTCCTTGCTCAGGAAACAGGAACAGTGAGGTTCTGGGTTTGTGCAGCACTCTTTGCAATGGAGCTTCTGAACAGGCCAGTGACCACCTGAGCTCAAAATGAGCAATGACTGAACAGCAATGCAGGAAATGTCCCCAACCCTCACTGGAGAGCAAATGGAAACAGAGACAAACCAAGCAGCAGCATTTCAGTGCTCACTTTCCCGAGCACTCACAGAAGCCACTGAGACAGACAGTGACCCCCAACACAATAACTGGGATAAGCCCCAGGTGACCAAACAGCAGTGTAATTAAAGAGATGCAAATGCTGCTGCTGCAGAGGAAACCCAGCACTGGCACCAAAACCAGACCGTGCTGCCCCTGCTGAGCCCCTGGGGCCTGTCCTGATGTGTTCCCTCAGCAGCGCCACCGAGGGCACACGGGCAGGGCTGGCACATGGGCAGGGCTGGCACACGGGCAGGGCTCGGGTCACAGAGCCCCGCTCCCGGCACTGCGGGCCCTGCCCGGGGGCACAGCCAGGTCTCCTGGCACTGCCAAGGCCACCAGCAGGGCTCTGAAGGCTCCAGGCGCTGCCCAGGGAGCTGCAGGCACTGACTGCCCTCTCGCTGTCACCTCGTGTGCTGGAAGAGCTCTCAGAGGCTCCAAAGGCAGCTCCCGCACCCTGGGATCCCCCACTCTCCCCACCCGCCTGAGTGGTTACTGTGACGCTGGTGAAAAACTGAAACATCAAACACCCAATTCAGCTGAAATGAGCAAGCAAATTAATAAATTAACCTGAGCGCTCATTTAACAAATCTCCACG
Organism: Melospiza georgiana; assembly: GCF_028018845.1. NCBI lineage: Eukaryota > Metazoa > Chordata > Aves > Passeriformes > Passerellidae > Melospiza > Melospiza georgiana. Next base: position 239,109 of record NC_080432.1, on the reverse strand, counting down.
TTTTGAACCAAACTCTGTCAGTTTTTGCCCTGAGCCTGGGACAGGAGTGAAGCTGCAAACTGGGGCCGCTGGTGCCTCACTGGGGGTGCAGGCAAAGCAGGGGCAGAGTTTGGAGAAGCCCCAGCCAAGCACACCCTGTGCCTCCCTCTGTATCCCAGAGCACTCCTCTGCACCATAAACCTCACTTCAGCCCTTTTCTCTGTTGCACCTAGTACCTATTACCATTTGTTTGTGTATCCTTATCCTTGGGGTCCCTCACTGCCCCAAACATTTCCTCAGTCCCAAAGGAACCTCTCTGGACTCAGCTAGAGTGTTTCCTCAGAGCCCTGTGCACCCACCTCACTCAAGGCTCCAAAAACCCAAGGACAAGGTGACAAAAAGCTCCTTCACACCCAAACACCTGTGTCTCACCAGGTGCACACTGACTGGCCTCATCAAGACACACAGAACCACAGCAATGAGCACAAACACCAGCTCAGGGCTTTCTCCAAGCCTGGTAAAGAGCAAAACGGAACAGGAAGAGAATGACAAAACAAAACAAGGTAAGACAGAGTGCTGGAATGCAAGAAAACTGGCTGTTCACCTGTGTGTACAACACACATTTCTCTCCCAGAAATTCCCATTTCTCTCAGGCTCAGAAGCAAACGGCAGCACGTCCAGCTCCGGCCATCTGCTCCCTTCTTGGGATAACTCAACTAAACCACATCCACAGTGATGGCCTCAGAGCTGCCTGTGCCAGCAGGGAGAGCCCAGAGGTGCTGGGGAGTGCAGAACCCCCCTGCAGCTGGGGCCGTGCCCAGGCTCTGCTCAGGGACCAGGGACAGCCCTGGGGAGGGAGGGCAGAGCCCTGGCCCAGCTGGGGGAGGCCAGGGTGACCACACCATAAACCAGGGTCAGTCTGCCCCCCTCGTCCCAGCCTGGCCCCCCGAGACCACCCAGCTCTGAGCACAGGGGTGCTGGGTCCCCATCACACCCCAGCTCTGAGCACAGGGGTGCTGGGTCCCCCCTGACACCCCAGCTCTGAGCACAGGGGTGCTGGGTCCCCAGCACACCCCAGCTCTGAGCACAGGGGTGCTGGGTCCATCACACCCCAGCTCTGAGCACAGGGGTGCTGGGTCCCCATCACACCCCAGCTCTGAGCACAGGGGTGCTGGGTCCCCCCTGACACCCCAGCTCTGAGCACAGGGGTGCTGGGTCCCCATCACACCCCAGCTCTGAGCACAGGGGTGCTGGGTCCCTGGGACACCCCAGCTCTGAGCACAGGGGTGTTTGGTCCCCCAGCTCTGTGAACAGGCATGCCAGAGCTGCTCACACACACATATTAACACCTTGGAGGTCACACTCAGTGCCCCAGCAATGTCCCTGTGCCACTGGACACACTCAGACCCTCCCAGCCAGCCCCACACACACCCTCTGAGGCAATCTCAGGAGCACAGGCACCTGAGTGTGCATCTCAGCACCAGTTCTGCATCTTCTACCCAAAAACCAGAGCCCAGGGCTGCACACACAGAGGAAGGAGCACCTCTGGTCACGGATTTGTCACCTGTGTGGCTGCTCTGGCACTCCAAGAGGCAGAGAAGTGTCTGACCAAATGGCTTATGGACCTAGATCAGCAAAAATTCAATGTCTGACAGTCTGAATGGGACATCCTCTCTAAACCAGTCACAGGGCTAGGAAGCAAACACAGAGATGCCCCTGGGGTGGCTGCAGGGATTAATCCTTACTGAACTCAGCTGTGAGCTGGCTGCCCCAAAGGGAAAACAAAGCAGCACATTACTGGTACTCACAGAGTGCAGGGCCAGCAGCCCCACACTGCCCTCGCAACAGCCAAGAGCAGTTCCTGCAGCCTCCTGCACTGGGGAATGCAGGCAAGCACCTGGAACCTCAGCCAGATGTGGGTCTGGGGCAGCTCCTCTGCCCACAACGAGCCCGGCAAAGCCAGGAGACTGAGAGCAGCCATGAGAATCCTACCTACAGATTTCCCTATAAAAAAATAAAAGCAGGGAGGAAGCACAGCAAGGTTTCATTTCAGGGGACAAAACCCGGCATTTCCCCTGAGAATTTCCCACTGCTTTCACTCAATCGCTCCCTCCCTTCGCTTTTTACCCCGCATTCCTCATTTCTCGCAGGGATTCACCCGCCGCACGTGTCCCGCAGCACTCGGGGGACTCTCCGGGCAGGAGCCGGGACACGCGGCCGCCGTGCGGGATTCGGGAAGGGCAGGGGCGGCCCCGGGAGCGCCGAAGTGCCCCCGCCGGCCCCGTGAGGGAGGCACGGCGTGACCGAGAGCCCCGGACCGGGCGCCGGTGGGGGCAGGAGCCCGAGGAGCGCCGGGCGCGGACGCCGCCGCCCCGGCAGCCTCACCCCCTCACCTCCATGGAGACGCGCCATCCCTGCATGGCGCTGAACCCGAAGTGCAGCGGGCGCGGCCCGAGCCCGGCGCCGTCCCCGGAGCTCTTCACCGTGTTGGGCTGCGACAAGTAGGCGCCCATTGCGGCCGCGGCGGCCTCGGTCGGCGGCGACCGGACCGGACCGGGGGGCGCGGGCGGACTGCGGAGGCGGCGGGACCTCGCACCGGCGGGCGGCGACCGGAAGTCGCGCGGCCGGAAGCTCGGCGGCCGGAAGCGCCGACCATAGAGGCGCGGCTAGAGCGGCACCGCGGCCCGCTCCGCCCCGGGACTACCTACACGGCCCGCAGGCGGCTTCGGCCTGCCCTGAGGCTCCTCCGGGGGAACAGTTCACTCGGGACCGGCGCTGCCGCCGCCAGCCGGTGCCGCGGGCGGCCGCTCGCACAGATAAAACCGCGCAGACTCACAACTAGCAGAATAATTGCCCAGCCCCTCTATATGAAAGGCCTTTGCGCACACAGCGCCTTATATAGGCTGAGTCACGCCCACCGGCCAATCAGCGACCTGAGGGCCCGCTCTCGCTATCTCATTGGCTGTTTCCCGGGGCTGCCCCGTCCCATTCACGATCCTTCACGGCCCTTCGCGCAGGGCGCCCCCTGTCGTGACGCAGCGCGGGGCCCCGCCCGCCGGCCATTGGCGGGTGCTGACGCGCCGCTCGCGGCGCTGATTGGCTGCGGCGGAGGCCCCACCCCGCTCGGCGCGTTACGCAGCGCGGCGGTTGCGGCGGGGCCGTGCTCGGGACCGGGAGGCGCTGCGGGCCCGGTAAGTGCGCGGCTCCCACCCCTCGGCCCCCGCCTCGCCCCGGGACCGGCCGGGTCGGCCGCTGCTGGCAGGCCCGGGGCGCGGCCCCGGCTGATAGGCCCGGCGGGCGCGGCCCGGTCCGGCCCGGTGGGCCCGGCCCGGCCCGGCGCCTCACGGAGCGCGGCTCTCCCGCAGGGTGTGCGACCGCAGCATGTCGGAGGGCGAGTCCAAGCAGGTGCCCAGCAGCGGCTCCGACCCCAAGCCGGAGCCCGCCTCGTCTGGCCCGGGGATGACCTCGGTGTCTGCGCCGGTGACTTCCGCGGCGCCCCCAGAGGAGGAGGAGGAGGAGAGCGAGGACGAGTCCGAGATCCTGGAGGAGTCGCCGTGCGGCCGCTGGCAGAAGCGGCGCGAGGAGGTCAGTGCCGGCAGCCGGTTCCCGGAGCTGCGGGCAGCCCGGGCGGGGCCCGGCGGGCGCTCCCCCCGATCCCCGGTCCTCCTGCCGCCTGTTCCCGGACAGCCCGGCCCCGCAGCGGGCCCGCCGCGCTCCCGGGAGGCGGGGAGAGGATGCGGGGCCCAGCTCCTGCCGTTCCTCGGCCCGGAGCGTGCGGCTGGAGCGCGGCCAGGGATGCGTGCCCTGCCGCAGGCCGCTGTCACGGCCAGTTGCTGGGCGCGGGGAGTGGCTCCGGCCCTCCCGGTGCAAGATTCTCCGATGTGTCTCTCCGGGAGCGGCGAGGAGCGGTGGCTGGACAGCTCTGGGTGTTCTCTGGGGAGTGGGTGTACCTGCTGCCGGTTCTCGAGCCGGCTCCTTGGCTTTGAGAGCTGGCTTTGCTGTGTGGTCTGCAGCCAGGATGCCGCACAGTGAGCTCTCACAGCCTCGTTCCTCGGCCTGTGCTGCCCTGCCCGCCCCGGTGCGTGTGCTGGCAGCGTGCTGTGTCAGGGCACAGGGAGATCACATCGTGGTGTTTGGGACCTCTCCTGTTTTCCTTCCTGGGGGCTGTCTGTACGGACTGGTTCTGCTCTGTGCTGGCACGGTGCCTCTCCCTGGCTGGGCAGGCTGTGCAGCCCTGGCAGGTGCTGACAGCCACACAACCAAGTGCTGATGGGGCTTTTCTCAGCCGGCTCGGGCTGAGCACAGGCGTTTGTCTGCTTTGTCCAGCACTGCGAAAAGGGCAGCACGAACCCCGGGGGTGGTGAGAGAGGCGTTTGTTCTGATGTAAATTTGGAGGTCAGAGTAAGGTCAGGGATTCCCTGCAGTTCTTCACCTTTGCTTGCTGAGGGCTGTCATGGTTTGGTTTAACGTGAGCCAAACGCTGGCTTGGTGTGCTCAGGATGTGCCTGTTCTGGTGTGGCTCTGCAGATTGGTTACAAATGTAGCTTTAACAGGAAAAAAAAGTTTCCTTTTTCTATTTTTTAGAGAAGTGTGAATGTCTGGCTGTGTCCTTCACAGTATATTCCATACCTGAAGTGCTTTATCTCTTGCTTTGCACTGAAGGGGCACGTGCTGGAGAACAAAGCTGGCTTGTTTGTGTTGTCTTTTCAATGTGTTTTATTTAGTACTGATCATTTTGACGCAAAGAGACACAGGGTTTTCTGTGCTCTCCTACACATCAAGTAACATCTGGGAGGCTCTAGTGTTTTCTTTGGTTTTCAGTAGGCCCTCAGCAGGCAAATGAAATTCATTGACATTTCGGCGTGGCTAAATGATTGTCTTACGGCTTCAGGTTGCCACTGTGGAGGCCAGAGCTCTGCTGTACCCCCAGAGGCTGAGGAGTGGGTGTCAGGGCTGCAGAACTCATCATTGTTGGGTGATCTGGGTGGGCTCGGGGCTGCTGCTGCTGCCGGAGCCTTCACTCAGCTCAGACTGGGAGCAGCCTCAGCTGCAGCTGACCCTGCATTGAAATCCTGCTGCGAATTTGTGTCTCAGTCAGCCCCCAGCTTGTGGAGAGGCTTTTGTTGCCTGGGCTGCATGACAGCAGACTCTCTTTGCTGTCACAATCATCGGGCTGCTGTGCTCTCTGGAGCAAACTGTGGCACTGCAGCTGTCCTGACCTGGGGTTTATTTGGTGTAGCAGCTTTGCTGCCTGTCCCAGAGCAGAGTGCCCTTGTTCCCCTGTCCACACTGGTTATTCCTGTCTGTGCAGTGTGCTGACAGGCTCTTACTCACTGGCGCTCTCAGGGAGATGGTGTCACTGTGGAAAAAGCGTTTGCCGACCTTTTCCCGGTGATGCAATCCCGATCTTTTATTGTGGCAGTGTCTGCTGGATGTGGGATGAGCTGGCACCGTGGAAACAATGAGACATGATAATCTGGAGAGGAATGGGTGCACACACAGCATTGAGACAGCGTGTTCTCCCTCTGCTCTGGTACTTCCTATGTGTGACATCCTTTCCTGCTTGCTCCGAGTGCCGTGTTCCGGCTATAGGTTTTGAAATGTAATGGCCTCACCTTTATATTTATTTATTTTTTTAAAGATAGTTTTACCATCCATGAGCGATGCGATGCGCTCGCTGCAGCAGAGGTGGAGCTGTGCAGACAGTGCAGGGAGGGGCAGACTGGCTGTGCGCCGGGGCTGTCGGTGCCAGCTTACTGGAACGCGCAGCGCTGGGCGGGACGGTGCCCGCGCCGCCGGTCCCGGCACGGGCTGCCGCTCCCGGTTCGGGGCAAGCGGCCTCGGGCCCCCGCTAGCGCCCGCGGCCCGTCCGGAACCGGGACCGGCACCGGGATTGGGACCGGTACCGGGATCGGGGCCGGTCCCGGGGCACCGCGGGGCGGGGCCGGGGGCCAGGGCGGGGCCGGCGGGTCGGCTTCGCCAGCCAATGGCAGGCGGCGCGGAGCCTTACATCACCGCCGGCCGCTTCCATTGGCTGCGGCTCGCTCTGGCCACGCCCCGAGGCGGCCACACCCTCGGGGCTGCGCCGGGCTCGGGGAGGGGAGCGGGACCGAGCGGAGCCGAACCGAACCGTGCCCGCTAACGGAAACACACAAGGGGGAATGCTGCGGGGAGCGGGACCGAGCGGGACCGAACCGTGCCCGCTAACGGAAACACACAAGGGGAAATGCTGCGGGGAACGGGACCGAGCGGGACCGAACCGTGCCCGCTAACGGAAACACACAAGGGGAAATGCTGCGGGGAACGGGGCTGAGCGGGGCAGGAGCGGATGGAGCGCAGCCCTGCAGAAAGGAACCACAGGGATCGGTCCTGGGTGGCAGCAGCTCGGCTGGAGCGAGCACGTTCCCTGGCATCGAGAGGGCGAACCTCGTGGGACGGCATGGAACCCCATCCTGGGGCTGTTGCACATGGCAGAGCCAGGTGTTGATGAGAGGGGATGCTCCCTGTATAGATCTTCTCCCCGGGATCCAGGGCAGGACCAGGGAACAGCTCCAAGCTTTCATCTGGGAGGCTCAGGCTGGGCAAGAGGGAGCATTTCCTTACGAGGGGGTCACACCTGCCCTAGGCTTGTCCGTGGTCAGGGCATTTGGACAATGCCCAACATGCTGTGACATGGGCCAGCCCTGATTGGGTTCAACAGTGGAACCAGGAAATCTGTGGAGGTCCCTTCCAGCTGGCTATTCTGTATTCTATTCCTGCTTAAATTTCAGATATAAAAAAGGATTGAGTGTTGAGTTCATTGATTGTAATTCTTCCTATAAACAGGGAGCTCTGTAGTGCAAAGAGTGTAATTCCCATGAAAGTTCAGAGTAGTTTTAATAAAATCAAATGCTTCTGTGACATTTTTAATTAGAAACCCTTTTTAACAAGATAGAAAAAGCTTGTGTTCCCCACATTCCATTTTTTGTGGAACATGGGGAAGCACCCGTGGTTCCTGCAGTGTTGTGGACTGTGCTGCTTTCCTCCCAGAGCTGAATCTGGCTCTGGGATGGTGCCACATCCCTGGTTTCTCTCCCGACCAGCGCACGGGTGAGGCTTTACAGAGTGTCTTGTGCCGTGGCTGGAGCACAGGGCAGGCCCCACAGCGTGAGGGCAGGGTGGTCACAGGGCTGGTGGGGTCTCCAGCCTGTGCTCACCTGGCTCTCTTGTGCTTGCTGGCCCTGAAAACCTCTGTTCGTGCTGCCCTGCTGTGCCAGGACATTTCCATTTCCATTTCCTCCTTGCAGTCCGCATGATCATAGCTTGCTTTTCTTGGGTTGTCCGAGTATCTCGAGAATCATCTGCTGTGCCTCCTAGGAGTAGAAACTCCCTAATGGAGCAGGCGTGCAGCACCACGTTGGCAGGTCAGGTTTAGCCTCCTGGCACAGAGCTGGGTGCCTGCTGTCCCTGCTGGCACTCCGTGGGTGACACAGGGCTGCAGGAAGAGCTGGGCACCGCTGCAGCACAGCCTTCATTTCCAGCCCAGCGTTAATGGTGTTGGGCTTGGCAAGCTCGTGTGAGTGGGAGAGGCTCGGCCTCTCCTCGATGGCCCTGTCCTTGGGTTTGCTGTGTGTCAGGGCTGCCTCTCGAGCAAGTTTCTGTCTGTACGTGTTCTGGGGAGGAGAGCGCCGTGTGACTGTGTGAGCCAAGGCTTTAGGAGAAGTACTTTGTTGGCATCTTTGTGGTGTGCTTTGGAGAGAAGGAGTCCGTGCCACGTGTGTGTGGGCACAAGCAGGTCCCCTTTTGGGGTGTGTGGCTGTGTCTGCCAGGGTGAGGAGGGCAGAGCCTGGGCCTGGCTGTTCTGGGGGCTCCTCACAGAGGAGGCACAGCCTGCTCAGGGTGGTGCTGCTCTCATCCAGTGCTGTTGCTCTCCTCAGCCTGGCGCTTGGAGCAGAAGAGGCAGAAAATGGGAGACTGAGCACTGATCTGTGCTTAAATACCTTTGCGTTTTCCCAGAGAATGTGCCAGGCTGCTCGGGCAGCGGGAGAGCACTGGGTGTGACGGTGTTCACAGGGGTTCTTGGATGAGGGGAGAGACGAGAATGTTGACTCCATGTTTCAGAAGGCTGATTTATTATTTTATGATATATATTATATTAAGACTATACTGAAAGAATAGCAGAAAAGGTTTCACCAGAAGGCTAGCTAAGCTAAGAATAGCATTAGCAAGAATCATAACAAAGCTTCTGTCTCGGACAGAGAGTCTGAGCCAGCTGGCTGTGATTGGCCATTAATTACAAACAAACCAGCGTGGGCCAATCACAGATGCACCTGTTGCACTCCACAGCAGCAGATAACCATTATTTACCTTTTGTTCCTGAGGCCTCTCAGCTTCTCAGGAGGAAAAATCCCAAAGAAGAGATTTTTCATGAAAAGATGTCTGCAGTTCTTGCAGCCCTGCTTGTGTCCTGCCCATCCTCTGGAAACTTGTCCTGTGCTGTCCTGCACAGGGTTTGGGCAGCTGTCCCACGGCCTCTGGAGTGTTGAGGGGGTTTTTGGGCTGGCTGAAGGGACGTTTCAGTTCCTGGTAGCCAAGGATGACCTTGTGGCTGATTGTTGCTCTGTGGCTCGTGTGTTACTCACTCAGTGCTGGATCAGCAGCTGGACTTTCCCCTGCTGCACTCTCCGTGTTCTGCCCCACTTCAGTGACTGCTGAGATCGAGATGTTCCTCTCTGCCTCGTGTCAGTGGGGCTGTGCATGCAGTGGTTGCCACGTTGAGTAATTCTTGTTTTCTGTGTGGGGTTTTTCACCGTGGGATGGAAGCTGCAGCCCTGCACAGCTTCCCTTAGGGTGGCGTGCAGACTGTGACAGCGTGATGGGCTGAGATCCCTGTGGGCCTGGCTGCCAGCTCAGGAGCAGAGCTGGAGACACTGTGCACCTGTGCACGAGACTCCAGTCCTGCTGTTCTTCAGTGGATGCTGCAAGTTAAAAAAATTCATTTAGGCAGCACACTGCTGTGAGTTTGGTTCTCTTTTTTCTGTGGAAGACCTGTCTGTCGTTTGGATTGTGATGGGCTGAGATCCCTGTGGGCCTGGCTGCCAGCTCAGGAGCAGAGCTCAGGGAGCAAAGTTTGAGACACTGTGCACCTGTGCACGTGAATCCAGTCTTGCTGTTCTTCAGTGGATGCTGGAAGTTAAAAAAATTCATTTAGGCAGCACACTGCTGTGAGTTTGGTTCTCTTTTTTCTATGGAAGACCTGTCTGTCGTTTGGATTGGCACTCCTCAGCTGCTGATGGCTGGATGTTACAGCTGGATTTCAGGCTTACAGATGCTCTCAATCTATGCTGAAACTATGTTAAGAACCATGTTAAGAAAAGAGCTGTGACTGATGAGGACCTGAGCTCAGAGAGACAGGAACCGAAACACTGGGTCTGCTGCATCTTTATCTCTTTGTTGTCTTCTCACTTCCAGGGGGAGTCTCAGTTGCTTGAATAATTTTTCATTTGAAGGCAGTTGGTGACTTTTGTACCCCTGGATTTCTTCAAGGGGACAGAGTGCAGGATTCTTGGAGAAAAAATGCTAACATACTGAGTGTTTGGATTGTGGGATGCTGGAGCCTGATTTTCTCAGCCTCTGTTGTGACTGGAAGGAAACTTGCTGAGGCAGTAAAAGATAAGCACCAGTCCTCCAAGCAGGCTGGCACTTAGAGGGCTGCCAGCTCCCTGACAGGCTTTGACAATGGGTTTGGTTTTTTTCCTGTTGGTGCAGAAAACCAATGCCATGCTGTAGTTTCTATAGCATTCCTTGACCACAGGGAAGGTATTAAGAAGAAGGGAGTTTGTGAAGCCCTTTTAACATTTTTATTGGCTCATGTGGGGCTTCCTGACAGAAATGGGAAGTGCCAGAAATGGCCGAGGGGCACTCGGGGGTGCCGAGCATTTGTCACAGCCCCGTTGTGTCCGTGCTCACAGGCTGTGACGGACAGCTGGCACTCATCCTTGCAGGGCTAGCTGCTCCTGGGAGGCTGCAGGGGCTGGGCTGAGCTCCCTCTGCATTCCTCACAGAGCTGTTCTAAAAATGCCCTGGTCTGCAGCAGCGCCAAAGCCAGCCCTCTGTCTGGGGAAGGACACATGCCATGGTGTCCTGACAGCTGCCCTGGTGGCCCTGGTCTGCAGCAGCGCCAAAGCCTTACGGGTCAGCCCTCTGTGTTGGGGGCCCAGGCAGCCACAGTGGTGTCCTGACAGCTGCCACAGCTTTGGGGGAGCTTGGACTGGCTGGGGAGAGGCTTCCTGCCTGCTGGGCCAGCACAGGGGACAGAGAGAGGCTCTGTGGGGCTCTGGCTGCAGGGAGGGGCCTGGCAAATCCTGATGGACACAGGCACAGCCAGACCTGGGGTAGCCTGAAAGCATGGGGATCCTCAGGCATCCCACGGTGCTTCTCAGGCATCCCATGGTGATCTTCAGCATCCTGTGGTGCTCCTCAAGCATCCCATGGGGATCTTCAGGCATCCCACGGTGCTCCTCAGGCATCCCATGGTGATTTTCAGCATCCTGTGGTGCTCCTCAAGCATCCCATGGTGATCCTCAGGCATCCCATGGTGATCTTCAGCATCCTGTGGTGCTCCTCAGGCATCCCACAGTGACATGGATGGCAGGACAGCTGCCCCCTGTTTCTCTTGACCAGTGCTCAGGAGAAATCCCGTCTCAGGTGTGTAGTACCTGTCTCCCAGGCCCTCTTTCTCTGCAGAACCCAACCCCAGGAGCTCTTGTCCCAGCTCTGGCTCATCTGGTGTGAAGGTTGCTTGCAGATGTGTGCTTGCCTGTGCACACACACACAGATTGAGAAGCACATTGGCATGGAAAATGGTTTGAAAAATAGTTTAACATAAGGACGGTACAGGTGATGGTGACAAGGCTGAGGGCTTGGCTTTGACACTTGTCTTGATCGTTCTTGTTGTGTACCTTTGGAAGTTCCCTCAAGCATCCCATGAACAGTGTACACAAATACAATTATTCCATATCAGAATTACTGATAATCTCACCTTGCAGGCGTTTTTACTTCTGACACCTTATGGCAGTCAGCTTTGCCATTTAGAGATGTGTGTCAAGATCAGGTGGTCATGGTCCTGTTTAAAATATGCTGTTTGCTCCCCTCATTGCCTGCTTTCTCCGGTATTATCAGAAAACATGAAATAATAGCTTTTCTTTAGTGTTTTATGTGACTTCAGGGATTGTTTCCAAGAGTGGCGCTTCCACAGCATACCAATTTTTATGGCATTTTCTGTTCAGAGTACTGATCTTTCAGCCCCTCCTGCGTGACTGATGCTGTTCAGTTACCTGCAGTGATTTCAAGGTCTCTCTGCCAATGAAAGTGTCACAGAAGAACAGGATGGGCTGTAGCAGACTGGGGGTTTGTCACATGGAGTTTGTCCTGTCTGGTTTTCCCTCTCTCCTTGAGTGTCACTCTGCTGGCACTCTTTCCCAGTGCAGTTACAGAACCTTCCTGAGGAGCTGTCTGAATGGGCTCATTCACAGATATTGGGGTTTCTTCCACACTGCCTTGTTTATTTTGATGTTTGTTTCCCCTTGGGAGTTAGGGATGAGGAATCATTGCCTCTTCCTCCTGCCACAGACCAGCTCAGTGTGGCTGAGCTCTCGGGCTCCACCGGATTCCGTGTTTGTTGTGAAGCGCCGAGTGCAACTGAGCACTCCTCCCTTTGGTCTTGCAGTTTGTATTAATTTCTGGTATCCATTGAATAGGTGGAATGATGCTTCTTTCCCTCTGGGATACGTGGCACTGGTGGGGATGCACATCAAATCCTGGGCCTCTCCCAGCAAGAGAGATAGCAAGGGGCTGGAGAGTGCCCAGAGAATGGGACAGTGAGGGGCTGGAGAGTGCCCAGAGAAGGGAATGGGGCTGGAGAGTGTCCAGAGAAGGGAATGGGGCTGGAGAGTACCCAGAGAAGGGAATGGGGCTGGAGAGTACCCAGAGAAGGGAATGGGGCTGGAGAGTGTCCAGAGAAGGGAATGGGGCTGGAGAGTGCCCAGAGAAGGGAATGGGGCTGGAGAGTGCCCAGAGAAGGGAATGGGGCTGGAGAGTGCCCAGAGAAGGGAATGGGGCTGGAGAGTGCCCAGAGGAGGGAATGGGGCTGGAGAGTGCCCAGAGAAGGGAATGGGGCTGGAGAGTGCCCAGAGAAGGGAAGGGGGCTGGAGAGTGCCCAGAGAAGGGAATGGGGCTGGAGAGTGCCCAGAGGAGGGAATGGGGCTGGAGAGTGCCCAGAGAAGGGAATGGGGCTGGAGAATTTCCAGAGGAGGGAATGGGGCTGGAGAGTGCCCAGAGGAGGGAATGGGGCTGGAGAGTGCCCAGAGGAGGGAATGGGGCTGGAGAGTGCCCAGAGGAGGGAATGGGGCTGGAGAGTGCCCAGAGGAGGGAATGGGGCTGGAGAATTTCCAGAGGAGGGAATGGGGCTGGAGAGTGCCCAGAGGAGGGAATGGGGCTGGAGAGTGCCCAGAGGAGGGAATGGGGCTGGAGAGTGCCCAGAGGAGGGAATGGGGCTGGAGAATTTCCAGAGGAGGGAATGGGGCTGGAGAGTGCCCAGAGAAGGGAATGGGGCTGGAGAGTGTCCAGAGAAGGGAATGGGGCTGGAGAGTGTCCAGAGAAGGGAATGGGGCTGGAGAGTGTCCAGAGAAGGGAATGGGGCTGGAGAGTGCCCAGAGAAGGGAATGGGGCTGGAGAGTGCCCAGAGAAGGGAATGGGGCTGGAGAGTGCCCAGAGGAGGGAATGGGGCTGGAGAGTGCCCAGAGAAGGGAATGGGGCTGGAGAGTGCCCAGAGAAGGGAAGGGGGCTGGAGAGTGCCCAGAGAAGGGAATGGGGCTGGAGAGTGCCCAGAGGAGGGAATGGGGCTGGAGAGTGCCCAGAGAAGGGAATGGGGCTGGAGAATTTCCAGAGGAGGGAATGGGGCTGGAGAGTGCCCAGAGAAGGGAATGGGGCTGGAGAGTGCCCAGAGGAGGGAATGGGGCTGGAGAGTGCCCAGAGGAGGGAATGGGGCTGGAGAGTGCCCAGAGGAGGGAATGGGGCTGGAGAATTTCCAGAGGAGGGAATGGGGCTGGAGAGTGCCCAGAGGAGGGAATGGGGCTGGAGAGTGCCCAGAGGAGGGAATGGGGCTGGAGAGTGCCCAGAGGAGGGAATGGGGCTGGAGAATTTCCAGAGGAGGGAATGGGGCTGGAGAGTGCCCAGAGAAGGGAATGGGGCTGGAGAGTGTCCAGAGAAGGGAATGGGGCTGGAGAGTGTCCAGAGAAGGGAATGGGGCTGGAGAGTGCCCAGAGAAGGGAATGGGGCTGGAGAGTGCCCAGAGAAGGGAATGGGGCTGGAGAGTGCCCAGAGGAGGGAATGGGGCTGGAGAGTGCCCAGAGGAGGGAATGGGGCTGGAGAGTGCCCAGAGGAGGGAATGGGGCTGGAGAATTTCCAGAGGAGGGAATGGGGCTGGAGAGTGCCCAGAGAAGGGAATGGGGCTGGAGAGTGCCCAGAGGAGGGAATGGGGCTGGAGAGTGCCCAGAGGAGGGAATGGGGCTGGAGAGTGCCCAGAGGAGGGAATGGGGCTGGAGAGTGCCCAGAGGAGGGAATGGGGCTGGAGAGTGCCCAGAGAAGGGAATGGGGCTGGAGAGTGCCCAGAGGAGGGAATGGGGCTGGAGAGTGCCCAGAGGAGGGAATGGGGCTGGAGAGTGCCCAGAGGAGGGAATGGGGCTGGAGAGTGCCCAGAGGAGGGAATGGGGCTGGAGAGTGCCCAGAGGAGGGAATGGGGCTGGAGAGTGCCCAGAGGAGGGAATGGGGCTGGAGAATTTCCAGAGGAGGGAATGGGGCTGGAGAATTTCCAGAGGAGGGAATGGGGCTGGAGAGTGCCCAGAGAAGGGAATGGGGCTGGAGAGTGTCCAGAGAAGGGAATGGGGCTGGAGAGTGTCCAGAGAAGGGAATGGGGCTGGAGAGTGCCCAGAGAAGGGAATGGGGCTGGAGAGTGCCCAGAGAAGGGAATGGGGCTGGAGAGTGCCCAGAGAAGGGAATGGGGCTGGAGAGTGTCCAGAGAAGGGAATGGGGCTGGAGAGTGTCCAGAGAAGGGAATGGGGCTGGAGAGTGTCCAGAGGAGGGAATGGGGCTGGAGAGTGCCCAGAGGAGGGAATGGGGCTGGAGAATTTCCAGAGGAGGGAATGGGGCTGGAGAGTGCCCAGAGGAGGGAATGGGGCTGGAGAGTGTCCAGAGAAGGGAATGGGGCTGGAGAGTGCCCAGAGGAGGGAATGGGGCTGGAGAGTGCCCAGAGGAGGGAATGGGGCTGGAGAGTGCCCAGAGAAGGGAATGGGGCTGGAGAATTTCCAGAGGAGGGAGCACTGAGGGGCGGGGGAGTGTCCAGAGAAGGGGATGGAGCTGGGAAGGGAACGGAGCTGGGAAGGGAATGGAGCCCCAGGAGGGGCTGAGGGAGCTGGGAAGGGAATGGAGCCCCAGGAGGGGCTGAGGGAGCTGGGAAGGGGCTCAGCCTGGAGAAAAGGAGGCTCAGGAGGGACCTTGTGGCTCTGCACAAGTCCCTGGCAGGAGGGGACAGCCAGGGAACAGGGACAGGACAAGGGGAAATGGCCTCGGGCTGGGCCAGGGCAGGCTCAGGGTGGGTGTTAAGGAAAACTCCTTCCTTTAAGCCATGTCCAGCCTTGGCCCAGGCTGAGCAGGGCAGGGTGCAGTCCCCATCCCTGCAGGAATTTAAAGCAGTGTTCCCCATCCCTGCAGGGATTTAAAAGCAGCGTGGATGTGACACTGTGCAGGATGGGTTAGTGGTGGCCTTGGCAGTGCTGGGGGAGTGCCTGGACTCGATGATCTGAGGCTGCTTTTCCAATCTCAGTGACTGTATCCAGAGGAGGCCTGTTTCTATTCAGAGTATCTTGACTCCTGTCATAGTTCTGTGCTTTTGTAAACTGCTGATCTGCTGCCTGGAGAGTTTCCTGGTGGGAGTTTGTGGTTAGGTCTGTCCTGCAGTGTGGTGTAAGCCAGAACTGTCAGAGTGCTTCTGGAGAGGCTGGATGGCCACTGGGTGACAGCCTGTAGAACGGTGGTGTGACATGTAGGGGGACACAGTATGGGTAAATGAAGGTAATGAATGTAGAATGTAATTATCCCCCAACGAGTTGCAGCTGGACCCTAATACAAAAGAGTAGGATGATAACAGGCAACACCTGTAGCAAATAAGAGCTGGTGGTATAAAAGAGTGGATTGGTGGGAGGAAAAGTCAGATGGCTGCTGCAAGGACCAAGAACAGTCCTAGAGGAGGTATGAAACTGAGGATATGAAATCCTTGCACCATAAGGGTAATAGAAGTGTTGTGATGTATGAGACAGCAGTGACACTGTGCAGGGTTCCAAAACTGTCCCTTTCCCGTGGAGCAGCTGCAGCCCTGGCTCCCAGCAGGGCTCAGCCGTGCAGGCAGCACGGGGCAGGGCCCATGGCAGGGGACAGGGACCAAGCTGTGGCCTGGGTTTGAGCACAGCAGCTCCTGAGCTGGAGCACTGAAGGCAGGAGTGAGGGAGAGCAATCTCAGCACATGGAGGGCTTTCAGCTCTGTCTTTAAACGGTCCAGATGTGTGCCTTGGGTTAACAGACCAACTCTTGGGGATGTGTTTGATCCTGTTACTTGTTGCAGCATGTCTGGAAGAACCAATTACTGTAGTGCTGATGATCAGGTTGTCTTCTCCTTACAGTTTAGTTGCTGCATGAGGTGTCTGCACAGCCATGGTAATAATCAATACCACCCTTTCCTTGCTGCTGTTCAATTACACTGGTTGTTTTAATTTTCTTGTTGAATTAAAGCCTTTCAGCTTTTCACTACCATGACTGTAATTGCCAAGGCCAATATGTCAGTTTATTTAAAACATGAAGTAGCATTGTTGCTTTGCTTTGTTGGATTTCTTTTGCCTTTGCCTGCAGTGGACCTGACATTCTTTATTGTGTTCTTTATTGTGTTCTGGATTAGCCTCAGATGCCAGAGAGCCCTTTTTGTTCAATTTCTGTGGGTAAATTTGCTGTTTTTAGTTTCCCCACAGCTCAGAGAGAAGCTGAGCTGCTCATGGCCCAGCTGCTGGCTCTGGGGGTCTCTTATCTCTAGTCCCAACCATTTCCCAGGTGGTTGGACAGAGCTTTCACCTTTCTCTGGCTTAAACAGGTGTCCAGGAAAACTGGGTAACACAGTCATGCTGCTCTGAACCAGGTCTGGGGCTTCTTGTGAGGCTGTGGCCTGGTGTGCTGCCCCTCCCCAGCTCTTTTTCAATGTGCAACTCCGTTCTGTACTGACACTCTAGTTATTGTGATCTTCTCCCCAGTTTTTATACCTTTTATCCCTAGATTGTAAATCATCACTGTGACTTGTGATTTAGGCTGTTTTTGTTTTTTGTTCAATTGACAGATCATGTGAACTGCAGAATGTCTCTCCAAAGGTCTATGCTCTTTCAGCTACAGATACACAGATGTTTGAGAGCTATACAAAAAATATGCTCTGGACAATGGAATAGCTTTCCAAAGGGAAATTTAACTTCCAGGCTTTTTCCCCCTTAGAGCTACTGTGCCACTCCACCCATACTCCTTTAAGTATTTAATATTCCCGTTGAGTTTCCTTGCCTTTTGCTTACGTGGACTCAGAGCTGTGTTTGCTCTTCTGTAGTGCAGAGCTGCTTCCTGTGCTGTGCTGCAGAAATTGGGCTAAGCTGGGCTCAGATCACTTCCTCCCTCGGGGTGTAGAAGCTGCCTGCTCTGGGACAAACACCAGAGTGATAAATTATCCCAATGCTTTCACGAGGGCTCAGGATTCTGCCTTGCCGAGCATGGGAAGGGATGTGCAGCAGGGATTTGGCAGGCAGCAGGAGGAGTCTGCTGTTGCCTTTCAGTTGTCTGTCTGCATTTTCCCCTTTTGCTCTTCTCCCCAGGCTGTTGAATCTCCCGAGGAACAGAATTGCCATGGGTGATGTCAGCTGGGTTTGGTGTCCTGAGTCATATCTGGAGCTCTGGGATATTGCCTATGAGTCATGGAAATCATTCATGCTCGGGCAGCTGGGCCACAAGTGGGAGATGTGGCAGGTCCACGGCCCCAGCTGCATCACTGGGGCAGAATTTCAGCAGTTTCTGGTTCCTGAGGATTTACTCAATGCAGTAAAGCTGCAGAGGGCCTTTAGCTGTTGGACTCCATCATTTGTTTAGGAGTTGCTGTGAGCAGGCAGCAGGTGGGATGCAGAGGGAGAATCCAAGGGATGCACTGAGTGTCAGTGTGGTGGCTGTCACCTTGTCCTTGCACTGCTCACACACCTCAGCTTTCCCCTTGTTCCTCTCTGCTTTGATTGAATTCCAGGTGTCATCACCTTTCAGAGGATTCCTTCACAAAGTTGTATCTGAGTTTTTGAGACATTTCTGCTGCCTTGGGCTTCTTTAACCTTCCCTGAAGCTAAAGCCTTTTGCCATTCAGCTTTAGTAATTGTGCTGGGTGATCTTATGCAGTTGTCATCCCCAAGATATTTGTTATTCTAAAATTTGAAGGAATAAATCTTCTATCCTTAATTACTTTTATTCCTTCAGCTTTCTTTAATGATGAAACATAACAGGCCTGGCCTGTTGGTATCAGTATGTTTATATGCATATATATACATTTAAAAAATCAAGTTTTTAGAATCAATATGAACGCCTTCTAAACCAAACCTCAGTCCTTTCACCCCTCAGTTGTGTAGGCAGCTCAGGTGGAAGGAGGTGGGGTGGTTCATGATGGGCTGTCACCTCCTGTGATGATTTCCCATAGCTGTCCTCTGTACTCAGGCAGTAATTATGGTGTAATTATGGCCTGTACCCCCATTCCTGCCCGTGCCACACCTTGCTGCTGTGTCATTCTCCTTTACTGCTGAGTTTACTGCCAGAGAACTCTGTATCACTCTGCTTTCACTGTGCCTGGCACCCTCTGAGCTGCAGTGTCACCTGCAGTGCCAGAGTGTTAAATGTCATTGGGCCTGCTCAGTCCCTTGGGAGATCATAAGGAACCCCACCTGTGTTGGTGGCCTGTCCCTCTGTGGTCAGGCTATGGAGGGAGCAGAATGGAATGGAGTAACTCAGCTGGAATGATGGAATTGGGTACATTTGGTCATGTGAAAGTGGCTGCCAAGGGAGAAGGGATTTTTGAGGGAGCTCTTCTACAAGGTGAGAAGTTTCCAGCAATGGGATGCTGATGGGGTCCCTAGTGAGGGAAGAGAAGGTGACACAATATGAGAAGGAGGAGGAGCTCTGAAGTGTTTGGAGGTGATAAAGATGAGTCTGGATTTGCCAGGAGAAGGAGGAGCTCTGGAGTGTTTGGAGGTGATAAAGATGAGTCTGGATTTTCCAGGCAAATCTGTGTTATCAGCTACCTCAGGGGGAAGCTGGATCAGCTGGAAGCTGCCAGGCCTGGTGATCAGAGCAGCACCAGCCCTGCCTGAGTTGAGGGGTGCTGGGACAGTGCTTTAGACACAGGGGGGATTCCTGGGGCTGTCCTGTGCAGGAACAGAACCTGGGCTGCAGTGATCCTTGGGGATCTCTTCCAATTCAGGTTGTCCTGTGGATCTGTGAAGTGATTCTTGGTGTGTGGGCAGCAGATGGGAGCAGCAATGACTGCTGGTTGACAATTAAAAGGTGAATTCTGCCTTCTTGTCCTCTCTAAGTGCTTTGAATCCAGTGCAGAGGGATATCCACTGTGGCTGCTGTGTGCCTGTGAGGTTGCCTGCAAAGGCATTGCAGTAAATGCCATGGATGCTGGATCAAAGAGACCATGTTCATCTGGAATGCTGCTAGATATCTGAAGAACAATGTTGAAGAAAGCTTTGGTGCTGGGAGCAGGGTTCACCTCTGATCTCTGCAGCTCTTTCAGCCTTATGTCCTCCCACAGCCCTTGCCATCCTCGTGCTGGGCTCCAAACTCTCAATCCCCTCCCCTTATCTTGATGCTGTCTGAGTGCTCATCTGTGTCTTTAATATTCAGTGTGGATGTCCTTGTGCTGGGTCCATGTTTACAATTATTAACTAAAGAAGTTACTCTCGTGCTTTCCCTTGTGTCATTGCTTCCCCCTCTGAAGCTTCAGCTTTCCCCTTGTTCCTCTGTGCTTTGGTTGAGTTTCAGGTGTCATCACCTTTCAGGGGATTCCTTCACAAAGTTGTATCTGAGTTACTGAGACATTTCTATATCCCTCTTGTATTGTTGGAGTGTTTTTTTGTGGTGGAATGAGCTGCAGGTGTCCTGAACCATGAGAATCTAATATATTGTTGGTGGAAGGCAGCTTTGCTGCAGCACAGCGTTTGTGCACACAAGGTTTCCCCACCAGTGTGCTCAGGACTGGCTGCTCACATGCTCTGCAGTGACTCGTGTTGGGGATATGCCCTGCTCCATGTGCAGATGCTGTCCTGGAATCCTCATTAATTAAAGTTAATGAGCAGAGTTGATGATTTTCCAGTGGTGCTGCATGGCAGTGGTCAGGTGTGGCTCACAGGTGTCTCCACCCTTCCCTGCAGGTGAACCAGCGCAATGTCCCGGGCATTGACAGCGCCTACCTGGCCATGGACACCGAGGAGGGCGTGGAGGTTGTCTGGAATGAAGTGCAGTTCTCTGAGAGGAAGAACTTCAAGCTTCAGGAAGTGAGTTGATGTGTCTCCCAACAGGATGTGAGGAGCACGCCCTGCCCTGGGGTGGGATTGTGGATGCTTTTTGTGTTGACTGTTGCCTGGGTTTGGAAGGCTGTGCTGTCCAAATGTAGCAAATTTGGCTTAAGCCTGGCCTGTATAGGAAATGTCCTGGAAGACTGTTGGGCTATTTCCATGAGCCCTTGTGTTCAGTTTGACTTGGCCATCAAACCACACTCTGTGAGATGCAGTGCAGAAGGAAATGGGATCCTCCCTGTTCTTAGCACATGTATGTTAGTGTTTGAGGGGACCAAGAGCAAAGAAGAGAGAAGGATATTTGGTGTGGTCTCTGATATGACATGTTTTTGTCTTTCTGATGTTAAGGAAAAAGTTAAAGCAGTGTTTGACAACTTGATTCAGCTGGATCATCTCAACATTGTGAAGTTCCACAAATACTGGGCTGATGTCAAAGAGAACAAGGCCAGGGTGAGTGCAGCCATCAGGCTGTTGGGTTCTCATTGTTGGGTAATTAACAAGGTGGAGGGTAACGTGTCCTGCTGCCCCACAGGTGATCTTCATCACTGAGTACATGTCTTCAGGGAGCTTGAAACAGTTCCTGAAGAAGACAAAGAAAAACCACAAAACCATGAATGAAAAGGTAACTCTTGTTTTCTGTGTGACCGTAACTCTTTAGAGCCATCAGCCCCTGGAAATCCCTTTCAGCAGAGGATCCCAGAGAGAACTGGTGATAACACATTGCTGCAGCTGCCCTGTGTCCCTGTGACTGAGGTCAGCTGCAGGTTCTCTGGGACAGCAGCTCTGTGCTGGCTGCTGTACTGCCAGCAGCTCTGCAGCTCCTCAGGTGTGGTGTGGCAGGCGTGGCCCTGTCCGGGTGTGACAGTGTGCCGGGCGTGTGTTCCTGTCCAGGTGTGACTGGTATGGCCCTGTTCAGGTGTGACTGGTATGGCCCTGTCCAGGGGCCTCACAGGGAGGGGGGAAGGTGTCTGTAACACGGGAGACTGGAGCCCAGGTGTGTTCCTGGACCCATGGGAGTATATAGAAACAAGCTGACCATAGGAGTACTGATTTCCGTACACCTGCACTGAGTAAAAGCTGGGGCAGGTATTGCTTCCTGCGAGTGGGCTGTGAATCACAGAACTACAGATTAGCTGATTAGCTCCTTGGGGATGATTTTCTCCTTTTCCTCTTGTACCTGCAGGCATGGAAACGGTGGTGTACCCAGATCCTCTCTGCTCTCAGGTACGTGGGGTGTTGACCTTGAGGTCCCAGCCTTTGGGACTGATGGCAGTTAAGTATTAGGGAGGTCTCCAGAGTATCCAGCTTTATAATCTGAGTTTCTCCTTGGTCAGGAAGATGTTGCAACAATGACAGGGAATTCAAGTTCCATGTGAGGGGGCTTAGGAAAACTTCCACAGTGTTGGCAGGCTGCAGGCCTGTTGCAGGCAGTGGATTCAGGGATATTGAGGCATAGTGTTGTTAGGTGTGTGTGTACATTTTTTGATGGTGCAGCCTTTCTGCAGCCATCTTTGTGCTATACAGCTGGGTAGAATGTGGTATGGGTTTTAAAAACTCTTTTCCACCTGAGCTAGAGTTGGTGAGTATCTAATTAGAACCTTAGGAAAACAACAGCCTGGATGACAGAGCATGGCTTGCACTCCATAGAGGAAATTCTGGTGCCACTTGGCTAAATTACAACTATTGGTGAATAGTTTGGGTTCTAATAAGCCTCTGGGAGCTGACTGTCCTCCTTTGTGCTAGCTGCTAACATAAACCCCAGCAGAGTGAGATGCAAAACCAGAGTGTACCTGGGACCCAGCACTGAAAAGCCTTATTTGTGCCTGCTGACAAACATGCCCAGTTGTGTGTGTATAGCACTAAGTGCCCCTTTGAGTAGGGGCAGACTAAGGCTCTGGTATTTTTGGTATAAAAATAAAATTGTAACCCTTTTAGAATGCACTCAGCAGTACTGGATTGGATGAAATTGTGTCTTTACCTCTGGTACCCTGAGTTTCTTGGGAACTGATAGGAGAAATCTTTCTCGTCCCTTCTGCCATGTTCTGGAGATTCATTAGAGGCAATCCCTGTTTGGTTCTCAGCCAGAGGCTGATGTACACTCATGGAATTGTATCTCCCAGCTGCTGTAAATCCCTGGCATGTGCCCTTTGCTCTCCTGTTCTCTTCTGAGGTTTCCTGATGTGGAAGGGTGTGAAGGGAGGGGTTCAAGGCCTTGACCAGTGCTCTGTTCTGCATCTGCAGCTACCTCCACTCCTGTGATCCTCCCATCATCCATGGCAACCTGACCTGTGACACCATCTTCATCCAGCACAACGGGCTGATCAAAATCGGGTCAGGTAATGCTTGCTGGGGTGCCCCTGCCTTGCCAGAGACTGCCCACACAGAGAGAGGCACTGCTCCTTTCCAGCTGCCTGGCACCAGAGGCGTGTGTACAGGTGCTTCTCCACCTCCACATCAGGTGTGCCAGACACTGGGAGCAGGATTCACTGGTGATTGGACCCTTGTCAGTGCAGGAGTGACTCTTCTCTAGCCTCTTCTTTAGCTTCTTGTCTCAAGGGGATGGCACAGGAAATGATGCTGAAACCTGGAGGTTTTGTAAGCACATAATCTGTGGGTTCATCTGCTCTGCAGGTTTTCATGTTGATGCACTGTGGAGCTTTGGGAGCTGTGTTCGTGCAGCCACAGGAGTGCTGCTGGTAGCAGCCCATGTTTATTATAAAGTGGACAGACTGGCAGCAGCCAGTGGCTTATCCAGCATGCCATTATCCCATGGGACAATGGAGCTGCCTCAGGCTGCTGAGCTGCCCTCAGCCTGCTTGGCACCCACGCGCCCTGCTGGAGCAGCCACCCTGTGCCAGAATGGTTTATTTCATAAGTGAGCAGTGATGCTTCTGGCAGTGCAGAGCATCCTTGCATGCTCTGGCTTTTCCTGCTGTTCCCATGTCTCTGAAGATCTGTCTGCAGTCAGGATGCATTATTTCACTCCTTGACACGACCTTTCAAGGGACAGCTTTGCTACCTGTTGTTCAACTTCGGCAAGTATTCTCAATCTGGGAATAGGTCTCTGCTTTCCTGGAGCTGTTGTCTGTGTGAGTTCTGCTTTGATGTGGAGTGTACAGGGAGGATGCTCTGCATCACCTGTCATCCAGAAATAGCCTCTCCATCAGCTGCAGACCTGTGGCTTTTCTTCCCATCAAAGAACTCCTGTGTTGTTGTGTTGTCCCAGAGCTGGGGTAGCAGGTTTGTGCTTGTACCAGGGAGACAGGATTGTGGCAGAAGGAGCCACTTCACTGCTCCTGACCTGCCTGTAAACTTGGGGACTTCACACAAGCTGATGTCACCATGTCATCACACAGACTTTGTGTTTTCCTGACTTTCTCCAAGTGGGACAGATTTCCAAGAGTGAGCACATCTAGTACCTGTATGCTGGCAAACTCCCTGGCATTCAGCTCAGACTGATGGGAAGACTTGAGTACTCCAGAAATTCCCTTTTTCAGTTTAGTTTCAAGGTACCATGCAGCTGCCATGTTTCTGCAGGGCAGCCAGTGCTGTCTGTAAAAGCAAACCCATGGAG
Source organism: Melospiza georgiana (assembly GCF_028018845.1). Classification (NCBI taxonomy): domain Eukaryota; kingdom Metazoa; phylum Chordata; class Aves; order Passeriformes; family Passerellidae; genus Melospiza; species Melospiza georgiana. The sequence continues at coordinate 215,889 of NC_080432.1, read as the reverse complement.
CTGGCATTGCTTTCACCCCAGGGAGATGCTGCAGCTCCTCAGCCCTGCCATTCCCAGAGAGTGCAGCTCCAGGGCTGCTGCTCACAGGCCCTTCAGCTGTGGGTGAGTGGTGGCCTCAGCCTCACACCTTGGCTCCCCTCAGTTTCACACAGCTTTGCTGCTGTCAGGTGCAGCACAGGGACGTGTGTGTGCTCGTGCCAGGAGAGGTGGGTGTCTGTGCTGTTCCAGCTGCAGGATGTGCTGCAGCTGCAGTGCTTGTGTGCAGCTGTTCCTGACCTCTCTGCTCCACAGCTGTGGGCTGCCTGCCTCACCTCACATTCAGGAGTCAAGTAATTCATCTGAAAGATTCTGTTCCTTTCCTAAATAAAAAAGGAAGTGATTGCAAGTGGGCTTGTGGTCAGAAGAGGAATCCCCCAGATGGGAAAGCTGTGGCTCCAGTGCAGGCTGGAATTGGAGTTGGCAGTGTTGCAGGATGTATTCCTGTTCCTGCAATGCCAACCAGAAAAGGCAAAGCTGCATCCCCAGGACTGCTGGTTGTGTTGGAGCTGGAGCCTTTCTCCCTGGCCCTGCTGCCTCTGCAGTGCCACATGGGCTGGGTTTGAGTTCTGTGCCTGGAACAGCAGCTCTCCAGCATCACTGACAATGCCAGGCCCATGTTTGCTGCTCCTGTCCTTGTTCTGTACAGCTGGCTGGTGTCTGAGCACTTCCCTGTGTCCACTTAAAGCAGCAGGACAGCAATTCCTGTGGATTTATGGGGAACAAGGATTCAGTGCCCTGTGAGCTGTGCTTTGGTGCTGTCTGTGTCCCCAGTGCTGTGCTGGATGCTGCTCCCCAAGCTCCTCTCCCTGTGGCTTTGGCAAAGAGAATACTTGCTGAATGTGGGGCAAAAGCCTGGCTAGGGCAGCTGCTGGGTGCACTGCAGGACATCCTGCTGTCTGCTGGGTGTGCCAGGGAGCAGCAGCACCCTGGAAATGCCTGATGGGGTCCCTGTGACACTCGTTCAGGGTGGGAACAGCCCTGTGCTCCCTGCTGCTCCCTCAGAGGCAGGAGCACCTGCCCTGGCTGCACTGGGCACTGGTTCTCTGTTCAGCCTGTGAATCTGTGTGCTGGGGTCAGCGGTGAGAGAAAAAGGGACTGGGAAGGAGGAAAGATTTTGCATAATGTTTAAATGCAAAAGCCATCCATAATCCATTCGTTTGCTTATGTTTTATTCCCCAGTTCCATAAAGTGCAGAGGTTATAGATTTAAGGAGAATGTTTCAAGTGAGTGGAGAGCTTCGGAGAACTTGTGATGAGGATAGGAAGGACACTTACAGCTCTTAACCTTGCCACTCAGAGACTGGAACGTCCCACCTGCTCTGTGGGGCTGGGGTCAGATGAAATTCCTTGTGATAAGCCCAAGCTGTGCCCTGTGCACTGTTCCCAGAGCCCAGGGGCAGCACAGTGCTGCCTCTGTGGGTGTCTGTGCTGCAGAACATGGGTGTGCTGGGGCTGCGGCTGCTCTCAGTGTGGGAAGGACAGCCTGCACACACAGTGTGTACAGCAGGGTGTACACTCACACAGGTGCCTGGTGCTGCTGCCTGCTCCTGGTGGCATTGCTGGCAGCTGTTCCTGGAACTCCCACTGGCAGCCTAAGAACCATCCACAGGTGGAAAGAAGTGATGTGTTTGAATGAAATTCCTCTTGGGCAGCTCTGGGAGTGCCCCAGCAGAAGGGAGGCCTCGGGCTGGGGGGTCTCAGTGTCTTCTGGTGCTCCTGAGATGTGGCAATGTGTCAGCATCTGCTGAGTGAGACCTCAATGGAGCCCAGAGGAGGCTAGGGGAATGCAGTGCAGATTGTGCCCCCAGGCATTGCTGCTGTGTGTCTGTCCTGGCTGCACCACCCCTGACTGAGCCTCAGTCTGTTTAATTGTGTCTGCTCAGGCTCTGCCCTCAGTCCCAGGCCATGGGGCAGGACTCTATGGGTGTTAGCTCTGCTGTTTATCGTGTGGCCAGGTGTGTAAGTGTGGGTTCTCCTGCTGAGATCTGTGGCCAGAAGCTGCTGGGATTAGAGAAAGGGAATTCTCTGCTGAAGGGTGGGGTGGGTGGGACTGTAGGACACTCACAGAGGAACAGAATTTCTGGCTTCTTGGTCTCAGTCTGCCATGATCTTCTGCTTGGTCAGAGCTGCCTTGTGTCCCCTGCCCAGCCTGGTTCTCAGGTAGAAGCCCTGATGTTCCCTAGGTAGATTTCTTTGAAGAGGTGGCTGAGGCAGGGCCCGGTGCTCAGTCCTGTCCCTGTGTGCCCTGACTCTGACCCAGCTGTCTCTATGGATGTAAGTGCTTTGCTGTTCACCAACTCATTGACTTTATCTCGTTTTACTTCCCGCTCACGGGCTGCTCTGTTACAACAGTCTTTCATAGGATATTTGCTAATGGTGAGCAAACTTCTCCGCTCCTGTGATGTGACTCCACTTATGTCATGTACATGATTTTACCTCTGTGTGTATCTGTATATATATATTTATATATATATGTGTGTGTATCTATATTTGTAACACACAGACATACACACTGATGTATTTACAGTGTTCCCTTGCTATAAGGCTGTGTGTAAAACTGTTTGGCTTAGGTGCATCCTGCTTGGAGAGCTCCTGTTGTGTGCTGGGATGCCAACAGTTCCTCGTGCTCTTGGCCAGAGCCTTACAGAGAGGGAGCACTGCCCTTTGTGAAGTCTCCTGGTTGTTAGTTTTCTCCCTCTCCATGTTCTTAGCGTGTGCTAGTCCACGGGCCCCGTGCATGCCAGCTCCTGCATGTCAACAAGCCATGCCTTGTTCTGAGCTCTTCCCAGCTGAACTTCCCACGTCCATCAGGCTCTTCCCTGCTGCTGCTCTGCTGCCCTTGGCTGGGGCCCAGCCCTGGACTAGCCCCCACTGTGTGCTTGGCTATCCAATTGCTTGCTTGTAGTTTGAACTCCTTAGATGTGTTGGTTTTAAGATGAATGTTTCAGTGAATGTGTCTGGCTCCTGATGGCCAGATCCCTCCTGCCCCAAATGAGTCCCTGGATTGAAGTAAGCTTGGCTATTGATGTTTCCCCAGATAAATCTCTGGTTTTGGGGAGATGTGTGCATATGAGGAGGGAGTTGGGCTGGTGGGAGCCAGAGAAGGATTCGAGTGCTGCAATTTGTAACCCTATTGCGTAGAACACCGTGTTTACATTTAAAATAATTATTTATTTTATTTTTTACCATCAGGGTTATTCTCGATGGTTAGAGTTTGTTTCTACTGAGTTGGGAACCTACCAACCATCAGCTGAAGTGGTGGGAAGGGCAAGGGCCTGACCAGATGGGCTCTGTGCCTTCCAGGCTGGCAGGAGGATGTGCTGTGCCACCCTGCATTGCCAGCGGGGCAGAGGCTCCTGGAAGCTCAGCCTGGGATCTGGGGTGGCTGAGGGCATGGGGATGTGGTCAGGGCTGGAGTCTGGAGTGGCTGAGGGGATGGATGGGGATGTGGTCAGGGCTGGAGGCCTGAAGAGCAGGGCAGGTGTCAGGGTGATGGCTGCAGGGTGGCAGAGCAGCAGCCAGAGAACTGGCTCAGGAATGAGCCCACAGAGTGGGGACCGGCCCGGGGCTGAGCCTGAGGCCTAGGGCTGGGGCCCGGGGCTGAGCCTGAGGCCTGGGCCCAGGGCTGGGCCTGAGACCCGGGGCTGGGGCTGAGCCTGGGCCCTGAGGCTGAGGGCAGCAAGGCTGAGGGCTGGCCAGCCCCTCCTCCAGAATCAGGCACCCCTGTGAGCAGAGCCAAGGGCCCTGGTTCTAGAAGGGCAGGAGAAGCCTGGAACAGCACTCTGCAGGCACAAGGAGATGCTGTGGTGCCTCAGCTGTGCTGGAACAGCATCCGATGGCCTTGGAACACTGAGCTTTCCTGGACTCTGAACTTGTTGTACCAGGAGATGCTGTTGATATGAGAGCTGGGCATCTTGAGCAGTGATTTGGGTTTGAAAACACTAAACCTTGAGCAGTGATTTGGGTTTGAAAACACTGAATGTAGGGTGTAAGGCTCCTGTTTTGCTTGAGCATTGATTTGGGTTTGAAAACACTAAATCTTGAGCAGTGATTTGGGTTTGAAAACACTAAATCTTGAGCAGTGATTTGGGTTTGAAAACACTGAATCTAGGGTGGAAGGCTCCTGTTTTGCTTGAGCATTGATCTGGTGAGGCTGTGAGTGACATGCTTTCATAACTAATCTTATTTTAGTCATCACTTCACTCCCTTGGATTTTGTTGCCTGATCTTTAAATGCCATGCTGGTTTCCACATTCTTAACAGACACCTGAGGTGATGCATAAATAAGAGGTTAGTAGGATATCTTGGATCTGGCTTTTTTGTTTTTTCAACTATGGCAGGTGTAGTTTTAAAAGGAAAATAATGGATAATTTAAGTCATCAGACATTAAAAAAATCTGCCATAAAAATGGTGTGTTAGCACTGATTTAGGAAAATGTAACTTGAATAGATGTAGTTTAGCTTTTCTAACTGTACAGTTTTATGTGTGAGTCAAGCACATTGTCTATCAAGCCAAACATTTTTGGTTCCTTAGAAACTTGGCAAAACTAAGGCAGAAATTCATAATGAGATTTTTCTGTGACTACAGGTGCTGCTGGGAAAGAGACTGGGCAAGGAAATTGTTTTGAGTGGAACTTTCTGCTATATAAAAGTTCAAGGTTGGATCCAGGCTAGTTTTTTGAGGGGGCTGGATTTCCTTTTAGAGGTTTGACTGCCGTGGGTCTGTGTTGTGTGTGAAACTCTTGGTGTAAGAGCCTGTCTCCAAGTGAAGGCACTTCTCATTTGGCTTGTTCATGAGAAGCTGTAGGACAGGCGGGTTGAACAGCGTGAGGTTGGTTTTAATGGTGCTGGTACAATGTAATGCTGCAGTGCTGTAGCTGCTGCTGTGGTGACCAGAGGGGCAGAAAGAGCTCCAGAGAGCTGCCCTGGGTTTTCCTGTGAGCACAGAGTTAGAGCAGGAGCAGCAGCCATGGGGAGTGCCATCCATGGGCTCTGTCCTGCTGGAGGCTCCAGCACTCACTCCTGCTGGCCCCGTGTTCAGGGTCTGTGTCTGGGGAGGCTGGTGGCATTTTTACAGTCCACTTTAGTGGGAGGAACTGGTCACCTTGGTGGCCTTGTGGCCAAGATTCTCCTCCTTCTATGCTGTGATAGTAATAAACTCATTTTGTTTTGCAGAAGGTTTAAAAGCCAGCTCTCCTAGTTCCTATTTCCCTAGCTCAGAGTAGCCTCTGTGTGCTGCTGGGACTGACCTCATCCATGAAAACACCAGAAAGCCACCTAGACTGGTTGTTGTTTTCAGTTAAGTAAAATATTTTAAAAGGTTTGAATGTCTCTGTTTAGTGCTTCAGGTTGTGGAACATCCATTTTCAGAGGTCATTGTTATTTCTGTGTTGCACTGAAGGCACTGCTGCTTCAGTTTTGTTCAGCTCTGTTTTTTCTCTGCTTTTATGTGACTTTCCCCGTGGGCATGGGGATGTGAACTGTAGTCATCCAGGTCTCCATTCACCCATTCTCACATTAGCACAGCAGCTGCAGGTGTCTGTTCCTTCCAGGGCCCTTGGGTTGAAGGCTTTGTGAGCCTCAGCAGTTCAGGGAGCTCCTTTGTGCCATTGTGAAAGGATCACTGAGGCACCAACAGGCAGGGGCAGCCTGTGGTGCTGGCTGTGCCTGACCCAGCCTGGACAGCTCTGTGGGTCAGTCTGGAGCTGTGTGGGCCCTCTGGCACTGCTCCCAGGGTGAGCTTTGCTGTGGGTTAAACCTCCCCAGGTCCCTTGGCACGTTGTGGAATAATGATAATCAGAGATGTGGAGCTTGAAATCTGGGAAAGTTGTACTTGAAATTCTTGATCTTGTGGGCCCCAATTGCGTTTTAGAGTGTGCATTTATACTGGTTCAGTTCCTGCTTCTGTTAGGCAGAGCTGCTCACAGCAGAAGATGATCCTCACAGTGGTGTTTCTGAGGGCTTGTTTTCCAGTGCACACGTGTCCTCTGGGAGCAGATGGCTGCTCCAGAGTAGCTCAGTCTGTAGCATTCAGTGAGTGTCTGTTCTTGGTTTTTCTGATTGCATGCAATTCTTGCACTGTGATGTGAACATGTATATCTATTTCATAGCAATATTGCATTGGTGCAGCCCAAGCAGGGGTTTGTTTGCATGGTCAGTGAAGCCTCCATTCTTCTGGTCTAGAATGTGGAACTTGGTTTTGGGTGCAAATTGCAGATCTCCCAACACACTTGGTTAGGGATGAAGTTGTTTGTATAATGGATTCTTCCAGCTGAAGTGCCAATAAGCCCCTAAGTCACAGTTTAAGAGCCTGCATGCAGCCAGGATTGACAGGTACTAATCCCCCAGCTCTTTTTTATCTGTTCTTGTTTTTCCTGCTCTGCCTACTTCTACTTTCTGCTTCCATGTAATGCATGTGGTCAGACACGTCAGCTTAGAGCTCTTAAGCAATCTTTTAAATGTAAAAATACCACTTGCTGCTTCATGAGCAGCGTGACACAGTGTGATCGTGTCCCTCTGTGGCTCACTGACAGGAGCGTGTGCCATGGCCCTGGGAGTCAGTAGCTGATGATGACCTGGGCTGCATTAGGCAAAACTTTGCCAGAGGAGGGAGGGGATGGTCCTGGCCCTGTGCTCCGTGCAGCCCCCCATAGATCAGGCTCATTGTTGGGTGCCCAGGACATGAGGGACAGGGACAGGCTGGGGACAGCCCCCAGCAGCCCCCCGGGGTGGGGATCACCTCCAGGGAGGGCAGTGCAGGTGAGCCAGGGCACAGGAGCACAGGCCACAGCACAGGCTGGAGCCCAGGTGGTCCCTCTGGACCTGGGCATTCTCAGTGTGGAGGTGGCACAAGCACAGGTTGCCCAAGGCTGGGATGGAGTCTCCATTCTGGAGTTTCCCACCCAGACACAGTGCTGGGCAGCCAGCTCTGGGTGTCCCTGCTGGAACAGGGCTGTTGGACAGGGTGATCTGGGCAGGTCTCTTCCCACAAGAGCCATGCCATGACTTTGATTCTGTGTTGATTTCTTTGGAGATTGCCTTCTCCAGTTTTGTGTGACATTAGCTCTCCCTCGCCAGTGCCACGGGTGCTGCTCCAGCAGTGTTTCCTCTGGAGGGAGCCATGGGCAGTGCTTTGGCAGAGGCTGGTTTCCTGCTGGAAGCCATGTCAGTAGATGTGTGCATATGTGTGTAAGCTTCACCTGCACTGGGAACAGTGTGTGGTGAACTTTTCATACTCTGAGTCTGTTTGCTCCCTCAGTTAATGATACTCAACTGCCAGAAATAATAAAATCCTGTTCCTTCTGGTGACTCAGTGTTGCAAACATTTTGCAAATACTGTTTGCAGTCCCTGATACAGATCTGATGGCTGTAGGAAGCTTTTACTCTGTGATCAGCATAAATATGACACTTCTTCCTGTTTGACTCCTTGTTTAATGGCTGTATCCTTCTTTTTATGCCAAATAACTTCCTAGTTCCTTATTTTCTAGGCCTTGCTCTCCCTAATAAAAGAGCTTTTGTCATGCCTGTGTGCAGAGAAAGGAAACTCTAACACTGTGGGTTTGTGCAGCCGTGTACCCTTTTGCAGGAGTGGAAGTGCCTGGGGTATGAGTGCAGGGATGATAATGTGGCCTCACAGCTCTCCTGGCCCCGTGCTCGCCCCCTCACAGCTGCAGAGGGTGGTCTGGGGTCAGTTGATAATTTTTAGGTCCCTGGTGGAACAATCCCATTGCTGGGTTGCACAGCGAGCCTGGGACAATCTCAGAAATCAGCTGTTGATCCTTTCACTGGCACTGCTTCCCCTGCTTTCTGCTGGCCAGGGCACTGCCCTTGGCTGAGGAGGGCAGTCCTGTTCTCTCTGCATGCCCACAAGAACCCAAACAGCCCAGGGGCCTGCAGGAGGCGAGCAGGGCTGTGGCACTGGAGATCTTGGGTGCCTGCAAGGGGAAGTTCTGAGTGCAGGATAAAGGCAGAGATGGGCTGTGAGATGGACACTGCACAGGAGGGAAGTGTCCTCTGCAGCATGGAAGGTTCCAGAGCAGGGCTGGGTGCCCAGGCAGCCCTGCTGAACCTGCCAAGGGCACAGCCAGGAAGGAGTGAGGAGTGCCACCATTGCCTCCAGGGCTGGCACTGCTAGCACCCAGGGGGCACACAGACTGCCCACTTACTCTGGCCACCTCCTTTTGCACATTCCTGAGGGTTTGGGAAGCCTGACCAGCTACAGCATATTCCTGTAAGAGTGCCCGTTGAGTGCCCAGATTGAGTTCAGCTGGTGAAGGACAGGTTGCTTGCCCCACCCTCTGCTGTGCTTCACACCTCTTCCTACCACCTGTCCTGCTCAGACACTGGATTTGGCTGAACCTTTTTCTAAAATTCATCTCTGATGGTGATTGTCCGGGGGGTGGCCAGGTGGGACATGGGACTGGCACTGGGCACATTCCCGTGTGACAGCAGAGCTTCTAATGGCTGGTGGCTCTGTGCTCCCTGCTCTCCTCAGTGTTTCTCCCTGGCAGGCAGCTGCTTAGTTTCAGGGAGTTGTTTGCAGTCTCTGCAGAGGTGGCTGTCCCAAAAAGTTATCTTTCATGGGGGTCCATAATTATGCCCTGCTCACTGTTCTTTGGCTGCAAGTTATTTCCTCCCCACAGCTGGGAGTGGTTTGTGGAGCTGCTGGCTGCTGGGAGGTTCTGCTGTCTGGGTGGTCACCTCCCTTCCCTCAGCAGCTTGCCCTGATTCTTGTCTGGAGGTGCTTTGGCACCAGCATCCTCCTGAAGCGTGCAAGAGTTGTGTGGTAGGTCCATCCTCCCTGAGCTGTGACCAACTGCAGTGGCACCTCTGGCTGCTGCTCTGAATGAGTGACTTGCTGGTGACAAAAGCTGTGGATCTGTTTGAAGTCAGGCATTTCTGCTGGGAGTTGTTCCCACCTTGTCCTGCTGACAGCAGCAGTTGTGGTCTCCAGGTTTGCCCTTGGAGAGTGGTGCCAAGCTGCCAAGGAAACAGTGCAGGGATGTGTTGGGTTGGGGCAGGTGACAAGAGATGGATGCTGTACCTTAATGCCACCACTCTGCCCCCTTGGGTGCCACGGGCCTGGAGCTGCAGGCGTTCCCTGGGATCCCATCAGGGATGGGGTGTGGTTTCTGTATCCTGAGCATTCCTGGTTCTCTTCCAGTGGCGCCAGACACCATTAACAACCACGTGAAGACCTGTCGTGAGGAGCAGAAGAACCTGCACTTCTTTGCCCCAGAGTATGGAGGTATGCTGTGCCTGCAAGCCTGGGCATTTTTTGGCCTTACTGATGCTTCCAAGCTGTCCTGCACCTTGTTGTCAGTTCCAGGCTCCTGACAGATGCAACATTAACAGTCCTGAGCCATTTGCCTGCTGAAATGCTTCAGCTCCTCTGTGGTTTGGTAGCAGAGGAGGGAGAAGCTGCAGGACTGTCCCAGCCTGGTGCAGGGTGGTGCTGCTGCGTGCAGAGCTGACTGATAACAATGCTGTTTCTGTGTTACAGAAGTTGCCAATGTCACCACTGCTGTGGACATCTACTCCTTTGGGATGTGTGCACTGGAGGTGAGTGTCAGACATGGGCTTTGGGACAGAGATGCTGAATCTGAGGAGAGAGAGAGCTCTGCAAGGGCCATGGCCATGGGTGGGTTTGCTCAGTGACAAATGTGTTTTGTTCTCAGAGCCAAGTGCACTTTGCCTTGGAGGGATCCCTATGGAGGCTCCCCCAAGTGCCTCACCAAGCAGGAAATGGCTCAGGGATTTGCAGTTCTTCCCAAATTCCTAATGGGTAATGAATTAGTGGGTCTTGGCCAGTCCTGAGGTCAGACTCCTTGGCTGGAGGGAACAGTCCCTGCTGCAGACTCTTATGTAATGTCCATGTGTGTGACAGTGCCTGGGCTGTTTGGAGCAGGGGACAGCTGCAGTCTGTCACTTGGTCTGGGCCAGCCTGTGTAGAGCAGAGTCTGTAATCTGTCACTTTGTCTGGGCCAGCCTGTGCCCATCTGAGGGAGGTTGCAGTCAATGTGAGTCTGACACACCTGGTCATAGCAGCTTTGTTCTTCCTCTGTCCTTGCAGTCAGTAGGTCCAAGTCCAGGTAATGGGAGCTGTTGTTAGGATTATTTTCTGAGAAGAATTGTCAGAAAGTGCCAGTACAGGAACCCTCAACCTGTGCTGCACCTTCCATTAGTGAAGCAGGAAGAGAACTGTGGAAAGACACAACTTGTAGGGAACAAAACTGAAGCTGAATGCAGAGACACTCTCTGCAATATTTTCCAGCCTTTCCTAGCTGAGAATGAGTGTCTGTGTGGTTGGCTGGGGCCCACTCTTGATGTGTTGTGTGCTTGCTCTTGTTGTGCGATGCAGAGCTATTCACACCGCCAGAAGGGACCCTGTCAGGTCCTGGCAGTGATCCAGTCATGCTTCATTATGGAATTACCAAACAGAGTAACAGCCCAATGGATCGTGAGGTTCAGAATGGAGACACTTGCTGTCCAGGTTGTTGCTGGCAGAGCTCCCAGGGCTCCCTGGCAGTCTCGGGTACCAGGAGCAAGCTGTTGTAATGAGGCAGCCATTCTCTCTGTCTCTCCCAATGTGACCTTAAGTTCCCCCAGGCAGCTTGGCTGTGCTGATCTCATGCTTGGCAGTGGTCTCTTTGTGCCTGTGTGCCCTGCAGTCTGTCACTGCCAGGGGAGTCTGAGGCTGTGCCCTGTGTGTGTTTGCAGATGGCAGTGCTGGAGATCCAGGGGAACGGGGAGTCCTCCTACGTGCCGCAGGAAGCCATCAACAGTGCCATCCAGCTGCTGGAGGATCCCCTGCAGCGGGTGAGCGCGGCCTCGGGCTCTGCATGCTCTGCTGCTGCTGCTGCTGCTCGTGGTCTCACGCAGGTTTCCCCTGCAGGAGTTCATCCAGAAGTGTCTGGAACAGGACCCGGGCCGGCGCCCCACGGCGCGGGAGCTGCTCTTCCACCCGGCGCTGTTCGAGGTGCCCTCGCTGAAGCTGCTGGCTGCTCACTGCATCGTCGGGCACCAGCGTGAGTACCAGACACGTGGCCAGGGCTCTGCAGAGCCTTGCTGGGCTGGCAGTGCCCCTCGGTGAGCTGGCACCCTGGGAACGCCCTCCCCATGCCCTGCTGCTCTGCGGGTTCCTGCCTGTCGGACACAGGGCTGGGAGGGCTGTGGTGTCCCACCTGCTGTGAGAGCATCTCTGCGCTTTTCATTGCTTTTCTAAGGCTGGAGAGAAACTGCAATTGCTGCAAGTTACTCCTTTTCTTTTTAATAGATATGATTCCTGAAAATGCTTTAGAAGAAATGACCAAAAACCTTGACATGAACGCAGTGTTGGCAGAGATCAACCACGAGGACAGGGAAGGAGTCAAGATGATGTGAGTCCCCGTGGTGTGCTCAGGGGAGCAGTGCTGGGGCACTGGTGTGGGCACTGGGACGCTGCCCATCACCTCAGAGTTGGTGTTTCCCCCTGACTGGGTGCCAGTGGGAGCTGCTGGAGCTGGAGGGGAAGGAGCAGTCCCTGTCTGGGCACACACACTTCTGGGGAGGGCTGTTCCTGGGTGGGAGGAGACCTTGCACCTGTTTCCTGCGAGTAGATTCTGTGCAGCTGAGATGAATTGTTCCCCAAATGGGCAGATTAAATGAACACGCTGTAGTTGGAGCAGACACCAGCAAAACGTGGCTGAACAGTTTGGGAAAGTGTTCTGACCAATCACAGACTGGCCAGATGGAGTCACTTTCTCACTTCAGAGAAAGGGTTCCTCGGTGTTCTCCTAATTTCCACACTGTGCACAGGGAGAGGCAGCTGGCAGTGACACACAGCACTGCTTGCACTGGAGGGGTGGCCCCTAAGGGAGCAAGCAGAGTGCCAAAAAAGTGGTGTACATTTTGGATAACAAAGCCTTGGCCAGTCAAGGGATTAGCTGAAGACTAAGATGTGACTCCCGTGTTCCTAGGAAGCCTAGGGTGCTTCCAGGGAGCCCAGAGTTCTGGGGTGCCCAGGCTGCTGAACAAGAGTAAGATGACAAGAACAGCTCAGTCTGTATAAGCAGCTCTCTGAGCCACAGAGACCCTTCCAAAAGCTGGCATTCCAGTTGTCCTGGTGCTAGGAAATGTGGTGTGAAATTCCCTTTGGAATGTCTTGGATACAGTTTCAAAATGGAGGACAACAAGTGAAGGACCAGAGCTGTAAGGAGAGATCCTCACACACACACGGGATGTCAGCCTCTGCAGGTGTGGCTGTGCAGGGGTGCCAGCCTGGAACTTTCCTTTTGGTGGTGCCATACCTCAGAGGTGCTGGACAAGGGAGAGAAAGCAGCAATCACTTGAAATGTCAGCATCATTTCTGGATGGTTCATCAGACTGCCATGCAAACCAAGCTGCTAGAGAAAAGTTGGAAGTTTTTGTTAGAACCGACTGCTGTGTCAGAGGATAGGATGATCCCAGCTGCTGGGGCTGTGGCAGGGGCTGGAGGGTGGTCTGGGAGCTGGGGCAGGTGTGCAGCCCATAAAGCACTCGAGGACATCCTGTCAGGCTTCCAGCAGTTGTGTAGTCCTTACCTCATCTCTGGAATGCTTCAGAGCAGCCTTGAGACAGGGGTTTGGCTGTCCCCAGTGTTTGCTGCAGCCAGGGACGTGGCATGGCAGGTATTTGTGAAACAGCTCACCAGGGCAGTGTCACTGGGCCACCCTCCAGATGACTGCATTGCACAGGTGTGAGGGCTGTGGGGCTGGCTCTGCCACAGCTGCTGCCTCACCCTCAGCTCACACAGCTGGTTATGTACGCGAGGGAAGAGAAGAGCTTGTCACACCAGTGGCTGCCTGTCCATGCCCATCCTGCCTGTGGACACAGCCCAGGACATGGGGATGTGAAACTGCACCCCAACAGACCCCAGTGGATGGTACTGTGAGACGATTTCTCATCTCAGGACATTTTGTTTTCCAGCTTCTCACAATCTCCAGCGCTGGAGCTGGACAAGTTCCTGGAGGATGTGAGGTAAGAGGGATTTTTTAAAGACACCTTCCATCGTGTGTGAGACGAAAAGTTCTGGAGAGGTATAACTCAGATGCTGCTCCTTCCTTGCAGGAATGGCATCTATCCCCTCACGGCCTTTGGCATGCCCCGGCCCCAGCAGCCCCAGCAGGTGGTGGTGAAATCTCCCATTGCCCCCCCGTCGGTGAAAACCCCGACTCCAGAGCCCGCCGAGGTGGAGACCCGCAAGGTGAGGGCTCGGGCTGGCTGAGGGGGCTCAGCCCCGCTGCCGTGGCCGGGCAGGGCTGGGGGGCAGCTGCTGAGGGCTCTGTGCCTCTGTTCCAGGTGGTGCTGATGCAGTGCAACATCGAGTCCGTGGAGGAGGGCGTGAAGCACCACGTAGGTTTCTGTGGCTGGGCAGGGAGAGTCACAGCTCTGTGCAGGGCTCGTGGCTCTGATGTGCTGCTGGGGCCTGGGGTAGCCCTGCAGGGCTGCAGCTGCCACCAGAGAGCCTGTGCCAGGCCTGTGCCTGCTGCTGCCCTGGCACCCGGCCCACCCCAGGCCCTGCATGGGGCTGGCAGCTGCAGCTCAGGGTGGAGCTGGCTGTGGCTGTTCTGTCAGATCCCCGAGGGGCTCTGCAGGGCTGGTTCCCATCCCAAGGGCATTGCTGGGGCTGCTTTGGGCTTGCCATGGCAGCTTGCAGGACTGCAGTTCCTCATGAGAATTTCTTTGCCCTGCAGCTGACACTGCTGCTGAAACTGGAAGACAAGTTGAATCGACACTTGAGCTGTGACCTTCAGCCCAGTGAGTACCTCCTGCCCCTGCCAGGGGCACTGGGCCAGCAGCACGCTGCAGCAAGGACTGACTCCTTTCCTTGTGTTGCAGATGACAACATCCAGGAGCTGGCAGCTGAACTGGTCCAGCTTGGGTTCATCAGCGAGGTAAGCAGGGACTCAGGTAGGGCCATGGGCCTGCGTTCCTTCCTCAGAGTTCAGTGGTTTGTGCGCTTTTCGGGCAGGAGGAATAAGCCAGGTCCCTGCCCTGGGGGTCTCCAGCCATGCTCTCAGCTCTGAGTGGACGGGGCTGACCCCTCACTGTCCTTGTTCTGCCCAGGCTGACCAGAGCAGACTCACCTGTTTACTTGAAGAGGCGTTCAGCAAGTTCTACTACACTCGGAACGGAGCCCTGACGGCCGTGACTGTGTCATCTTAGCCCCGTGGCTCCGGGCAGCCAGCGTGGCCTCGCTGCCTGCGACCATGCGTGTCTGCCCTCGCTGTCGGGCGCCGCAAGGCCCCAGCTGCAGTGCTTGGAAGCTCATCCTGCATGTGCCGTGGCTGGGCTCATGACAGTCCTCCCTGCCCGCCTCCTCAAGGGGACTTTGCGCATCAGTATTATTTCCAGCCCTGTTTTTGTTGGGATTTGCCAGGTTGTGCTGCGGAGCTGAGGCCTGGCTTGGGGCGTTCTGCAGCCCCACTCATGTGCATGGAGTTTGTTCTGTTTGAATTGTACAGTGTCTTTTGCACAGCACAGAAATGGGTTTTTTCTTTCCTTTTTTTTTTTTTTTTTTAATTTAAAGGTAAGCAGGGGTGAGCCCCTAAGCCCTGCACCCCCGGTCACTCCCCCCCATTGCCGCGCCACGGGCCCAGGGGCGGCCGAGCTCGTCCCCGCTCCCCGCCCGGCGCTTCGCTCCCGCCGCCGGCTGCACTTTGTTTACTGTTCGCACCGCCGGGGTCAGGCGTGTGCGGCCCCGCGGCCCCCGCTCCTTACCGGGGCTCCCGGGGCTGCAGCGGCCCCGGGCTCGGTGTCGTCCTGGCGTGCGGCGGGGCCGAGCCGCGGCTCCTGCATCTCATTTCTATCATTTCCTATTTTTAATAAACTGTTTTGTACAGACGCGAGTGCCGCCTCTTGCGGGCCGGGGCGGGGCGGGCCGGGGGCCGGGCCGAGCCGCCCGTGCCTGCCCCGGGGCGGCGCGAGCGGCGGCGGCGCTGGCGGCGCCATGGCCGGGGGGCGGCGGGCGGCGGGAGCGCTGGCGGAGCCGCGGCGCCTCATGCGCACCGGGCTGGGGCTGATCGTGCTGGGCCACGGCAGCCTCGTGCTGGGCGCCATCGTGCACGGCTCGGTGCTGCGGCACGTGGCGGGCGCCCGCCGCGCCGTCACCCCCGAGTACGCGGCGGCCAACGTGGTGTCGGTGTGCTCGGGGCTGCTGGTGAGCGCCGCGGGCCGGGCCGGGGCGGGCGGGGGGCGGCGGGCCCGGGCCGGGCCCCGCTGAGCGCTGCTCTCCCCGCAGAGCATCGCCGCGGGTATCGTGGCCATCCTGGTGTCGCACAACCTGTCCCGGGCGGTCCTGGTGAGTGCGGGGCTGTGGGGGGCCCGGGCGCTGCCGGCAGCCGCTGCCCTGGACCTTGGCCCCGCGGCTCCTTCCGCCTCGGCTGCCGGCGCTCGGTGCCGCCTGTCCCTGCTCGGCCGCTCCCGGAGGGCGGCAGCGCCGTTCTCGGGCGGGAGCGCTTCGGAGCCGAGGCTGCGGCCGGGCCGGGGGTCCCGGGGGGCTCGCAGGGCGGACGGGCACGGGGCGGGCGCCGGGCTGGGGGCTCCCGGACCCCGGCCCAGCCTGCCTGGGGTCCCCACGGAGCCCGAGCCAAGGGGCGGCCGGCGGTACCGAGCTCACAGGGGTGGAGGGATGCGAAAGGTGCGAGAGCCTCACCCGAGGGCGCGGCTGAGCCCTCCCGGCCGAGGCGGGAGGTCCCGGGTGCCCCTCGGGGCAGCGGCTCTGCACAGACCCGGGTGCCCGGCCCCAGCGCTTGCCCGAGCTCCTGCCATCCCGCTCGCATTCTTGCCGCCTGCAGCACTGGACCCTGCTGGGCGTCTCTCTGCTCAACTGCCTGCTGTCCATGGCGTGCAGCGTGGGGCTGGCGCTCGCCTTCGCCCTCACGGTGCACAGCCGGGGCACGCACCTGGTGCGGGGCTGCGACAGCTCCGCGCTGCCCCTGGACGCCCGTGAAAACATCGCGACCAACGACTGTCCCTTCAACACCACGCGCATCTACGTGAGTCTGCACAGCCCCGCTCCTCCCAGCAGCTCCTTTCTGCTGCCTCTCGTCTTTTCACTCTCCCTCCCGCTGCCCTTCTCTCTCCCTCTCCCCTCTTTCCCCCGCTGTCCGCACAGTCTCTGCTGGGTGTGTTCAGCCAGCCTGGTGCGGTGCCCACGTTCTGTGACCCCCTGTCCCACAGGACACGGCCCTGGCGCTCTGGTTCCTCTCCCTGCTGCTGGCAGCTGCGGAAGCCGTGCTCTCGGGCAGGAGCTGCTTGGTGGCTCTGGTGTTCCGGGGCATCGGGCCCTGCGCACACGGCTATGGCAGAGAGCAGGTACAGCTCTCCCTGGATCTCCCTCCCACACGGCTGCTGCCTTTGTGAGGTGCTGGGAACGAGGAGGCTGTGCAGGAGCAGGGGGATGCTGAGTTGGAACCTCTTCTAGCCAGCCTCAGTGCCAGACCAGCACCCCTTCATGGGGAATTGCAGAGGGACCCTCTTCTTCATCCCCCGGTAGCCAGGCCTGTTCTTTGTTTGTGAGAACACTGCCCATCGTGTGTCCTTGCCACCCTAACTTCTTTTTGTCTTTTTTTTTCCTCTCTAGCTGGTCAGGCCAAGTACAGCAATGGAGAAGCCACTCCGTGAGAGGCAGCAGCTCCTGGCAGGAATTTCTGACTCTGCAGTGTAGCTGGAGAGGTGAGTGCCCCACAAGGGCCCATGCCCACAGCAGCCCCCAGAACACCTTTGTCCAGGAACGTGGGCAGAGGGCTCAGTGATGCTGGGCCCTGCAGCACAGCCTGGCGCTGACACTGCTCCTCTGCTCCCAGGTGGTGCTGCAGGAGCGCTGTGACCCAGCCAGGTCGGGGCCAGGGTGGTGTCACAGCTCCTGCAGGGGGCTCAGGATGTGCCCTGCCCCCTGCCCCCAGCTCCATCAGCCCACCTGGCACAGACCCTGCAGGTGCTGATGCTCTCCCATGCTCGCCCCAAGCTGCTGGGCCCGTCCTGGTGTGCTGCAGTTCTTGGTTTCTGGCTGCAATGATGGGGGTGGGCAGTCCTGGTGCCACTGCAGGCATGGCAGCTGGCTGTGCCTGTGCCCAGATATCTCAGGGAACAGAAAGGGAAGAATCCCTTTGGTGTAGGTCTCTAGCTTTCTTGAATAAATAAACTTTTCCTTTCTACACTGGCTGTTCTAAGTGGCTTTGCCAGGTGAGTGCTGGTTGGGAACAAGGCATGCCAAGGGAAGGGAAGGGCAGCTGCTCTGTGAGCCTGTCCCTGTGCCTGCCACTGCCCAAGCACAGGGATGGTGGCAGAGCTGTGGCCCCAGTGTGGCACTCACCCACAGACATGGGGATTACAGCTCTGTGCCCAGCAGCTGCAGGGTTCTGGGCCCAGCATCCCCTGGCAAACAGGAGCACTGCAGGGCTGAGATAACACGTTTATTGCATGTGGAAGGTGCTGAGGAACAGGCCTGAAAGCTGCCCTAGTCCTGCTCACTGGAAGGAGAAGCTGGTGCTTGGGATTCCCCCACACCACCGTCGGAGGAACTCGATCACATCCTGGCCTGCTGGGCTGTGGGATGTCTGCAGAGAGAGACAGCCCTTGGCACTGGAAGGGACTGCACCCCTGTGCCCCTGGCTGAAGGCACCCTGTGGGCTGGCAGGGCTGGGTCTGGTGATGCCCAGCAAGCAGCACTGCCAGTGCAGTGAGTGCCCTGGGACCATCACTCACCCAGGGATGCTGCCCTGCCAGCACAAAGGGCTGAACCCACCCACAGCCTGTCCCTGCCTGGGGGCTCTGGCTCACCTTGACAGCCATCACGAATTTGTACCACGCATCCTTCTTCACTTCCCGGCCCGGCCTCAGCTCAATCTTGTTTCCCAGCACTGGGTACCCTGGGCACAAAGCGACACATTCAGAACTAGCTGAGCCCCACAGCAAGCATCCCCCCACTTGGTGCACTGCCCCACAGCACAGAGTGTAGGGGGAATAATGCTGCCTTGCTCTCTAGGAGACCAAAAGGGAGAAGGGCTGTTCAAAGTGGGGGGATCAAATGAAGATTAAGGCTGAACTGCCCTTGGGCAATGACACCCAAGTGTGTAGGTCCAACAATGGCACCCAGCTTCTGACTCTCAAGCCACAGTCCCGTTCCTGGTGGCCCTCTCCTGCTTCCCCGTCTCTGACCCTTTTTTAGTCCTGCACTAGAGAGCAGGGCCAGGTGCTGCCCATTCTTGGCTGTGCTGTGCCAGCCTGAGCCATCCCTGAACCACAGAGTGTCTGAGCTCAGAACTGCTCTGGGCTCTGTATGGTTCAACCTCCTGTCCAGGCAGGGCCACACAGCCCAGGGCTGTGTCCAGAGCTTCTGACCGTCTCCAAGGATGGCGCTCTCACAATTTCTGTGCAACCTGTTCCAGTGCTCACCCGCCCCACAGTAAAAATGCCCAATGTCCTGCAGCAGAGCTGGCTCCCCACAGACACACAGTCCCTGCACTGCTCTCAGAGCACAGCCCAGGCCCACCCTGCAGCTCCCACTCCCTGCACTGTGTCATCCTGTCTGAGGAGCTGTCCCGGAGCTCACCTGTGAGCAGGCAGGGCAGGGAGGCCACCCCTGTCCCCGCTGCCACCAGCGAGGCCTCGAAGGTGCCGCGCTCGTCCTGGGGCAGCGCCTGCTGCAGCCGCTGGTCCATGGACACCGTCAGCACCCAGTCCCGCACCTCCTCCCGCTGCTCCTCCTGGGACAAAGCCAGGGCCGGGCTCAACCGGAGCCAGGCTGAACCGGGCTGCTGCTGCTGCTGCCCCAAGGCAGCCCCAGGACTGCCCCACGGCAGCAGGAGCACAGGGGAGAGCAGGGAGCACAGGGGAGAGCAGAGAGCACAGGGGAGAGCACAGGGGAGAGCAGGGAGCACAGGGGAGAGCTGGGAGAGCAGGGGAACACAGAGGAGAGCAGGGGAACACAGAGGAGAGCAGGGGAGAGCAGGGAGCACAGGGGAGCACAGGGGAGAGCAGGGGAGAGCAGAGGGCACAGGGAGCACAGGGGAGAGCAGGGAGCACAGGGGAGAGCTGGGAGAGCAGGGGAGAGCAGGGAACACAGGGGAGCACAGGGGAGAGCAGGGAGCACAGGGGAGAGCAGAGAGCACAGGGGAGAGCACAGGGGAGAGCAGAGAGCACGGGAGAGCACAGGGGAGAGCAGAGAGCACAGGGGAGAGCAGGGAGCACAGGGGAGAGCACAGGGGAGCACAGGGGAGAGCAGGACGGGCGGGCGTGATGTGCACACAGCACACACTGCATGGTGCACGGCACGGCTTGAGTGCGGGGATGTGTGTGTGCTGAGGAGAGAGAGAGGGAGAGTGTGTGAGTGTATTTGTGTACAGGTATGTGTGTATGTTTGTGTGTGTACAGGTGTGTGTGTGTACAGTTGTGTGTGAGTGTGCACACAGGGGTGTGTGTGCATGCACACGGGTGTGTGTGTACAGGTATATGTCTGTGTGTACAGGTATGTGTGTCTGTGGGTGGGCACACAGGTGTATTTTTGTGCGTGTGTGTTTGGGTGTGTGCAACAAGTCTGTGCACACGTGTTTGTGTTCACAGCTGTGTGCATGTCTGTGTGTGTGTGTGTGTACACAGGTGTGTTTTTGTGTGTGTGTGTGCTCACAGTGGAGGGACAGGCAGCAGGGGCCTGTGTGTATGTGTGTCTCTGTGTGTCTGTGTGTGTGTCTGTCTGTCTGTCTGTCTGTGTGCTCACACTGGAGGGACAGGCAGCAGGGGCCTGTGTGTGTGTGTGTCTCTGTGTGTGTGTGTGTCTGTCTGTCTGTGTGCTCACACTGGAGGGACAGGCAGCAGGGGCCTGTGTGTGTGTGTGTCTCTGTGTGTCTGTGTGTGTGTCTGTCTGTCTGTGTGCTCACACTGGAGGGACAGGCAGCAGGGGCCTGTGTCTCTGTGTGTCTGTGTGTGTCTGTCTGTCTGTCTGTCTGTCTGTCTGTGTGCTCACACTGGAGGGACAGGCAGCAGGGGCCAGTTCTGGGTCAGTTTCCATCCCTGCAGCCTCTGCAGTGCCAGCCTTACCCCAGTCCCCATTCAGAGCCCTGCAGTGCAGCACTGCTGAAAGGGATGGGTGACACTCACAGGCACGTGCTGATGGGCTGGAAGGGGCACCTCGAAGGGAATGTCTGTCTGCTGAAAATCAGAGTGGTCCAGGGAGTCCAGGTTCCCTTCCTCGATGGCCTGCAGAGAAGGGCAGAGCAGTGGGCAGTGCCAGCTGCAGCGCCCACAGCACAGCTCATGCCAGCATGGCCCTGCCCGCTGGTGACCAGGCCCTCCTGCCCCCCATGAGCACACTCTGCAGTGTCTCAGACTCTGCCCTGTGCAGGTGCCTTGGAGAAGGGAAAGTTGTAATTGGGTGCTTTTGTTTTGTCCCAGCTGCTGCTGACAGCACCTCAGAGTGGGGCACACTGAGGTGTCAGCCCCTTGGATTTGGGGTTTCTGGTGGCCAGCCTGCTGCACAAGTAAGGGACTCCTGAGTCCTGCATCACAGGGGGCAAAGCACTGTGCCATGGCCTCCACCTCCCAAGAGCTTTTCTTCCCTTGGAACAACTTGAGTGATCACCCTGAATGCTGTAATGGCATCTGCAGCCATGAGGATTTCAGGCCTAGATTGCCAACGTGCTCTTTGCTGCCACATGCCCGGTGGCACTGGCACGCCCAGGTGACCTGGGCAGGGCATGTGGGGGCCTGCCCCACAGAGCATACTCACATCTGACAGGTCCAAGAAGCGGTTCAGGAACACAAATGCCATGTTCTCCCAGCTGACTGCCTGGTATGGAGAGGAGCCCTGGGTGAGAGTGGGCAGCTCATCCTTGAAGTAGTTTTTTGTAATACTTTGAAGTAGTTTTGTTTTGTATCCCAATATTTTTCCCAAATGGTTTATCCCAGACTGTACCCCCCTCCCTTTACCTGTGTTATCCCTCTCCCTGGATGAGATCACCCCCAAATCCCCACCCAGGCTCTCTGTCAATCACTCAGCATCCCATCCCCTCCATCTAGAAGCTTCAGCCCAGGATGTCGAGTGATCAGCCAGAGGCCAGGGGTCAGTCCCCCAAACCTTGCCCCATACGCTGTCCTAAATGTCCATCCCCCAACACCCATCCCTTAGGGTCACTTATTGGTCAGTAAAATGTTATCTGCTTTGGGTTTGCACCTCCCTTTAAAGGCAACCTTGGCACACATCCTCACAGGCAGCTTTTCTCCCAGAGCCAGGGCTGGGAAGGATGTGGCTCTGTTTGTGCCACAGTGCCCACCCAGCCCAGCCCACCACCACAGAATGCAGACAGGCATCATGGCCAGGCTGGATGGGGCCTAGAGCAGCCTGGGACCGTGGAAGGGCCTTGCCCATGGCAGGGGATGGAACAAGAAGAGCTTTAAAGTCCCTTCCCACCCAAAGCATTCCATGATTCTATCCCTGCAGGCAGTGAGGACATGCTGCTGTCCCTGCCACGTGTCACAGGGGCCAGGCAGACTGTCAGACACTGGGGTGATGCAGAGCAGCCTCACATCCCCACTGACAGAGCCACAGCATGGCCTCTGTCCAGCCCTGGGCCTGTAGGTCCATCTGCTCACTGCCTGGGGTCTGGCCAGCTGCCTGAGGAGCAGCCTCCAGAGAGAGCCCAGGATTTGGGGAGGTAAAGCTGAGGGGTCCTGTGTTGGACAGGACCAACACAGGGTGCAGAGGCAGCTCCTACCCTGGCAGCCATGCCCGCCTCATGGACAGCCTTGTCTGCAGAGGCAGCCCTTACCTTGGCAGCCATGCCAGCCTCACAGAAAGCCTTGTCTGCAGGGGCAGCCCTTACCTTGGCAGCCATGCCAGCCTCGTAGAAAGCCTTGTCTGCAGGGAGCAGATCCGTGTGGCGCAGCAGGGAGATGGACAGCTGGGCAGCCATGGTGTCCTGGGCACAGAGACACAGAACTCAGCAAAGAAAAAACAGCCTGGAGGGGATCTCAGGAGATTCCCCTCACTCACAGCAAGGGCTCTGCACCCACACAGGCCTCACAGGTAAAAACGGTCAAACCCCTCAGTCCTGACCCTGAGTTCCCTCACTACAGCCCACATGGGACTGTCACCTGAGGGTGAAATTCCTCTGCTTTAGAAGCCTTGCTATTTTCCACCCAAACACCCCCATCTAAGTCACAGAACAGGTGAGGTTGGAAGGCACTGGTGGCTTGACATTGCTGGCAGTTCCCAGTGCTGCCCCCAGCCAAAGCAGAGGCAGCTGCAGGCCTGGTTCAGGAACATGCCTGCTCAGCTTTTCACCATCTCAAGGAATGGAGACTCTCCAGCCCCTCCACAAAACAATTCCAGCCACAGTCTCAATGCATTTTTTCTTGTATGCAATTATGTAAGAATTTTGAAGCAGGGGTGAGGAACTGAAGGGTATTTTCACTTTTCTGCTGCCAGACACCCATTGTCACACAAGAAATGTCAAGGCCCCCCCTTCTTCATGGTCCCAAACAGACTGCCCAGCCCAACACTGCACAGCTATGGAGATCTGTACAGGTCTCCAAGACATCAGACTTGGCTCTTGCTGTCTGATGTCTCTGGACCCCCAGCATCCACACACACAGCCATGGGGAATCCCAGTCGTCCCTGTGGCTTTCACTGGGGTTCTTTTCCCTTTCCCAGCCTCCTCCATCACAACTCTAGTGCCACATCCATCCAGAGCTCTAGAACAGTTCCACAGTCCACAGGGATCAAGACTTCAGCAGGGAGGCCAACAACAAATCCCAGCACACACGAGATCACAGGGCCTTGTGATGCCCCCAGAGAGGCCCATGAGCTCCCCAAGCCCCACAGGAGGCCCAGCACACAGCACCGGGCCTGCTGCAGCCCTGGGCAGAGGATCTGCTCTGCAGCCCACGTGTGAAGCCCAGCAGCTCTCAGAGCCCAGGAGAGCAGAGAGGAAGCCATCCCTCTCTTGGGAACATCAGAGATTTTGTGATTCCTAATTTTCTATTACCGCCTCTGCTCTCACAAGTCATGCCAAGCACAAGGATGAGCTCCTGCCCTGGTTTACAGCTCAGCCACAGAGGCTGGGATGGTACCCATGGTAAGCAGAAAACACCACCTACAGTTCCACCTGTCGTGGTGGGTGCCAGGTTACTGCAGTCCCATTCTATGCATCCATGATGGGTGATTTATGGCAATAGTGACCCATAACCTGCAGATACTCATGGGGTTCCCTGCTCTGGGAGGCGCCTGGTGGTTTATGGCAATAGTGACCCGTGAACAGCCCCAAAGCTGCAGGTGCCCATGGGGCTCCCCTCTCCTGGTGCTTTATGGCAATAGTGACCCAAACCTGCAGACACCCATGGGTTCCCCTCAGTGAGGCCCTGGCAGAGCAGCCCCAGCCTCACCAGCTGCGGCAGGCCCTGCGCGGCGGCGCGGGCGGCGCAGTAGTGGCAGATGAGCAGCATCCTCTCAAACTCCTCCTGGGCTGCAGGCTCTGCCTCGCTGCTCTTCGCTAGGTTCTCACACTGAGAAGAGAAAATGAGAGGCACTGAGGGCAGGAAAGCACAAGGGCACTTACTGCACGTGAGACAGGGCAGTCAGCAGAGAGAAGGATCTGGAATATGCAGACACCTCTGGGACTCTGGAAGCATGCTGAAGGAAGGAGGCTGTGGGAGCCAGGGGGAGTCACCAGCACTGCAACAACAGCCAGCACTGCGAGCAGGGGTGAGCCTGCACGGACAAAGGGAGGGTTTTCTGATTTTGCTTATGTTTGCAGTAAGGGCAGAAACAGACATAAGGTAATTGTGGCTCTGGCTGAAGTGTTCTGGAGAGGAGTGAGGAGAAAGCTCTCAGCCTCCATGGGGAGAATTCATATTTTCCAGGCTCAGCAGCTCTGTGCTTTCCCCATGCAGGCTGCTGATTTTGGGGTAGGATCAGAAGAGATGTCACGACAGCTCCCATGTCACAGTGACACCTGGAGCTCTGCAAGAGCTGGAGTCCAGACCCACTCCTCAGATCTGGCCTGGAGCAAGGGCCAGGGGCCAGACCCACTCCCAGGATCTGGCCTGGAGCAAGGGCCAGGGTCCAGACCCACTCCCAGGATCTGGCCTGGAGCAAGGGCCAGGGGCCAGACCCACTCCCCACTCCCAGGATCTGGTCTGGAGCACAGGGTCTCCTTTCTGCTTTCTCCAGCTCAGCCACATCCACTTTCCAGGATCCTGTTTTCCTACTGTCCACACTGCCAGCTCTCTGCCCTCAGCTTGTGCCCTGCAAACACTGTCCCTGTCACCTGTGGAGAGGCTGGCTCCTCTCCCAAGGGGCTGGGCAGGCAGGGGAGGCAGGGCACACTCACCAGAGCCAGGAGCACGTCCCGCAGCTCAGCCCAGCCCGCGTACGCCTCGGCACAGTTCCTGCCAGGAGCGTTCACCATCTCCACAAACAGCCGCTTGTAGATGTTGAAATTCTGCCACAAAAAGGACACGAGTGTGGAAGGAGACAGGTGAGGGGCCAGCAGAGCTCTCCTGCTGCCAAGAAAAGGGCTGCAGAGGGGCAGTGCTGCAGGAAGGGGGCTGGGGACAAGGCAGGCAAACAGAGAGGGATGCAGGGATGCTTCCTGCAGCCAATGCTCTCAGAGAGGCAAATCGTTCCTTTTGTTTTGAACTTGGTGCTCAAAACAAGCACAAACACTCAACTTTCCCTGCTCCTTCCCAAGGAGAACAAGCTGGGAGATTCCGTCAGCCCTCTGAAGAATCTCCTGCAGGGCTGGGCATGCTGAACTTGAGGCAATCCCAGCCCAGGTGGGAGCCTGACCATGCAGCAGATGCTGCAGCCTGACCCTGCAGCAGACCCTGCAGCCTGATCCTGCAGCAGATGCTGCAGCCTGACCCTGCAGCAGACCCTGCAGCAGCTCCTGCAGCACAGGGACAGCCCTGCTGGGCGCCTTCCTCACCTGGGGGTTGGCAGGGGCTCCGTGCTGGCTGTACAGGTGCAGGGCTCTGTCCCAGCAGCCCTCACAGATCAGGTGTGTTGCATACAGAGCCACGTACTTGTGCAGCACCTGGTAGCTCTGGAGGAGACACAGAAAGCAGCACATGAGGCTCATGGTGGGTATGGATGCACCATTCCTGCTGTATAATCACTGGAGAGCAGCTGAGTCACAGTGATTATATTCTGTCCTGGCTATGGAAAAGGACCATGCCAAGGCTCTCCTGGAGGCACGAGCAGACACCAAGATGTTCTCAGACTCAGCGTGGCCTTGTGGTGCCCAACACAATAAACTGAGCCTTCCCCATTCAATGGAGTGTGCAGTTATTGTCTGGCTCCTGATGGGCAGAGCATCAATAGGGGAGCCTCCCAAAGAACAAGGATTCAACAGAGACCATCTGCATCACAGAGACACCAAGTCCACTCTACAGAATCCAAAGGTAGGTTATTGGAACCAAAGTTATAAACCACAGTCCCAGACATTCCCAGAGCTTTTCCAAGGCTCCAGCTGGCCTGGGTGACAGGCTGTGATGTCCCTACTAACTGCAGATGCTGTTGCCAAGGTTGTCCTGTTATTCAATCTGAACCAATATCTCACTCCAAAGAACTGCTTGCCCTTGGTTACCTCCATGATCAACAACCATTTAACCAATAACTGTTTAACAGCCAATCACCAATCAATAACCATCCCTCAAAGTACATCCTGGTAATGGAGAGCTGTCTTCTCCTGCTACTCCCTTGAAAGAGCACTGTAAAACAGTTTCATTTTGCTTTTCTCCATTTTATTACTCTGCTGAGGTAATTTTGTTAGTTTCAGGTCAGTAAAACTGAAAAAAATGTCAGATTGGCTTTCCTGACTAGGATGTCTCATTCTGACTGACACCACTGCTCCCAAGAACACAGAGAAAGAAGGCTTTCTTCTACAGATCCCTGTTTCCATGGCACCAATTACTTCCAGCCCAAACAACTCATTTAGCTTCTTCTAGTGCTCCATTAATCACAAAATTTAAACACAATATGCTTGCAGGTTCTAGCACTTCCCCACCCAGCCTCCCTGGCCACGGTGGGACAGAGGTATGGAGCACCCCAGGTG
This sequence comes from Melospiza georgiana, assembly GCF_028018845.1. Classification (NCBI taxonomy): domain Eukaryota; kingdom Metazoa; phylum Chordata; class Aves; order Passeriformes; family Passerellidae; genus Melospiza; species Melospiza georgiana. Next base: position 189,781 of record NC_080432.1, on the reverse strand, counting down.
CAGTGCTGCCCACCCATGCAGGCTCCAGCAGCCCAGGTGTGTCCCTAGGGCTCACACGGGCACTCACCTGCTTGGCTGCCACCTCCAGGCACTTCTCCCACTGCCCCTGCTTTGCATATATATCCAGAGCTGCCATGACATCAATTCCCACCAGCTGAGGAAGGAAACAGTGCCATGAATTCATTGCGCAGGCCAGGCCTCCTACTCACACGCACACAAGCACCAGGTCAGCCATGTCCTTTTTTCCCAGACACAATCTCTTCCCCTCCACAGCAGGAAACCACAGAGCCTGTGTGACCCATCTGCCACCAGAGGGACCTGCCCAGGCTCAGGAGGTTGGCCCAAGTGAAGCTTATGGAGGTCAGCAAGTGACAGGTGCTGCACCTGGGTCAGAGCAGCCCCAAACACAGAGGCAGCCCGGGGGGAGAATGGAGGGCAGCACAGAGGAGAAGGACTTAGGGGTGTTGGTGGGCAACAAACTGGACATGAGCTAGCAGTGTGTGCTTGGAGCAACCCACTCTAGTGCCAGGTGTCCTGCCAAGGCAGGAGGTGCACTGAGATGAGCTTGAGGCGAGCTGTAAGGTCCTTTCCCAGCAAACCCTTCTGTGGTTCTGTGCTCTGGCATGCAGCAGCCATGGCTCACAGGCACACACAGACTCCTCACTCGTGCCCACAGTCAGGCAAAAGGATCTGCACAGGCCCTGACACCCCTGCCCAGCCTGCAGGCATCCCACATACCGAATCCACCTTTCCTTGTTTCTTTAAATACTCCTTGTAACGCTGGTCCACGTACTCCTCTGACCTGCGGGCACAAAGAACCCCAAAAGGCAGCAAGACTCATGGCTTGCAGCAGTGCAGGGGCTGGGTTCAGCTTTGGAACCAGCACACTTGCAGCTGGTTCTAGCAGGCTAGCAGACTGCTGGAGCACAGATGGACGGGGAAGGAAAGGGTCCAAGCAGCTCTTCACAGCAGAATATGTGAGGAGAACAAGGGATCACAGGGCTTCCAGAAGGAAGTGCATGCACAGAGTCATGGCAAGGGAAAGGGAGGTAGGGATGGGGGTGAAACCAAAGGGGAAAACAGTTTCTGTGGGATGTGTGGCAATAGCAAAGTGCCAGAATGTGAAATGGCTTGGGAAGGGTGGAGAATGGACCCTGCTGAACATGGGAAAGAAAGCCACTGTGGGGAGAATCCAGGACAGGACAGTACAGGACAGTGCAGGACAGGACAGGGGAGCAGCTGGGGGTGGCAGGGGGAACAGGAAGGGTGTAGTTTGCAAAGCTCAGGGCATACCTGGGGTCAAACTCCTTGGCTGTGTGCTTGGCTTTGCTCCACTCCTCCCCCTCAATTAAGGCATCAATGGCTTCTCGGACGAGGTCCAAGTTCAGGTAGAGCTCAGCTGCCTGCAGGGCCAGAGACACTCCCATGGGAGGCAAAACCCCACGGGTTCCCTGTGTCCCAGGCTGAAGCTGGTGCTGGACCAGCACACAGACACCACAGAAAATCTCTTCCCAAAAGATAAGCCTCTCCTCTACTTCCTGCCTTCTCCCAAGGCCTGGCTCTCTCACACTCTTCCAGGACTTGATTCATTCCCCTCTTCCATCCTCCTTGAAGATTCTGCACAGCCTACCTCAGGAGAAGGCCACCCATCCACCCATCACCCCAGGATGTGACCTGACCTCCTGCCCTGGGACAGAGCTCTCCCTTCCCATGTCACTGCTCCTTGAGCAGCCCTGGGGCAGCAGCCACTGCTCACCAAGCTGTACTTCTTCATGGCCACCAGCTGAGGAGCCACGGTCCGTGTCACCTCCGTGCTCTGTGACTGATCCAAGAACTTCACAGCCAACTCAGCAGCCTGTGAGGAGAAACTGTCAGCAGCTCAATTGATGGAAATGGTGGGAGGGTGGGATGAAGCTGGAAGTGCTCAGTCCCACTACAAGACTGACAGTTGGAAGCACTTGAGTGATGGAGGAAGGGGAGCAATGGCAACTCAGAGGAGCAAGGCCCAGCCACTTTCACCCACGGGAGAAGATCAGACAAGGACATAACTGTAGCTGAAGGTGGTACAAGGACATGGGTGTGGTGAGAAGCATGAGGTAGAGCACAGCACAAAGGCTGGTGGCAGGGAGCACAGGAAGGGCTGAATCACAAAGGCTGGTGGCAGGGAGCACAGGAAGGGCTGAATCACAGAGTGCAGCAGCTCTGCAGTGCAGGGAGCCATGGGCACACAGACGGGCACAGGGCATGGCACAGGCACAGGTGCCAGAGCAAGGGAGGCAGCACCAAGCAGGATAAACACAGCCTGTCATGGCTCAAGAGAACAGCTCTAAAGGTTCTCAGCCCTGCAGGCTCTCCTGAGCCCGGCAGTGACACAGATCCCTGAGGGCACTCAGGATGTGGAAGAGCTCCCAGGCAGAAGGGCAGTGAAGGGAACCCCAGGCCCTGACAGTACCTTCAGCAAGCACTTCTCCACCAGGACACTGTTGCTGGGGTCCCGCACCTTCAGGTAGCAGTCCACAGCCCTGGCGTGCTCCCCAGCCTGCTCCCACTCGCGGGCCTGCTCCAGCAGCCCCTCAGGCCCACTGCAGGAGGAACGCAGGCTGTGAGCAGCACGGACATGCTGCCAGAGATCCTCAGACAGGGGTGGGCAGGGGTGCACACGGCAGGCAAGCAGGGAGCTCAGACAGAGAACATGCACAGGGCTGAGGAAAGAACTGACCAAGGACCCTGGGGAGATGCAATGGCAGTCCAGGAGACCATGGAGATTTGTAAGTGGGGCAAATGCCATCTGGGAAATCTTGGATGGCAGAAATAAGACTCCCAGAGAAATAAGGAAGGATGATAGGAAACCTATGCAGTAAGAAGTCCGGAGTCCTCAAAAAGGAAACAAGTGGATCTCAGGGGTCCCATCGGGCTGTCTCTGTAAGGCATCAGCAAAATGGCCATGGGGAAGAGCTTCCAGGCTATTTCCTGCAGCCTGACCACAGCTCTCCTTACCTGGAGCCTTTCTTGCCAGCCTCCCTGCCACACTCCTCCTGCAGCTCTGCCAGCCGCCCGGGCAGGTATTCCTTGCAGATCCGCAGGGCCTCGCTCCACATGCCAGCCTCCTGCACAGGCACAGCGGGGAGAAACTCTCACCAGGATCCCCCACGCTCCTGCTATCACACAACACACCCATCCCCTCATCCTCATCTTGCCAGAGAACTGACTAGAAGAAATAACCACAGTAGCACCACCCAATTCTTTCCTCCCCGAGAATGGCACCTGTGTCTGTCCACCTGCCCTAACCACCTCAGGGGAACATGCTCATCCATTCCAGCCACCTCAGGGGAATGGGCTCATCCATTTCAGCCACCTCAGTGGAATGGGCACTTCAGCCTCCAAATGCACCCACTTGCGCTACCCCAAGGACCACCCATCCTCCAGAACGGTGAGAGAGCAAAGCTATGACATGAAATCCACTGGCTCAGTCCTCAGGCCAGAATTCAGTTCCTCCAGAAAGCCTGAGTAAGTGGTTTAAACCTCTTTGGCTACTCAGCTGACAGGGGGAGCTGGGAGGTGAATTTCACTCCTTCATCTAAATTGGGTTCTTGTCCAGTGAGGAAGGCAAGGATGCTGCTACAGGCTGCACTCACCTTATAGTACTTGATGGCCAGCTCAGGTCTCTGTGCTCGCAGGAGGAAGGCCTCTGCCTTCTGGAACTCTCTCTGCTCAAAGGCAAACTGTGCCTGCCCAACCAGCACGTCAGCCACGCTGTCTGGGTCGTGAGCCTCAGCCACACGTTGGGCAGCATCCCAGTTCTGGTTGTGCACAAACCTGGGGATGAGAGGGAGACCAGGTGGAACAACAGGGATAACAAGGAGCAGCCCAGTGCTGGAGAGGCAACCGGGCTAGCACTGCATGGAGAGAGCACACACAGCAGGATGGGGAGGACACACACATCAGCACAGCTTCCTTGGGCTTCCCAGCTTTAATGAACTCTCCTTCAGCCTCTTCAAACTTGCCCTAGAGGAGAAGAAGGGATTTGTTTGCACACCTTCCTGCTCTGGCATCACCACATGACCTCCTCTACTCATCCAAGGCAGCGTTTATGGAACACAGGTGTGTGGAGCTTGGCAATGGAGCCCTCTGGGAATGCAGGGACTGCTGCAGCAGCCCAGGGACAACTGCTCAGTTACCTGAGGGACTGGAGGACTTGCACCTGTTCCAGGGGGAAAATTACCTCATCTTCTAGGAACATGGCATACTTCAGGTGGATGTCTGGCATCTTCTGCTTCATGGAGAGGCGGGCCAGCTCAAAAGCAAATTCAAAGACCCTGCAATGAAGGAGAGAAGGACTGTGCTGTGAGTGTGTGCCTTCGTCAAGAACAAGACATCAGGCAGAGCACAAGACACTGGGAGAGGAGAGAGTGGAATACAGGGGGCCCCAAGTGAATTAGCACTGTCTGTTCCTCCTGCTCCTGACCAGGAGCTTTTGGAGTCCCTGCTAAGGAAATTTGGCTCCTTCCCACCTGCTGTTAGAGCCCAAGGCAGGAGCCAAGAGATGTGGGAGCCTCGGGAAGAGCAGCAATGAGTGGCCATGCAGGCAGACGCCTGGCCAGCTGCAGAGCAGGGCCAGAGCTCTTGTGGCAGACAGTTACTCATGGTGACATGAGGAGCAACCCTCTCATGCTCAGAGGCTCCCACAAGCCTTCCCCTGCAGAGGACAAACTGCATTTGCCTGCCAGCTCAGACGTGGCATTTGAGAGACTGACACAAAGAAGAGAAGTGGGATGTGCCAAGGGTGTGGAAGGCTGTGTGAAGCACGGTGGGATGGAAGACATGTCATTTTCTGGACCTGCAATGCCATGTGCACAGGTTATCAGGCCCACACGTTTTTCTCTGCTGGCAGAGGAGAGGGAGGTGCTGGGCACCTGCATACCCGCTGTCTGTTGCATGGTCAATGGCCATCTCCAGAAGTCCAAATTTGCTGAGGAGTTTCACAGCTGCCTCTCCACCCAGGCTCTTTGCCCACAGATAGGCCACATGCTTGTGGGAGTTTGCACCCCCGTATGCCTTGGCCACCTGTCCAAAGGAAAGGAAATGGAAAAACCCAGAGTACGTTCCACCTTCAGCAGACTGAGCCCCTCTAACGTGCTGCCTGCCAGCAGGAGGGAGCCCCAAAACCATCTGTTCCCTCCCAACAAACGCTTCTGCAAGCACCACTGCCCTGGTGAGGGGACAGTGAGGCAAAGGCACACAGGGTGCAGCAGAGCAGCCTCAGCAGAGCCACATCCCTGCTGGGACAGCAGGAGGGAGCCCAGATTCATCAGCAGAGCCACATCCCTGCTGGGACTGCAGGAGGGAGCCCAGATTCATCAGCAGAGCCACATCCCTGCTGGGACTGCAGGAGGGAGCCCAGCATGGCTCAGCAGAGCCACATCCCTGCTAGGACTGCAGGAGGAGCCCAGATTCATCAGCAGAGCCACATCCCTGCTGGGACAGCAAAGGGAGCCCTGCATTGCTCAGCAGAGCCACATCCCTGCTGGGACAGCAAAGGGAGCCCAGCACTCCTCAGCAGAGCCACATCACATCCCTGCTGGGACAGCAAAGGGAGCCCAGCACTCCTCAGCAGAGCCACATCACATCCCTGCTGGGACAGCAAAGGGAGCCCAGCACTCCTCAGCAGAGCCACATCCCTGCTGGGACAGCAGAAGGGAGGCCAGCACTCCTCAGCAGAGCCACATCCCTGCTGGGACAGCAAAGGGAGCCCAGCGCTCCATGGGCGCACTGAGCAGAGCAGTGCTGGGCGCTGTGGCCACAGCAACACCCCTGAGGTACCACAGGATGAGTGATCAGGGCAGAGCCTCGAGGAAGGAGCCCAGCAGAAAGGCTCAAACCCTGCTGGCTGGGAGGCACATAGGGCTCCAGGGCTGGGACAGTTCTGAGGCTGGGCAGGGCACACCAAGTGTTCTGGTCTTGCAGAGAACACAGACAAAGGCGCTTCCACCAGGATCCCACAGCCAGAAAAACTGACCCCTGTGAGTGATTATTACCCTGTATGCCTCTTCCCACATGTCATTCATTCTGTACATGTTCACCGTGGTCTTCCAGTCTTTGGCTTCCAGGTAATGATACTCAGCCTCCTGCAGGCGCCCCTCTGCCTCCAGCTCCTGCGGGCAGAGCAATGAGGCAGTGACACTCGTGTGGACACCTGTGCATTCCCCCATTCTCCTTCACAGGCTGCAGTGTGAGCTGAGAAATGCTTGTTAGCCCTTGGCCTTGACAGCACCACCTGGGCTCAGCTCTTCCTGAGCTTATCAGAAACACTGCCTTGCTCCAAGGAACTGCTGCTGTTTAATGAGCTTCTGTTTCCCTTATGACCAGCCTTGGAAAATATTCCTCTTGCCTGAATAGCACAACACTCCTGCTCTCACACTTTCAAAGAAAATGCCAACCCAAACTCTGGCCAGGCTGAAGCACTGCTATGACTGAAGCCCTTGGTGATCCTATAAACAGCAGTCCAAAATGAGACCCTTTGGAGCTGTCCTGGCACCACTGTGGGCACCACAGCAACCTCCCTCTGGGGGGCACCTGTCAGAGCCAGCAAACCCTCAGGTTTGCTGTTGGAGGATTGCCAAACACAATGTATGCTGGGCCAATAGCTCACTCCTGGGGCCTGATCCTTCACCCACTGGGAGATGCAAAGGCCTCCAAAGTGAGGATTTCACTGACTTCTGGGAGAAATTCTTCACAGGTACCTTGAAGGCACTGACTGTTTCTGTCTGGGTGCATAAAGATGCACATATGCTATGGCAAATCTGTGGGAAATGTGGCTTTCTTAAATGTTTCAGTATCTTGGATATCTAAGTAAGTTAGCCTGTAAGTAAGGTTAAATTATAGTTATAAACTTATTTGAATGCTGCGAAGTGTTGTTCTTTTGCAAAGTTGTTAAACATAAGTTATAAGCTAAGTGTTGCCAAGTGTTACTCTTCTGCTGACTTGCTAAGTATAACTTCAAAGTTATAAGTTAGGCTAAATGCTGTTAAGTGTTATTCCTCTGTTAGATTGTTACAGTTAAGCCATAAGTTTAATTAGATGTAAGTTAAATGTTTTCCTATGTTAAATTGTTAGTCTTAAGGTGTAAGTTAAATTAAAGTACTCTTATGTTTGAGTGCTGTTAGGCTTTTAGGCTGTGCTCTTTTTTATCTTTGCCCACACTGTCTTTTGTCACACCCACCCATCCCCACAGACAGTTCTTAGTTAATTTCTTCTTTGATTGCCTGCACTTTGTTTGGTTTTGTTGTTGCTAGTTTTTCCTTGTTGTGCCTTAGCTGTCCTCTTAGTAGAGTGAATCTCAACAACAAACTTGTTCTGCTTTAATACTTAATATTAAACCTGATGTTTGCTCATACCCTTGCCACTGATTTTTTAAGCAATCTCAAAACCTCGTCCACAACAACAATCTTGCCCCTGCTTGGTTGAGCTGATCCCCTGCCATGAGATGCACTCACCTTGCCCAGGTGCAGGTGAGTATCTCCAAGTAAGTCCTTGTGGTACTTGGCCACCAGGCAAACCATCTCATCATACATCTTGCACTTCTTGTACATGGTGATGGCCAGATCGGGTTCATTCACAGTGATGTACAGCCTGGCAACACGAGCACATCCACACAGCTCAGCCAAGGACAAGACGAGTCCCTGAAACCTTTCCACATCCTGAAATACCAGCTTCAGCTCCCCGTGTGTGGAGAAAGCTCCTCTGACCATTCCAAACCCCAGTCCCAAATTCTCCCTCTAACCCAGCAAAGGGCTTCTCCTCACTGCAGCTGATTTTCCAGGGCTCTTGGGCTGACAGCAGTACTGGGGGAAACTCACCTCTCTGCTTCTTTGTACTTGCCCTGTCTCTCCATCTCCTGGGCCTGGGTTATGTACAGCACTGTCACCTCCTCCTGGCTCATGCACTTGAGTGCCAGCTGCCAAAAGGAACGCACAGGGGAGAAATGCACAGCAATTTCCTGACATGTGACAGGAGAAGGGAAAACATATTTCCTTCCCATCTGACAGAGATATCTGTGCTGTATGCTCTGCAAAGAACAGGCAGTCATTTGTCACTGTCACCAAGCACACAGGACCAGCTCTTGGAGAAGGCCATTTGTGCCAGGGGTGCACCCACACAGGGCTGTGAGAGGGACAAGGCCAGGACGGGTCAGGATGGGAACACTGGATTTTTTCTGGCTACTGGATGTCCCTGCACACGCATTTGGGAAGAGTCCTGGCTGATCAGGTACTGCTGCACAAGGCACAACCACCTGCTGATGGAAGATCTCACCAAGTGGGGTGAGGAGCACAGAAGCTCTGGCTGCTGCCTCACCTTGTGGGCCTGCTCCCAGAGCCCAGCCTGTGTGTACATGTCGATGGCATCCTTGGTCTGGCCTCCCTTGATGTACAGCTCCTCTGCAACCTGCCAGGAAAGGACCACACTCAGTACAGCCCAGGGACACACAGAGCAGAGGTGACTGTGTCTGTGCCTCACCTGATACTCCTGCAAAGCTGCATAATGCTGGGCAATCTTCAGGTAATATTTGGCTGCCGTCTGTCTGTCCTGCAAGTCCAAAATGTAGATGGCCTTCTTCCACTGCCGGGCTCCCAAAGCTGCCTCGAGGGCCTTAATTGAGCACCTGGCACCAAACCATCAGCCTTTAGAGCCAGGCAGCAGCATCTCCTCCAGCTGCACCGTGCCAGGGAGACTAGAGTGCTCTGCTGCCTGATTCAGCATAAAGCAGCTGAGGAACTGGCAGTGCTGAGGGGGATGAAAGGACTGGGACAGCAGGGAAGAGCAATCAGCACTGTGAGACCTTGTGAGAGATGTGGGAGCCATCAATGGCTGCTGCACACAAGCAAGTGGGGCATTGCTAAGCAGTGTAGTGGGGCTCACTCAGGCAAAGCTCCTGCAGGTACCAACTCCCTGCCCTGGCAGCACCCTGCAGCTTACCCAGCCTTGCCCTGCTCCCACCTGGCCTCGATGTAGTGGTTGATAGCAGCATCCAGCTGTTTCTGCTGCACCAGATGGTCTCCCCAGGCCTCCTCCAGCTTCACCACCTCTGCAGGAAACGCCAGGCGAGCCAGCTCCACAGCTGCAAGGGGACACAGCAGCTGTAATGCTGAGGCCAGCGGGGAGCTGTGGGGCAAACATGGGCTTGGAGCTGGCACAGGAGGAGGGCAATGCTGCTGCCTGAGCCACTCCAGCTCCCATGGGCTCCCCAGCAGCCCAGACCCTGTGGAGAGCTGGGTCAAAGCCCTGCTGCTGCAGTCAGCATGGCCACGGGCTTGGGAACAAGACACTCTCCTGGCACTGCATGTGCAAGTACAGCTATGTGAAAATACACTGAATTACAGGATAGGTGGGAGCTGCAGAGCACCCAGGCATCTCCAGGCTCCAGGGCAATATTTCAAGCTGCCACCAGGCCAGAGTAGCTGGGCTCCTGCTGGAGACGAGTGGAGGAACACATTGAGCACAGTACCTTTCAGGAAGGCACTGCCCTTGCCATAGCACTCCAGAGCCTTTCGTGTGTTGCCAACCTTCTCCAACAGGTCTCCAGCCTAGGACAGAGACAAGAACCAGTTTCCAGAGCCACCAACCCCACGTAATCACACCCCACCAGCTCCATGCCCTCCTGCACCAGCTCTGCCCTCCCAGCTAACTGAGCGCATGGGGATTGATGAACTACCAGGAAAGACAGCCCAGACCACTGTCCTTCCTGCTCCTGACCCCAGCACAGCCATCCTGCAAGACCAAAGGCTCATCCCCTTCAGCATTTGAACAGTGCCAACACCACACATCCAAAGAACTGTAAAAACAGAGCAAGCATATACCAGCCTTTCCCCTCTCTGTCCATCTCTGACAACCTGCACAGCAGAAGCTGCCTGACTTTGTTGTGATGCTCTCACATCATTGTATTTAATGGCTTTGGACAGACTCTACCTCCATGATTTGTCTAAAAATTCTTGGACTATTTATACTTTTGGTAACAACATCCAGCAGCTGGGAGCTCCAGTTAGTCTTTCAACTGAAAGCTTAAGAAAAGATGACAGGTTTGAGAAAGTACAAAGTTGTCTTGTGTTGAAATGGCCAGAAAATGCTGAAGATAAATTGAGACAAAAGAAGTGTAATTTATAAAGGAAACATAAAACAAGCTAACAAAAAGCAGTGTTTTTTTTTCACATAACATCTAACTGAACTGGGTAACTCATAGCCAAAATTGTAACTTAAAATCTACATGTGGTTCAAGCAATAATTTGACAAGCTCATAAAAGTAAAGTCTATCAAGAGCTCTCAAACACAGAAGTAGAGCTGTTCAGGTACATTACAGGCTTCAAACTGCTGAACCCCTAGTTCAGTTCAGTGAAAACACACTAGAGGAAGTGCCACTCTGTATTTGCTTGCCCTGTTCTTTATTTTTTATGCTTATTTTAAATCAGTGCCTCTAGCAGGTGCTTATTTCTTAAGCCCCTGCCAGAAGCCCCTGTTGGCCAGGATGCTGAGCAGACTCAGCACTGCTTTCCTGCATTAACATGATGTGCTATGGAAAAAACACCCTTTGGTTTTAAAACTGCCACCTCACAATAAGTTACCCATTTTTGGTGTCATTAGACACAGAGAATAATCACATCCCTTCTTTATGATATGCATGGCTTTACAGACAGTCTTCAACTCTTTGTTTTCCTTCCTTAACTCCTCCATTCAGACCATCCTTACACCATATTTTATTCTGATATGAGGAAGCATTGACATTTCCACAGTGATATCAAGTTTTCCATTTGATTCATAATTCTGTTCTGTTCCAAATCTTCCTAAGGCCTCCTCAACTATTACTGACACTCTATATTCTGGATACATGTTACCAATCAGATGTGATCTTTTTCCTGATTATTGAGTATTTCTAGACCTCACCCACGTACAATGGGTACAGTGAGGATTTCCTCATAAATGTTAACTGCAACCTCATTGACCCAGAATTACCTCTGCTACTTTCCAGCTCAGTGGCCCTGTGCCTCACAGGTGACAGGATGGGGAAGGTCGTGATGCACCTTAGCTGGAAGCCCAGAGGGAAGGCACTCACCTGCTCATAGAGCTCCCCTCTGATCAGGGCTGAGGAGATCCTGTCGATGACGTCCCCGTTGGTGAGCAGCTCGTCCCTGCTCATGGCCAGTCGTGCTGCTTTGGCTGGCAGCCCTGCCCGCAGGTACAAGCTGATGGCTGCCAGGTAGTCACCCTGGCCCTCCTGCACCTCCCCAGCCTTCTCCTCCTGCTGGGTGTCCAGCAGCCACTGGTAGTAGCCCCGACGCAGCTTCTCCAGCATTGGGTGTCCCTGTGGAGAAACAGAACTGGGAGTCCTGGGGAGGATGAGATATTGTCCAGCTCATCCTGCAGGCTCTGAGCAGCTGCTCACAGCACCAGGCCTCTTGTTGCCCAGTTATCAGAAACTACAATGCCAGCCCTGTGTACCAGTGGGCACTATCCATTCTTTTCTGAAGCACAGATACTCCTAAACCAATTTCAGTAGCTTCAGCTAGGTCTGTACTTACACCAGTGCAACCTTCCCTTCTACTTGGAGCCCTTCTGAGCAGAAGCAAGGTAGGGCAGGTGAAAAGAACACAGACCCTGAATCCCTGAATAGCTCCCAACCAGAAGATTTACCAAGCAAGACCAGCCTACAGCCAGTGCAGCAGCACTCTGTACCTTGGCCTTGGCCACCACAATGCATTCATCCCACATGTGCAGCTCCTGGTACATGTCCATGGCCTCCTCTGGGGCGTTCTGCATTGGAAAGCAAAGTGTTAACCCCAGCAGACACCCTGCCAAGGAGCTCTCACAGCAGGCAGGGTGAGATGTGCAGAAAACACTTGGAAAAGTGGACTGTCTCCATCATTTGGATATACACCCTCCCTCACACTCTTCCTACACCTCAGGGTAATTGCACACCTCAGAACAAGGAATACCTTTTCTACTTCATGGGGAAAATTCTTCTGCTAGGAACAAGCAACATCTTCCTCTCCTCTTCCAGCAGAGGGCACACACCTCCCCACCCAGCATTAAACAGAACCTCTTCCATTCCTTGTTCCTTTACTCACTTGCTCCAGAAAGATCATCTCTGCCAGCTTGTAGTTCTTGTCCAGCATGGCCAGGCGGGCCCGCACCAGGTAATGGTCTGTGCCATCCCCACCCTGCAGACAACACAGCAAGCTCAGTGTGCTGAGGGAAAGAACAGCTCTGGAATGGAACACTCTAGAGGGCACTGCAGCTGGAGGCCGGCTCACTACAGAAACTAAGACATTGAGAATCCCAGCAGTGACAAGCCAGGACAGTATAAAACGGCCAGCCTTGGACAGAAGACAATGTTAGCACTTTCTACATGAACAGATACTGGTCTGCAGCATGACACTGGTGAGCAAGGACACACAAGATCTTGTGCGTGCGAGTGTTTACAGGGAAACTGCTGCTCCGAGGAGCAGGAAATGTTTCACTTACATGCTCCTGAGCTGCCTGGTCAGCAATGACATTGGTTTCATGCAGAAATCGAGCCTTTGCCATGTTTCCCAGAGCTGCAAAGCACCTGGAAAATGCAAAGCAGTTAGTCAACAGCCAGGCTTTGTTGCCCACTTTTGGTCCAAGATAAGAACATAGAAACCAGGCAGCAGACTCAGCTCAGCAGTGGGAGAGGTGGGGCGGCCCTGGCTCAAGAGAAGGATTTTGCCAAGACCTATGCTCAGATGTGCCTTCTGGCCCTGCTCCATGGGGGAATCCAGGAACATGACCAAGGCTCATGTTTCACCTCCCCAGGCTTCAGCAGTGCCCCAAGCTTGTTGATGTCTGTCAGCTCTGTGAGTCCTTGCTACACACAGCTTTGGGCCAACATCAACAAACATTTATGCTACAGAGGTGTTCCCAGTTCCTGGCACTACCAGCTGGGGTGAAAAGGCAAAGCCATGGCCTGGCACAGAGAACAGCTAAGTCTCCAGTGCAGGGAATACTCCAGACCATACACAGAGCCACATCGTCAGCTGGACCCTGGTTTCTGCGGTTCAGCAAAGAGCATGTTGAAGCCATGAAGGTGTGATGTACCTCTCTGCAATGTGCAGCTGTCTCGCTTCCAAAGCCAGTCTGCTGAGGGTCTTCCACATGGCTTCAGTCTCTGTGGACATTTCCAGCGTCTCCAAAAATGCAGCAGCCCTTGAGACAGAGATTTGCAGACTTTCAGTGACAGAAGAGCCCTCTGAAGAAAATCCCAGAATGAGACAGGAGCTTCCTAACCAGAGCTGGGTGCCCAGCTCTGCAGAGTGTAACACAGAGCCTGACAGAGCAGGGGGAAATTCAGACATCCAGGTTATTCCTACCTGGGCTAAGGTACCTAGAGGCAGATTATCAGCAGAAGGCTGCAGCAGTGTGGGACAAATCTAAGGTGTTCTGTCTGATACAAGTCCCCACTGAGAAAGTCTCTGAAGACACAACAGTGCTATGAACAGGTGAAGTTTTCTTCCCTGGTTGCTTTTAAAAGCCCTCTAAGAGTGTCAGCAGTATCCAGGCAGCTGCCATGAGCACTTGAGGCAGTCAATTTTCACTCTGCACAGCTCCTAGATGTTTCCATGGTACTGCCAGCATCCCTGGAGGGGCAGCAGTAAAAGCACCCAAGCACCATTGCACATCTGGCTGCTCTGGAGACTCTTATTCACTGCAATTAATTGACAGCTACCTTCAGCAAAACCCTGCTGATGTCTGTGGGACCAGACTGGCCAGTCTCTCCCTGAGTTTGAAACCACAAGGTTGCAAAGAGGCAAAAGCTGAGGAATCTCTCCTGAAGGACTCTGGTGTTCATTATAGCCAGACGTGGCAGCAACATCACGCTGAGAGTCTGAAGTTCAGCTCTGGAAAGTTGTGCTGCTGCCATTCATGGGTCATTGATTCCCAGGTGCCTGGCATGTGCCATGAGCCACCTGCCATCCCCCCCGGCACATCCAGCACTCACCTGTGATAGTCCCCATCATCAATGGCAGTTCCAAACTCTATAAGGCCTTCATCCAGGGTGTAGGGCACAGTGTTCACCCCTTCAGACACTATCACTTCAGTCTTTCCATCACTCCTTTCCAAGCCTACGATATCCCCCTAGAAAGAGGACCAGCTGTCAATACTCCCCTGCTCATCTGAAGTGTGGGGGGTTTCAGGGTGTGAGGGCAGCACTGCAACAGCTCTGCCAGTCATGGCTCTTCTGAATGAGTGAGCACTGAGCCATGAAGCAGCTCCTTGCTCCATCTTCTGCCAGAAATATCTGCCACAAAGCTGACAAATGAGCTTGTATTTTGTCCAGAAGAAACTAACAGTTCCCTTCTGTCTCCCTTTTGCCATACCACCCTTGCTACTCCCACACACGTGAGGAAGAAGAAGGAACTGCAGGAGGCAATCAAAGCCTGCAGTTTTACCTTCAGAGGAAACATGGTGACCCGCTCTGGAGCGTCGATGTTGTACCAGATGCAGAGGCTGTTCCTGTTCTGAGCCACCACCACGTCGCTGCCCGGCACCCACTGCACGTAGGAGCAGTAGTTCAGGATGGTGGTCTTGGTGCTGCTCTCGATGTCATAGAGCTGCAGCTGCAGAGGGAGGGAGCACAGGCTCAACTGGGCTCTGGCAGGCTCACCACAGGACCTGAGCTGAGCAGGCATCTTGGAAACAGACATCACCCACCAGGAAAGAGACCTTTTCCAAGACACACATCCTAAAATCTCATACTTATTTACACACTCCTATAAGACCTTTCTAAACCTTTGCAGCATTTCAAACTCTTGCCTCCCTTAGAGCTCGGCACAGCCACATATCAGCCAGAATATGCCTCATGCTACTTCAGCTGCCTCTCAGCTGCAGAGCTGGAACAGGAAAATGGGCTCTGAAATCCTTCATGGAAACAAGCTAAGGGACCAAGAAGGGCCTTCCTCTGCAATTTTGGGCTGAACTCTCCATCCCAGGCACAGCCCTGTTGCAATGACTACTACCAATAAGGTGAGAGGTCAGTTGTTTGTGGAACACACTGCCCCAAACCTAACACAACACTTTGGAAGGTGTAACCTGACATATGGCATAACTTTGCTATGTATATGATGTCTTGTGACTGAAAAGTCCCAGACTGTCTCTATTCCTTGTCCTCACCTAGAGAAGATGAGAAACAGAAGAGAGAACAGTGCTAGTCTCATGAAACACCTATCAAAAGAGAACAAGAATGTCCCTGTTTCAGTCTGTACCAAAATGGCTGGAGAAACCATAGAACCCCAGAATGGTTTGGGTTGGAAGGAACCTTAAAAATCATCTTGTTCCAACCCCCTGCCATAGAATAGGCAGGGACACCTTCCAGTGGACCAGGTTGCTCCAGGTCCTGTCCAAACTGGCCTTGAACACTTCCAGGGATGAGGCAGCCACAGCTGCTCTGGACAGCCTGTGCCAGGCTCTCAGCACCCTCACAGGGGAGAATCTCTCCCCAGTATCCCATCCAACCCTGCCCTCCAGCAGTGAGAAGCCATTCCCCCTTATCCCCTCACTCCAGGCCCTTGTCCAAAGCCCCTCTCCAGCTCCTTTGGAACCATTTAGGCACTGGAAGGGGTTCTAAGGTCTCCTTGGAGCCTTCTCTTCTCCAGGATGAACAACCCCAATTCTTTCAGCCTTTCCTCATAGCAGAGGTGTTCCAGGCCTCTCTGTGACCATCTCTGTGGCCTCCTCTGGACTTGCTCCAGCAGCTCCATGTCCGTCCTGAGCTGGGACCCTACATCTGGAAGGAGTAGATGGGGGTCTCACCCAAACAGGGCAGAGGAACAGAGCTCACCCTCCCCTGCTGCCCTCACCGTGGGACTGGTTCAGGACACAGCCTATGCTTGGCCTTGCTACATCTCATGGGATTCCCATGGGCACAGCTGAGGAGCTGGTCCAGGTTCCTCTGGATGGCCCTGTCCTCCAGGTGTGTCACTGCACCCTCAGCTTGGTGTCACCTGCAGGCAGCTGAGGGTGTACTCAATCTGTATTGATGTCACCTGCAGGCTGCTGAGGGTGTACTCAATCTGTACTGGTGTCACCTGCATGCTGCTGAGGGTGTGTACTCAATCTGTTCTTGGTGTCACCTGCAGGCTGCTGAGGGTGTACTCAATCTGTACTGGTGTCACCTGCAGGCTGAGGGTGTACTCAAAATGTACTGGTGTCACCTGCATGCTGCTGAGGGTGTACTCAATCTGTACTTGGTGTCACCTGCAGGCTGCTGAGGGTGTACTCAATCTGTACTGGTGTCACCTGCAGGCTGAGGGTGTACTCAAAATGTACTGGTGTCACCTGCATGCTGCTGAGGGTGTGTACTCAATCTGTACTTGGTGTCACCTGCAGGCTGCTGAGGGTGTGTACTCAATCTGTACTGGTGTCACCTGCAGGCAGCTGAGGGTGTACTCAATCTGTACTTGGTGTCACCTGCAGGCTGGCTGAGGGTGTACTCAATCCCTCCCTCTGTACCACAATGAGGATATAAAATAGAACTGGCCCACATGGACCCCTGAGGGGCACTGCTTGTCACTGATGTCCACCAGGACTCTGAGCTGTGACCACTTCCCCCTGGATATGAATGTTCACCCAATTCCTTATCCAGCAGACAGTCCACCATCAAATCCATCCCTCTCCAGCTGAGAGAGAAGGATGTTGTGGGGGACTGTGTGAAAGGCTTTACAGATATCTAGATGACATCCATGGTCCTTCCCTTGCTCACTGAGGGAGTCTCTCCATCAGAGAAGGCCACTGGGCTGGTCAGGACTCTCTGTTGGTGAAACCATGCTGGCTGTCCTGAATGACCTGCCCTGCTTGTCCTGAATCCCCTTCCCATTCCCCATCTGCCCTAGCACTGCTTCTAGGGGGATCTGTTCCATGACCTTCCAAGCCCCAGAGGTGAGGCTACCTGGCCAGTAGCTGCCAGGGTCCTCCTTCCTACTCCTTTTAAAGATAGGTACAAGGTTCTCCTTTTCCCAGTCACTGGGGCTTCACCTGACTGACATGATTTTGAACACCACAGACATAAGTACTGCAGGAGAACCCATGATTTTCATTGTCAGGTGTGATGAGATGAAGCAAGACATCCAGTAACTAAGTTCAGCATTAGCTAGGACTCACGAATGCAATACTGCCAGCTCATGCAATCTGGCCATGGTCAATCTGCCCCAAAGGAGCAGTAAGCAAAAAATCAGGAGTGTCTCAGATGTGCTTCTCACCTCCCTCCCTCCATTCAGGCATATCTGTCCCCACCTCTCCCCACACACACCATCCTGCCACGTGGCCTGAGGTGGCTGCCTCACCCTCATCTTCTTGTCCCTGAAGAGCAGTTTGTGGCCTGTTTCATTGAGTTCCAGCCAGTCGATCTTGCTGTCATGACTGATGGTGCCAGTGTTGTAGCCACCAACAAGGTCCACTGGGGAAGGAAAGAAAGGAAACGGTGTCAGTACCTGATGTACCTCAAAGTGCTCAGCACCCACAGCTGTGCCAGGGGAATCGGGCGCCTGGGACCTGTTTACGGCAAGACCCTTAGCACAGACACTGCACTGTGACATGGACACCAAAAAGCAGTGACATTTTATTCTGATGCCTTCTCAGCAGCAGCAGCTCTCTCCCACTGTCTGTGATAATGTACAGCTCGTGGGCAGTGCAGGCAACACAGAGCCTGGGTCCAGGACACAGTGCCAGCCACCCATGGCTGTGTCCATGACAGGCACCATCCTGCCCAAAGCAGGACAGCCTGGCTTCCAGTGGGCTGCTGCCAGGCAGAGGGGATGCAAAGGGGAACATCCAAAATCTGCTGCTAGGCAGAGGGGATGCAAAGGGGAACACCAAAAACCTGCTGCCAGGCAGAGGGGATGCAAAGGGAACTTCAAAAATCTGCTGCCAGGCAGAGGGAATGCAAAGGGGAACACCAAAAACCTGCTGCCAGGCAGAGGGGATGCAAAGGGGAACTTCAAGAATCTGCTGCTTGGTACAAGGAATGCAAAGGGGAACTTGAGAATCTGCTGCTTGGTACAGGGTTATCACAGAGGAGCTTCCGGGATGTGCTGCCTGGCACAAAAAATGAAAAGGAATGAGGAAGGCTGGCAAAATACAGGGAAGGGGAAGGGGAAGGGGAAGGGGAAGGGGAAGGGGAAGGAGGGTCACACTCACCTGTTGCTATAGTCTTGATGTCTATCAGGTAAGCCAGCCTCTTGTTCTCATCCACGCCTCGCTGCTGTCTCTCATTGATACGGACACTGTGATTTGAAGGGAATGACTATTACCTTCACTATTCCCAAATTCACATTTGAATCAGAGTCCCTCCCTGACTCCCCTGCAGTTTCCCTGAGCACATGTTCCCTCTGGCAGCTCTCTGACCTGTGACACTTGCCCAGTAGCTATAGCTGCCTCAAGAGAGAACAAAGCTTTCTGATGCATGGCTTCCCCCCAGAGCTGCCTCTCTGGTTCAGGGGTCCCCAATAACACATTAGTTACATTGCTCTGAGCAGCCCATGATCACCACTTCTCCTGAACCAGAACATGAGGTATAGAATTTTGGAGGGACAGAGGAGGTCCTGCTGGCAACTGAGTCCCTAATGATGCTGTACCAGGAGCAGCTGGATGCAGAGTTGCCTGAGAATATGCACAGGAGGTTCAGCAACAGCCATGGCAGGCTGCACCAGGATCAGAGGAAAAGAGGCTCCTGTGCTTCTAACACCTGACAGCCAGTAAGGTGGCACTAAACCCATCAGTGGTCCCTGTGAGAGGTGGGTGTCTGGGGGCTGCATGCTGCACTGTGGGACACCTCCAGTGTTATATATCTGATCTGACTCTACCAACTGCCTGTGCTGCTCACACAGGCAGGTGTAACCCTTACCTGACCAGATGAGGGTTCACAAACTCCGTGCGGACAGACCCCAGGATGTCATTGCTTCCATATTCCACTAGTGTCAGCTCTCCAGCATTGAAAATCATGCAGACCTGATGGTGAGAGGGGAATTCACTTACAGAGTGAACGACAGAAACACTCGCACCTACCAGTGAAGGGTGCAGGAAAGAACTCTGCTGCACACAAATCTAAATTTGAATACTCTGGGATGACTAAGGAGCTGTTCTTGCCTTTTTGTTGTGACTGACAGCTTTCCCTTAAGGTTGGGGATTTTAATTGTGGGCCTATCAGTCCTGCAGGAGTCAAGCTGTCCCCATGACAGCTGTATTCTGCATCTCTAACACCCTCTCTGGCCACTGATCTTTTATTGCTTCTCTCTCCTTCAGGGTTATCACTTATATAACTCATCAGTCCACACACCGAGTTTATTCTGTACCTGGCATGTGGAAAAGGGAAGAAGCAGATTGGAATCTGCATGAAGAAGCTAAATCCAGAAACTGCTGAGAAACAGGGTTTTCCACAAATGCAGGTGACACTTTTCTTGCTGATGCACACACAGCTCCACACACCATTCATGGGGAGCACTCTGTCCCATCCTACTCACGTTCTCATTGTCGAAGAAGAACTTCTCATTGCCCCCGGATCCTTGCCAGGCCACCTGCAAAGCAATGCCAGGGGTGAGGCTGACAGCCCCACCAGCACCAGCTGCACCTGATGGGCTCCTCTGTCCAGCTTCTGGCTCCCTCAGACAGCATGACTTACACTGCACAATGGATCATAACCCATCTCTTTAGCTGCCAACACTGCTTTTCAGCCATTCCCAGCTTGCATATTCCACACAGTCCTCTCCTCTCTTTAGACTCAGCTTCAGACTCCAGCTCTCTTTGTATAGTACATTACTGCCTTCCAAACAAGAGGCCTTTATGGGAACAAGGTACTCCCTCTATCCTATCCCATCCTATCCCATCCTACTCCATCCTATTCCATTCTATTCCATCCTATCCCATCCTATCCCATCCTATTCTTATCCTATCCTATCCTATCCTATTCTTCACAAGCCCTTCTCCACCTTCCCCAGACCAGCTTTATTTAAAAAGCACCCAAACAGATCCTTTGCCTCTGTTAATCACAGCCACAGAATCACTGCTAACACTTGTGGGAGCAGAATCTCCTCACCACATGTAGCTGAACTCCCTTTTTTTAGAGTCATTCTAGCAATGGCTCATCAGCACAGTGCCAGTGGGGGAAGAACTGATTGGAAATTTGCATAGAGCACTGGATAATACAACAGCTGCTGTGGTAACAACAGACAAGTGACCAGAGGAGCAGAACACTGAAAGCTAAGGCTACAGCAGTCCTCTTCCCTCACTGAGTGCAAACTCCAACTTACTGCCTCAAAGGAACTCCAGTCAGACAGCAAGAGAGCAAATGAACATCTCACAGCCTTGCTCTTTCTGAGTATAGCTGTGTAATTGAAAGAAAAACTCAGTGCAGTAAGATGTAGAGAAAGCTGGGAGATTCATTCTGGCCAAATTCTCAGTTGTATTACCAAGTTATCAGCATTCTCCAGCACAAAACTCCAGTCAGAGCTCCTGCTCCAAGAGAGATTAATTAGCTCACCATCAGTCTAATTAAAGGTATGTGTTCAACTTGGTGAACAAAGCAAATATGTCCTTGAGGCCTGTTTAATGCTTTTATTAGACATAAGTCTATTGCCCACATTCTCCAGCCTCAGTAGTCAGTGCACTGTGAGGATCAGGGGATGGACAATTTTGTGTGAATTGTCTGCTACCAGAAATGGCACTGGCATAAGCTGTGGGAAAACAGCCATGAACTATTTTCTGACGATTTTTTATTTTGTTTCTTTCAAACGCACTAAGATTTGTACGTTCACATCTGGAATGTATACATGTAAAAGATCCAGATTTGGGCCCCCATGTACAGGAAAGACTGATAAACTGGAGCAAGTTCAGCACACTGCCCATCAAGAAGCACTCACACTGTGAAGAGAGGCTGAAGGAATTTGGCTTCTTCAGCCTGGAGAAGGGAGGGCTTAGGAAACCTCTAATACAGTGATGCCAGGCTTTTTTTGGCAGATGCAGAGTGAAAGGATGAAAAATGATGATAAAATAGCAGTCAAAATACCAAGATGACTTAGAAAAATACTTTCCTCCATGAGTACAGTAAAGCACTGGAATAGAGGACTAAAGCAATTAAATCTGAATTTAATATTGACTTCCTTTTGGGCAGTAAGTTTGATAACAGACCCCTTCCATCCTGAACTGTTCTATGATTCTTTGGAAAGAGGGATTGTTCCCATGCAGAAATCATATCCTCTGAGTTATGAAGTTTCTGGCATTCCAGAAATGCCACCCATTTTCCAGTACCTCACTGAGCTTGTTGGAGCTGACATCACCCAGCAGCAACGTGTCTGAGGTATAGGCCACCAGGTACCTGTCCTTCCCCAAGATCTTCACCTCATCAATCTCATAACCATACTGGGATTTCAACACAACTCGGGTTCCTGTGGAGAGGTTCTTCACAATGACCTAGTGAAAAGGAGGAAAAGCAATGTGAGGCCATGCACAGAGAACAGCACAGACTTCTTGCCCTGTGGAAGATCAGGCAACAGATGATACCAGGATATTTAGATATCCCCATCAATTCCCTCTGCTTTTTTTACAATCCTTACCATTCCTTTTGCATAGGATGACAGCTGTAGTAGACATGTGGGATTCTTACCTCTGCCATTCACAAGTTACTGGCCTAACCAGAGAGCCATTCAGGCCCCCAAGGATGAGCCTCCTTTGCAGAGTCCTGTACTCTCTCCCCTGACTGCACAGGGCTGCCCAGGCTGCCAGTTCACCCTTACTGCCACATTCTGAACAAGGTCAATTTGGCTGAAATGAAATCACTTCAGAAGTCTGCACCTGACATGGAGGTACCTCACAAAAATTCACAAGGCAGGAAATGAACTCCATGGTCTCTTATGCTATCCAATTCCCACCCAACCTTAGCCCTGTTCCAGGCATATCCCCTATGCCTTTCTCAACAAGTTGGTATGAACAAACCATTGGTGCACAACTCCAAACATGCCCATTTCTGGCAAACATCCCATTTTCATACCTCATTAGATAGTCTCTTACCTGGCTTGGTCCCACATATGTCATTTCAAATTTATTTTTGTAAATGGTTTTGCGAAGGCAGCAGTCAAACTGTTCAACTCCTCCACACAGCGTACCCTGGGGATGAAAACACACAGTCAGTGACCTCTGTTAAGGAGGATGATTCCAGACCCTGCTTACATGAAGGGGATCAGAGGTCAGACACAAACACACCAGTCCCAGCTGCTCTGGAAAACAAGGCACAAGCACCCACATGTAGGAGGACCAGCCCTATTTTGACTTTCTTTAGACAACAGAAAGATGGAGCCATTCTCAGAAAAATGAAGATTACCAAATGCTGGCATGAATCTGGGATGGGAGGAGGTGGGGTTAAAAACCACCTTTATCCTCATCTTTCCCATTGTTCGTCTCAGTTTCCCACTTCTCCGTCTCCCAGCCTCCCAGCCTTCCTTCCAGAAGAATCCTTTCACCTTTCTTTCTTTCTTTATAACATCCCCCTTCTTTCCACTGATCTCCTATTCCTCAGCCCCTTCCCCTTTTCTGAAAATATTTATTCACATGATCAATAATTCTTGGTCTGAAAACATTTCAAGGATTCTTGATTGTTTAACAGAAAACCACAAGAAACTAATAAGGAAAAGTCATAAATAACATCATTCATAAATAATTTAAGTGTTTGAAGTTAGTCAACTTACTACAGAAAAGATGCAGAAAGATCAATTTAAAGGGATTTAAGGAATAATCTAACTTTAGAGAAAGGCAGATTAAGGCTTGATGGCTAAAGGTCAAAGAAAGAGAAGGCTGAACTGAAAATACAGCACAGAAACACAGAATGTGATGAGCAGGTCAGTTTGTATACTGCTTCTCATGAGTGCCCAGAGGAAAGAATGCTCCTGAGACTGCTCTGCAGAAGCTGTGCTGACCTTATCAGGCTCCTGAGAAAAGACAAGGGCTGCTGCACCCAGTCAGCCACCACAGCAGCATGCAGAAGATTCTGCAGCTCCACACTGGCACACCTGACTGCAGCAGGAACCCAGCACAAGGTCCCGGCCCCAGTGTCTGCCCTGCAACCCAGGTGAGGTGTGCCCACACCAGGATGACCATGTCCAAAGCCTCCCCCTGGGTGAGCTGTGCCCACACAGCATGACCATGTCCAAAGCCTGGGTGAGCTGTGCCCACATAGGATGGCCATGTCCAAAGCCTCCCTCTGGGATGAGCTGTGCCCACATAGGATGGCCATGTCCAAAGCCTCCCCCTGGGATGAGCTGTGCCCACACAGCATGGCCATGTCCAAAGCCTCCCCCTGGGTAAGGTAACCAGGATGACCATGTCCAAAGCCTCCCCCTGGGTGAGCTGTGCCCACATAGGATGGCCATGTCCAAAGCCTCCCCCTGGGTGAGCTGTGCCCACACAGCATGGCCATGTCCAAAGCCTGGGTGAGCTGTGCCCACACAGGATGGCCATGTCCAAAGCCTCCCCCTGGGTAAGGTAACCAGGATGACCATGTCCAAAGCCTGGGTGAGCTGTGCCCACACAGCATGACCATGTCCAAAGCCCCCCTCTGAGCACACCAAGTTGCTCCCATGCACAAACATCCCCCTGGTGGGACCCTGGAGGGCTCAGGCCTCCTGGCTGACGACACAAACCGCACAGATCCGTGAGCCATCCCTCTTCCATGCCAGAGCTGTGATGGTGTACAGGTGAGCTATTTCTTTGGGCTTGCCTTCCTCCCAGGCACTGCGGCGCGGGCTCCAGTTCAGAACCCGTAACCTGGGAGAGAGAGATCAGAGTGACATTAAAAACTGTCTATGGCTGCCAAAGGAAGGACTACAAAGAGAATTCTCTGTCAGGTCCATGGTACCTGTCATAGCTGCCCAGGACAATGGACTGGCCGCTGGGACTGGTGGCTGCTGTGGTGAACTCCTTCTCTGACGAGTCCCGGCTGTAGTCGAAGGTTTGGATCACGCTGCCCTCCCTCCCGTAAGCGACAATCTTCTTGTCACAGCCTGCAGCCACAATGCTGCTGGAGGCCCAGGCGAGGGCGTAAGGAGGACAGGGATGCACTGCCAGCTTACCCTACAACAGACAAGAACACCCTCAACACCTGAACGGCCCCAGCTCCCAGCTGGCCTCTGTGCTCAGCTATCCCAGTGGGGACCAGTATGGCACCTTCTGCAAAGCCCAGTCCATGGGGGCAGCTCTGTCTGCCTGCCTAGTCTGTAGGAAGACAAACCAGAACTGAGAGATTTATCAACTATTACATTCATCAGCTGTGTGAGAAAAATTGTAATGCCAGTAAGAACACTGATACCATTAACTAGACTGAGACTGAACTCCCCACACAACAGAGTATAGATGGATCTTCATGATAGCATGACAAAGAGCAGCCATGCTCAAACTGCTTCAGCTGGAGACAAAAGATCTGAGAACAGCATCCCCTTCACCACAGCCTGAAACACAGAGAGACTCCTGGCATAGAGGAGTGGGAGGCTCAGGAGAAATGCTGGGTGTCCAAGGACAAAATCTGAGCCTGACAGTCAACATTAACTGTGGTAACTACACCCTACTAAGTGTGGGGCAATAGTAGCCACTCCATGGAACCCTACCTCTTCAAGCATCATTTTCCTGGACACTTGAACATCAGATCTTTCCAGACACCTGAAAACCCTTATGCCTCATACACAAAAACATGAATTCCCCCCTTAGCACTGCCCTCAGTGTATTCCAAAGCATCTAATCACTGTTCTGCCTCCATCAGAGCTTCCCAAAACCCTTGCTAGCAAGCACAGCCTGCAGCTCCTCTCCAGACTTGCACTCTCTCCACAGCCTGATCCCTTTCCAGAGCTCTGGAGCTGGGAAGCAGGCTGTGCAAATAGAAACTCTGCTCACTGGGAAGGATCTTTGGTACCTGTGATTCACCTGAGCCCTCATCATCAAAGAAGAAGCGCACAATGGTTCCATCTGCATGGCCAGACAGGATTCCTTTCCCCGACACACTGCAGAAAAACACAGAATGATGCAATGTTACAGGAACACTTGCACTTTCACACTCATATCCCTGCCCAGAGCAGCCACTCCCAGGGTCATGGTTGATGTTCCTCATCAAAGGAACCTTCCCCAAAGACAAGACAAATATCAAGTACCTGTGCCAGTGCCTGTAAAAAGAGAGCAGACAAAAGAATCCAGAGTGGAAAGGAGAGTGACCAGTTAAGTGTCTTTATCATGTAAAATCACAATAAAAAACTTTCTGTATCACTAAAACCCAGAAGCTAGTGGAATTATTCAGTGGAATAATGACTGTGCTCACAAGTGCTTACAGCAATGCACATCAAACAGCTCTTGCACTGGAACTGCTCCAGAAGTGAGGCTGGGTATAATGATACTGGGAATCCCTAAAAGAAACACAATGTAGGCAAAAAAACACCTGGGCAAAAAATCCAGGCCCAAGTCCATTTTTTATAGCATTGATGTCTTGTGCTTCTCGACACAAGCAGGGAGAAGAGAGCAAAGAAAAAGAAACAGGCCAAAAAACTGTTGGTTTTGTACCCAGAGAAACACTTTTTAGTGATGATTAGAAGATTCAAGAACAGAAACAAATTCTATGGACACTGTAGCAATCCAGCAATCATGTACCTGTCACCAGAATGACAGCATTTAGTGAAAATTCCACTCCTAGGACCGTGACACATCTTAATTTTTAGGTAAAGAATACTAAAGTAGTTTAAATGAAATCTTATTAATGAAGATTTCATTTATAAATGAAATATTTTTATAAATCTATTATAAATTCATTTCAAAATAACCATAAATTGCACTTTATGGTTATTTTCCTAATTACAGTCTTGTCAAAGGTTTTATCTGGCAGAATGATGATACTTTTTTTAGCCCTTAAACATGATTAATGTTAGTTACTACTTAGATGAAGCTGACAAATGTAATCCTTATAAAGTCACAGATTGAAATACATCAATGAATATTAGTAAGCTTGTGGAGACTTTCATCCTCTACTGTGTTTGAAGAACAACCAGACTGCCCGTGTGGCACAGCCAGTGAGCACAGTCAGTGGCACTGCCCGTGTGGCACAGCCAGGTACCAGGTTTTTAGGAAGGAATTCCTTCTGGAGAGCACAGTATGCTATTATCTTAAGAACAAAGTGACAGCAAGAGAACACTGGCAAGCTCCCACCCTGGTCCCTGTTATGCTGAGCCAGCAGCAGGGGTGAGACTGAGCCGAAGCAGGGCAGGACAAAACAATGCCACACTCACTTGGAAGTTAGTGAGACCACGTAGGAATCTGTCCCATAGATAGTGGAAGACTTGTTGTTCTTTGTATTTGCTAAACGAACCTGAGAAAGAGAAAATGAGCAGTGCTGCGGTCATCAGTAGAATGTGGATCTCCCCCAGTGTAAGTGATGCTCCCAGAGGTTTCCTTGTTCACTATCACGGAAAGAAATCACAGGAAGCTCACTGACTCCCAGTATGTTATAGAAGAGGAATAGCTGGAGTCACGTTCCTACATTTCTAGAAAAGTTTGGATCCAAAAGATCCAAGAGATCCAGTAGAACCTCCAGGGACTAACTGTGAACCAGAAAATTTGAGTCCACAGTGTAATCCCTCTGTTGCTGTTACTGGGGCACCCAGGGATGGCTCCTACCCCTCAGCACAGCCACTGGCAGACCCTGACAGCCCCCACAAGGGAAAGAAAGTCACACAAACAACAAGTTTCTCTACCTTTCCTTCAGCAAGACCAAAGACAATAATATTCTCTGCCGGCCACAATAAGCAGGTCACAGCACTCTGCAAAGGAGGAGGTGAAAAGAGAGGTGAGAGCTCCACCCTACCCAGCTCCCTGCCCCACTGCCACCTAAAACAGTTCATGAACAGACACTGTTCAGGCAGGACAGATGGGGCATGTGGACAGGCCTTACACTAGCTGAAGATACTGGACAAACCTTACTTCATGCTGAAGCTCAAACTAGACAAAAGAGAGCTGGGGCAAAGTAACTGAGCACAGGAGGACTATGGGAGGGCAAGAAAGTTACAGGGATGTGTTCAGTTTGGAGCTCTTTTGTGAGTACTACTTAGTGAGCAGTGCTTGGCTTGCCACATGCTATTGGTGAATGTATAAAATCATGGCTGTTTTAAAAGGTTTTTTGCAACAAGTATAAAATATAAAAATTATTTCACTGTGACAACTTCTGTAATAGCTATGAGAACACTTGTCCATTGGATCTTTATTTGATGAATAAGAAATAGTGTTTATTTTTTCATTGACGAGTAAGATGGTTATTAGATGCTCCAAGCGGGCCAGGTAGAAACAGGCTCATTAAATCCAAACTAAAGGTATTCTCAAAACCTGAGGTGGAGTCAGAATGAACAAAGCTGACCACAAAATCCAACTGTAAGAGAGGGCCAAGAAAGTTTAGGAAAGCCCTTCACATCAACCCTGCAGAACTTCAGTCAGTAAGAAGGATGGTGTTTGCCAACAGCACCAGCCTCACTGGCTCTCTGTCCATTTTAAGCACGTGGGACTGCTTAAGATACATTTCAGCATTTGTTCATTCCTCATTTATTTATCTCATCTTCCATCCCTGCTCTGATCATTCACATCAGCAAACACAGCTACAATCAGACAGCAAAATGTCTCAAGGTAACCAAACTGTTCACAATTTAAATGACCAAGACCCATTTTCATTACCCCTGTTTCCCAGGAATTTGTGTTTCCCCCATTATCTGTCAGGCTTATTTTCCACTCTAACACAACAGAAGCTTGGGAACAAGCCTCACACAGTGGTGATGTGGTCATTGTTTGTCCTCCTGGCCCTCTGCAGGAGGCTTGGCTTGCCAGTGTGAGCACACACTGGGATCACTGTGTGTGTGAGAGGGCCCAGAGGCAGGAGAGGGAAAAGACTCAATAAATGACCTCTCATATTCACTGAACATTTCAAAAATTTGTAAATAACAGTACTTAGTTACAGGAGAAAGCCAGACACAGTAGTAAACCCCCAGACAAACAGCATCAGAAAAAAATAAAGGATTTAATGTGTTACAAATGATAGAAAAGGCATGGGGAAATGAGAAATGAGAGAAAAAAAATACAGAATTTCTACATTAAGAATACAAAATCCTGTACATGTGCCCTGCACAGCATCTGAGCTTGTGAGAGGTGAGCAGACCCCCCTGGGCTGGCAGCTGGAGGGGCAGGCAGCAAGCAGCACACAAGGAAAGAGCTCTGCAGGGAGGCTAAATGTGCCCACACCTGGGATGGCCACCCTGCTCAGCAAAGGGACAAATGGACACCAAGGCCCTGTTGCTATCTTTTCCTCATGACACTATTCTCATGACCACTCAGTGCAGCAGCTCAACTGCAGACAAAACAGAGGCTGAGCAGCAAGCAGCTTTCCTGCCACAGACACAGAACTCCCCAGGCTCCCTGCAGCAGTCAGAGCAGCCACAGGGGCAGGCCATGACCCAACCCTGAGATGAAAGCTTTCCAACCAGAGGCTGAGGCCACCCTTCACCTGAGAGACAGCTTGAGAAAGCCTGGCACAGACTCCAGCAACTCCACCCGGAGCAGCTCTGTCTATGTCTTCTGAGATTTGGACATGAAGGATGATTCCTCCTACCTTCTACCCTGCAGAGAACTTTCTTGGTGACACAGAGACTATGTGGTGATGGCACTTCCCTGGAAAGCCTGGGGCAGCTGCTGGACTTTTGCCTCTGAAGGCAGAAGCAGTCAGTGCACTGTATTTTCTCACTCTGATGGCTTTCTGTGCAAGGAATTCATAACACCTTTGCCTTTTCCAGCCAGATCTCAGGGCAAGCCTTGGCAAACACCTACTGGGCAGGCTGCTCTGTGACACAGGCAGGCCAGGCCAGAGCAGCACAACACAGAGGTGGCCAAGGAGCAAACCGGGCGGAAATCATAAACCTGAGGCAATTGAGCATGTGGAAATTGCACAGTTTGAATTCTGCACACTTTACATTTTGCTTAATAAGGCATCTTGGAGTTTAGAACTGCAAACCTGGGAAAAATAGTTGGGCTCTGAGTGTTGCATATCTTTCCCTTTCAACTCCCTTAAAACAGTCTGTCCATTGATGCCTAAAGTAGTCCCTAAAGTTTTGTAACTCACTGCATTGATCGTTCAACAATTTAGTCCATTGTACCCAGGCATTAGGACACCTCTGAAGCTTGATGAGCAATATGTGCCTCAGAATTTAGAGATTCTTTAAAGGCCAAGTACAGTTTGGCCAAGTACACCTGTGACTATGAGCAGAGAGACCTCTCATTGTCTTTTCCTACACATGCTGGAGAAAATGAAGTAAAACAGAAGTCTGGGTCTCACCGTTTGGATGAACTTGTTGCATATCACCTTCTTGTCACCCCTACAGAAAAACAGAAACAAAAATTACTATCAGCAACCCTAAACATTCTGATCACCCTACTGTTTATACCCAGTCTGGTTTGATATTGCCAAACACAGTCCATTGAAATCTTGTGTGCTGCTAGTCTATCACAACTTTAGGCAAAAAACCAAAAAAGACCCCTAGAGTTCATCAGGAGCTTCCAAACTCCTGATGAACTGCCCTTCTGAGTACCGTTAGCACAACTCCTGCCAGCAGATGAGGCTGCACTGGGCCAGATGCGTGCCATTGCTGCACAGCTGCGACACATGATGGCAACACTGGCTCCAGCTAGCTGCATGCACAGCCCGAGCTCCATAAGGGCCCTGCCGAGGAAACCTCACCTGCTGCTCCCCATGGACACCTGTATGGCTCCCTGGGGCCGGGTGATGGGCACTGCAGCGTGTGCCAGGGTGAGGATCAGGCTAAGAACGGAGCATGCTGGACCCCACTGCACACTCACCACTCCTCGCCGATCCTGTACACATAGACAACGTTGTCCGTCTGCCCGATGGCCAGTTTAGTGGAGTCCGGGGAGAAGGCCATGCCTTTGACCACGTAGCTCTTCCTGCCGTACTGCAGAGAGGCTCGGTGTGACTGTGGGGAGGCTGCCCCTGCCTGCCCCAGCGCTGCCCGGCCCATGCCCGGCCCATGCCCGGCCCATGCCCAGGCCGGCCCGGCCCCGCTCACCTTGGCGTCCGCCGGCTTGGTGGAGAACTTGTCGCGCCGCTCGCCCTGCTCATCGTAGAGCAGCACCACGCGCTCCGCAGTGCACACGGCGAAGCGGGCACTGCTGGCGGACCAGGCCATGCAGGTCACCCGCGCCGTCCCATCCTGTGGGCAAACACGGCTCAGCGGGCACACACGGCTCAGCGGGCACACACAGGATGGCTCAGCGGGCACACAACGAGCCCCAGCGGGCACACACGGCTCGGTGGGCACACACGGCTCAGCGAGCCCCAGCAGGCACACACGGCTTAGCGGGCACACACCGAGCACCAGCGGGCACACAGCGAGCCCAGCGGGCACGCACGACTCAGCGGGCACACACAGCTCAGCGGGCACACACGGCTTAGCGGGCACACACCGAGCCCCAGCGGGCACACAGGGCTTAGCGGGCACACTCGGCTCAGCAGTCACACTACAGCCTCAGGGTCGCCGCTACGCGCCCCAGAGCGTCAGGGCCGCTCTGCCCGACCCGGCCTGGCCCGGCCCGCTCCCCCGCGGCCCGATCCCCCCCAGCCCGGCCCTGTCCGACCTGAGGGGCCAGCAGGGTCCGCACGTGCCGCAGCTGCATCGCGCCCTCCGCCGGGCCCGGGCCCGGGCCGGTCCCACAGGGTCCCACGGGCCCGCTCCGCCGCCGCCGCCGCCGCGGAGCCCGCCTCGCCCCGCCCCCGCTGCCGTGGCAACGCCGCCGCCTCCGCCGCGCTGACGCGAGCGCGTCGAGCCCGCGAGACCGGCCCCCCGCGCACCGGCAGGGCTCGGCTCGGCTCGGCTCGGCTCGAACTCGCGGGACCGGCCCCCCGCGCACCGGCAGGGATCGGCTCGGCTCGGCTCGATCCCGCGGGACCGGCCCCCCGCGCACCGGCAGGGATCGGCTCGGCTCGGCTCGAACTCGCGGGACCGGCCCCCCGCGCACCGGCAGGGATCGG
Source organism: Melospiza georgiana (assembly GCF_028018845.1). Classification (NCBI taxonomy): domain Eukaryota; kingdom Metazoa; phylum Chordata; class Aves; order Passeriformes; family Passerellidae; genus Melospiza; species Melospiza georgiana. Next base: position 158,685 of record NC_080432.1, on the reverse strand, counting down.
CTCGGCTCGGCTCGATCCCGCGGGACCGGCCCCCCGCGCACCGGCAGGGATCGGCTCGGCTCGGCTCGAGCCCGCGGGACCGGCCCCCGCACACCGGGAGGGATCGGCTCGGCTCGGCTCGATCCCGGCTCCGCCATGGAGGCGCTGCGGGCGGCGGGGCGCGCCGTGCTGCGGAGCCCGCGCCTCGCCCGGCACGGTCTGGGTCTCCGCCGGCGGCGCAGTGAGTGCGGACGGGTGCGGGCGCGGGGCCGGAGCCGGGCATCGCTCCGGGCGGGGAGCCCGCAGCTCGGCGCAGTCGGGCTCGGAATGGGGCCCCTGCCTGCTGCCGGGCAGTCGGAGGGGCCGGGAGGGCTGGGGGCCGGAGCGGCCGTAGCGGCAGTCGGTGCAGTCGGGTTAGTCGGGTCAGTCGGGTTAGGGGAGCGGGGGTGCGGCCGCAGGGGCCGGAGCGCTGCCGGCCGGGGCACCGAGCGCTGCCGCTCCTGGCCGAGCTCTCCCTGCCCCGCTCCCCGCGCTGGCGCCTCCTGCCCCACTTGTGAATCGAGGCCGCCCGCGCCGGGGGCTGGCGGGCCTGGGCGGCCGTGCCAGGCGCTGGAACACGCTGCACTGCCCCGGGGAGCTCCTCGGGCGCCTCGGGCTGCCACGCCTGGCTCTGTGCCAGCGTGCCAGGCCAGCCCCTGCTCTCTGCGGCCTGGCAGGGTCCGAGACCGACCCATGACACTTGCCTGGAAGCGTTCAAGGCTGGGTTGGACGGGACTTGGAGCAAGCTGGTCTAGTGGAAGGTGTCCTGCCTGCGGGAGTGATACTGGATAGACTTTAATGTCCTTTCCCACCCAAACTGTTCCATGATTCCATAACCCTGTGACCCTGCAGGTACCCTGTGGCACAGCAGGGCTGTGTTTGGCTGTTCTCAGCAGCTGCCCAAGGCTTTGCTGGAGCACCAGCACTTGCCCTGGCAGGCCTGGTATACATGGACTGTCCTCAGAGTCTGGAGTGACACAGGGTCCTAGTGCCCAGGGTGGAGGTCACTGGTGCCTGCATGGCACCAGGCAGCCTCCCTGATAGTTGTCACTTGCGGAAGAGTATGCTGTGCAAATAAGGTCTCCTGATTTCCCTGTGGGTTCAGATTATTCCAATTACGAGTTGGACCCTTCTGCAAGTGTGCCAGTAATTCTCAGGGAGCAAATCCCAGGGAAGAGGTGAAAATAACCCTGAAAAGTATTAGCTTAGTGTGAACAGTACATACTTTGGCAATTCCCATCTCTTTCTTAACAAAGCATCTGTGATGTAGTTGCTCCCCAGTCACCCCAGCTGGGACCACAAGTGCTGACTGAGCTGCCCCTGCCCTGGCACCCTGCTGCTGCAGATGAGATGCCAAGGGGTTTGGCTTTGCTTACAGTGGGCCAACCTGAGGATTTTGATCTGAGCGTGGCAGTGAATGCTGCTGCTCTTCAGGTGTGCCAGCAACTCAGGTGGCTGAAATGAATGCACTACAGAGAACATTTTGTTTGTAATGAAACAGGTGAGACCCAGGAACGCAAGGTTTTTGCATAGAGCAGCCCTGTGCAGATATGCAGGAGCTGTCTGTCAGTGCTGACAGAGCCTGGACTTCCAGGGCTAGAGGACTAAAGCTTCAAGGGTGAACCGCCCACTCCTTCTGTTCCTCTTATAAGAGTGTCACAGAGCCAGGAGAGTCTCCTGCTGAGGGCAGAAAGCAACACTGCTGCTGGATCCATGGGTGGGGTGACTCTGGCAGGACTAGCTGTGGGGCTGCTGGCACATGGCTTCTATCTAAGGGCTTTTGTCTTTGCAGAGCTTCCTGAGAGCTGGGCCGATATGCAGGAGCCACTGCTTGAGGGGATGTGCTTCACCCTCAAGTATCTGGGCATGACGCTGGTAGAAAAACCAAAAGGAGAAGACATGGCTGCTGCTGCCATCCGCAGGATCGTGGCCACGGTGAGACCCTGGGCCCTGGTGTGTGGGGTCAGAGCCCAGCCCCTGCACAGGGAAGTGTCTGTGACCTAGCCCTGAGCTCCAGTGAGGGGCTGTGCCCTTCCCAAGAGGAGGGTGGCATGCAGGAGGCTGCTGGTGTCTGCCTGTGTGCTGTAGGGAAGCTGTCCTCCTGCAGGACAGCCACCTGCTCCCACACCTGGACCTGGCTGGGAGCAGAGCTGTGCCTGCCACAGCAAGGACAGAAGGGTGAAGGACTGGGAGGAGTGGGGTCTGTCCCTCCCTCTGTGTGTGGCAGTAGGTGAACAGGTTTGAAGAGTGTTCTGTGCAGGGCATGCCTGATTGCCAGGCTCTGCTGTCCCATCCTACAGCAGGAGCCCTTGCAGCAAATATCCAAGTGAGTGGTCCTGTGCAGAGTCTGTGGGGCTCCTTCCAGCAAGGGGCTGAGGTGAAGACCCTTGCCAGGTTTGCAGAGATTGCTGGTGTTTTTCCACTGCCAGGCACGGGTTGGAGCTCGCAAGTTTCAGAAGGTGATTCTGACAGTGTCTCCAAGGGGCATCTCACTGCAGGATGCAGACACTAAGGAGATGGTGGAGAACATCTCCATCTACAGGTGGGCATGTCACGGTATGGGCTGGGTGTTCCCCAGCAGCCAGCTGAAGACTGATGGGAATTTGAGAAGCCAGGGAGGGCTGGGCCTTGTGTCAGCAGTACCTTCAAGCTTAGGTCTTGGCTCCTTGAGGCCTGTGCCCTCTCTGCTGTGCTCCCAGCACTGCCTGAGGCTGAGTGTAGGCAGGGTCCTGGGTGCTCTTGAGTTCATCATCTTCCTGTGCCCTGCCTCTCTATTCTGGCATTCAGCAGGATTGTGAGGCTTGCGATTGGAAAGCCCCACAGTTAGGACAGGACTGCATGTCTGCCTCCACTGCCATGGTTCCACCCTTCTGGCTGCAGCTTATTAGACAGGCTAAAGGCATTTGCTGTGAGAACTGATGTTGATTTCTCCTGCTGCCACTTGTCCTTTGGCTGGGTTGGGTGTCTGTGGGTGCTGGGTGTAAGGGGCAGCAAGTGTGCAGTCTGGTGGCCAAATGGGGAGCAGAGACAGGACATCTCTGCCTGGCCCCCAGCTGTGTCCTGGGAGGCAATCGCCCACCCTTCTGTGCTCCTCTTGTCCCAGTGCTTGAATTCACACACTGGGTGGAGCTGGCCATCAGAAAGCTGCAGGGCACTCGGGGATGGCACAGGAGGGAGTGCCTGTGGATGCAGTGATGTCCTACCTACTGCAGGCACCAGGCAGCCTCTGGCCCTTGCTGGGGGCTTGGCCTGCCTCGTCAGCTTGGGCAGGTGAAAGCCTCAGGTTGTCAGCAGTGCTTGCTGATGTCCTGGGAGGGCAGCAGAAGTGCCATGCCAGCATCTGACAGCTCCTTTCTGCCCACAGGATCTCCTACTGCACAACAGACAAGCTGCAGAACAAAGTCTTTGCTTATGTCGCCCAGAGCCAGGAGAGCGGGGCACTGGAGTGCCATGCCTTCCTCTCACCCAAGAAGAAGATTGTAAGCACTCACCTTCTGCTCTTGGCTCCATGAGGTGTGGGTGGGAGCAAGGTCCTGCTTTCTTCCGCTTCAGCGAGAGAAGGGGAGAGCCTCAGCTGGGTTTGGAGCCAGGGATCAGGTGTGCTCACGTGCTGCACAGGCAGGCAGTGAGCAAAAGGGCTTTCCTGTCCCAGCTCCTGAGGGTCTGCTCTTGGGGGTGCTGGCCCCCAGGGGCAGACAGACACAGAACTGAGCTCTGGCCTTCCATCTGAATGTTACCCTGCATTGATGGCCCAGGTGGAAGCAGGCATTCCCTCTCTTTCATGTACACAGGCCCAGGCTGTGACTCTGACTGTGGCCCAGGCCTTTCAGATGGCATTGGATCTCTGGGAAGCAGCACATGCAGGTAGGAGGAATTTCTCAGATGTATCTCACTGCATAGCTCTGGAATCAGTGTCTCTGGTGAAACACACCAGGCAGGGAGAATGTTGTCCCTATGGTGGTGTTCTCTGCCATTCCCCCATCTTCAGCTGGGCTGGGAGGTGTAGCTGCTCTCTATGCTGAGCTGCTGTGCATGGCCTGAGCTGTAGCCCAGCTCAGGGCTGCTGGTACCTGGCCTGAGCAGTGCCCCCTCACCTTTGTTTGCACCCTCCTGCAAGCACAGCAGGGATTCCTTGTTCCTCACCCACAGTCCTGCCTGTACATTCCCAGCTGGGCTTTCTGCAGGTTGCAGGCACTAACTCTGCTGCTTTTGCCCCGTGCCAGGCTCTAGGCAGGATCAGCCCCTTCACCCTTCATGTGTCTTGGAGAGCAGTGAGGCCAGCAGAGCCCGTGAGCCGGCCCCCCCAGGGAGAGCTCCCTTCACACACCACTTTGGGGTACAGTATGTGCAAGTCAGGCCCGTGCTGAGGGCTGTCTGCAATTAGGGCAGGGACAGAGTGCCCCTCTGCAGCTCCCTGCTCCTCCCAGAGCCCTGCTGATACCTGCACAGTCCCTGTCGCACGTGGCAGTCTGATGTGAGGAGGTGCACTGTGCTCACACAGGGGCAGTTCCTTGGTTGGTGTCTGTGCTCCAGGAGCTCTGCTGTCAGGCCCAGCACTGCTGCAGCCTCAGCCCTGCTCTGCTGGCCCTGTCACACAGGGACCTGGCACCTGGGCTGCACACTTGGTGTCATGGCTAGGATAAGAGCTGCCTCTGAAGGAGAGGACCCTTGGATCATCATCCTGCCAGCCTGGGCTAAGGCTCAGCCCAGCCCATCTACACTGCACCTCCTGCATGGCCACAGCACTTGGAGCATTGTCATACTGGTCTCACTACATCCCTGTATGGGAACTTCTGGATGCTTGGTCCTTGGCCTCATGCTTCCAGTGTGAGTCCAGCCTGGCAGTGCTTGGGGTTGTAGCTGTGCACAGCCTGGTGGTCTCTGCCTGCCCCTCCAGCTGCAGGGTGTGCCCACCCACCACCCACCACTGTCCCTGGGCAGAGGTGCACTGTATCAGCAGCTCTGTCAGCATGGTCCATGCTCACACTTGTGTTTGGGGCTTTGCACCTGGAGGGGATGTAGGATGAGCTGTAGCCTGTCTGTCCTTGTGTGCCTGAGCCCAGAGGGTTCTAGCAACCCAGCACTCCAGTCTGTCCCTCACTGCTTGTGGGAAACCTTTGTACTGTGCCTGGTAGTGACTGTCTTGTGCAGGGGCCCAGCCTCACTCCTGGCAGAGACCTCCCTGTGCAATGGCATGTCATGGTGGGTTTTTGTTTGTTTGCTTGCCAGGAGGAGGAAGAGGAGGAGGAAGATGATAATGTCAGTGAAACCTTGTCTGGGTAGGTGGTGAGCTGCTGCTTGTATTCAGGGATCTCTCTGATGAAGCCTGTCTTGTCTCCTTCTCTGTGCCCCGTGCAAGGGGAGCTGCTCGGGCCGTGGGCATGGTGGGATCATGGAGGAGAGCTGCATGGAACCAAGGGGGAAGCTTCCTGGTATTTCTCTGCCTCTATCCGCTGAGAGCTCGAGTGAACAGAGGGTTGAGTGGTGGAGGAACAGACCATGCAGTCCAGCTTTTGCAGCAGAGATTTGGGGTACAGATGCTGGCCCCCAGAATGCACCCAGAGATGTTTCTTACTCTGTTTCTGCCAGTCTTTGATGAGGCCAGCCTGTCCAGACATGCCTCTCACAGGGGACTCATTTGTCCCTCTTCTCTCACTGATTTCCCTGGGGGTTGGACCTGGATGGAGGCTGGGTCATGCTGACTTCTGCGTGGACTGGGGCTGTGGACTGAGCTTGATGGTGTGTGTGCTGTGCTGGGGAGGAGCTGATGGAACAGTCCAGCAGCAGAGGATTAACCTGCAGGTCTGCAGACCTGTGGGTGGTGGGCCTGTGGGTGAGGCCTGTGGGTCTGCAGGCCTGTGGGTGAGGCTCATTCCATCATGGCTGTTCTCCATGTACATGCAGTGGGCACCCAGCTGGGTCTGGCATGTCTGAGCTTGGCTTGAGCCAGTGTCAGCCGGGAGCCAGTGTGTGCACAGGCGGGAGCTGTATGTGTAGCCCAATGAAACACAGCCCTTTGGACATGGAGCTCCTGATGGGAAGGAGATATGGCTTTGCAATCTCGGGACAGGCTGACCTGGGAGGAGAGTTTGGTAGCAAAGGGGCTTAGGGCCTTCTGCACCCCCAGTGCCTGCTGCTGCTGTGCCATTCCTGCCGTGCCAGGGCTGTGAGCATGCTGTGTCTCTCAGGAGGCCATGCTTGGGGTATGATGGATGCTGTGTTCTCTTCCAAAGCAGCATGGAGGAGCTGGGGAGGGGACTCCACAGCCCAGCAGGTAAGTTTCTTCAGTGCTGCACTGGCTCATCCCCCAGCATGTCCTCTGTAAGGCAAGGTGGGGCTGATGCTCGCCTGGGAACATCTGCTTCCCTTTGCAGGCTGTGCTGGGCTCCCAGCTGTACACCTTATGGTGCGTGTCTTCCTTTCTCTCCCTTTTCAGGATTAATACCTCTTGTGCCCCCATCGAGCTCTCCTCGGGCACAGCTGCTGTGCTGCCACCTGGGGCCACCCCCGCACAGCTGGACGGGGCTGGGAGGGGCTGGAGGCTCCCCCAGCACCGGCACCAGGACTGCTGGCCCGAGTGCTCCCCTGGGCTAAGCCAAACCTCTGCAACAACAGACCAGCCACTCAGGATTCACCCTGTGCCTGCACCTGGGCCAGCCAGTGCCTGCCGCCGCCCTGGCACCGCCCTGCTGGCACGGGGGCTGCTGGCACTGCTGCCATGGAGTGCACAGCCTGCAGCACCTGCTCCTCGTCCTGTGCCGCCTGCATGAACCGCCTGGAGCTGCAGCTGCTCCCAGCTGGGGCGGGGCAGCCATGCTCCTTGCTCTGCCCACTGCCAGGCCGTGCAGGCTGCCCTGCATGCTCTGAGCCTGCCTGATGCAGGCAGTGTACACCCTCAGGGAGCAAAAGCTCTTGGCCTGGAGCAGTGTGTGATGAAGGCCTTTTCCCTGCAGTTCAGCCCCACACTCTCTCACAAGTGAAATGACCTGGTTTTTAAAGGAAAGCTGCTCTGCCTTTAGAGAGAAATAAACTGAGTTTTTTACTGTTGTCATTTGGATTTGGGTGCTGGATAGGCACCATGCATAAGCATGCAGGGCACTGTGTCTCCTGCACTCTGTGGTGAGGGTTGCTGTGCCCCAAGCTCATGGAGCCTGAACTCCCACATCTTCCTTGGCTGCAAGCCCTGAGGGAGCAGTTCCTCCTTGTACTGAGGGCTGCCAGGGCCCAGGGTGCCTTGTGACTTGGGAAGAGCAGGTTCAGGCTGTGCTGCCCTGGTGTCTTGAGCACCTGTGAATGTCACCTGTACTGACAGGAGTTGATGCTGACCACACTGAGGTCAGGGCAGGCACAAGCCCTTGTGTGCCAGCTGCTCTGAAGTGTCTCTGCCCTGCTGCACCCCAGCTGTGCCCTACAGAGGCAAGCCACGGGCTTGGTTTCCTTCCCAGATGGCGCAGGGGAGGCTGCAGCATGTCTGGTTTCTTTGGCAAGTGCCAGCTTGCAGCTGTGTTCTGGCCAAGCCCATCACTGCTGGGTTCCTGACACATCTCTGCACAGCTGCCCCTCCCAGCTGGTGGCACTGAGAGCTCAGCCCAGCTGGGCACTGCTGGCTGGCTGCAGCTGGGGTGGCAGGGCCAGGCTCCCAGCAAGTGCCATAGGCACTGGGGAGGCCTGGGGTGCCATGGTCCACTCAGGAGCTGTGCATGGTTTGTTTCACTTGAGGTTTTGCATATTGAATGTGGTGTCATGCCTTTCTCCCTCACCTGGTAGTACAGAGCAACATGTAACTTGTCAGGGTGAGCAGGTCATTGTCAGGCCCTCAGCTTCCAGCACTCCTTTCTGCACTTCCCTGCCCTCCTGCACAGCCATAGTCTGAGAAGAAGTGGTGAGTTGGGGTTTGGTTTGGGGTTTTTTTGTTGGGTTGGTTTTTTTTGGTTTGTTGGTTTTTTGGGTTTTTTAGAGGCAAAGAGCTTTTTCCTCAACAACAAACCCTGATTTTACATTTAATGTCAGAATTGTGTTCCTTTTTTAATTTGGTCAAAACCTCTGCATTTTGATGGTTTTTTGTGCCTGCCCTAGTTCCTCACCTCTGCTACACAGTCTGACCCTTTGTGATTCTTTGTGTGTGCCTCTGGCCTGGCTAAAAAATCTCATGATAGCAGGCATGTCTGCTATGACTTTCCAAGATAGAACTTCTAAACATTTTCCAGGGCACTAGAACATTCTTAAAACTCTTGTATTTCCCTGACAGCCCTAGTTTTTCTAATGTACCTCCTTACTAAAAGCTAGCAGGCAAAACAAGGTGTTCATGTCTCCGGAGCTGTGGCCATGCTCCCTGCAGCCCAGGTCACAGTCCAGCAGCAGCTGCATCCCACTACCATGGTGCTGTTGCTCCTCAGGTACCCCTCTCCTCACCTGAGCAGGGAGCAGCCTGTCGGGCTCAGACCCTGTCCCCCTTCTCGGCCCTGCTGCTGGGATGTGTCTGCTCTCTGCAGAGAAGCAGCCACGATGTCCCCTCAGTGGGACAGCCTGCGGCTGCTCCAGCAGCACCACAGGGCCCAGCCTGCAGCAGCAGCAGCAGCAGCTCTCCCTCAAGGGCCAGGGGGGGTGCGAGGTGACCATGGAGGACCTCCAGCTCTTTCACAGCATGCAGGAGCAGATCTCTTATGGGCTAGGACACACACATTCAAGAACTTTTACGTGCATGGACACACACAGAGACCTGAAGCTCTGATGCTGCCTTTGAGCCAGGATGCTTTTATTGAAAAGACCCTGCCACAGGAGTTGCTTATCCTGTCCCTTCCCCACCTAGTCCTGCAGCAGGAGCTGAGTAGCACCTGGAAGGAAAAGTCCTGAAAGTGCTTTTACTAGGAGATTTATTCCTGGAAGACACTGGATCCTGTGATGCTTGAGTCCAGGGCTGCAGAGCCTGTCTGTGGCAGGCTGCAAAGCAGAGCATGGAGGGCGAGCAGCAGCCAGGGCAGCAGGGAGCTTCCTCGTTTCACCCCATTCCCTCCAACTGAGACCTTGCAGGCCTCACCGTTTTGTCTCCTCCAGGCAGCACAGGCACCATGCTGCTCAGAAAATTCTTTGCAGCTCCCCTCAGGCAGCCTGAATGTGCCAGCACCGAGCCCTTGTGGGGACACAGCGCAGCCACAGCCATGCCCTGACAGTGCCCGCTCCCCCTGCCCTGCACTGCCTGCCCTGCTGCAGGCTCTGCGGGCTGCCAGGCACTGTGACAGCACCAGCCCCTCATTGTCCCTCGTGTCTTTGTCCTCTGCAGTAGACAGAGAATTTGAAGGCCCTGCACAGCCGTGACAGGGTACAGCAGAGCCCTGTTCTCCAGCAGCAATCCACTCATCCTCGGAGCTGGCTGGGCCCAGCCCCACAGACAAACCAAACCCTCCTACAGGCCGCAGCTCTCCCAGCAGTGCTGGGCAGTGCCTGCACCGCCCTGCTCCTGCAGCCCCGGGGCGCTGAGGGGAGCAGCTCCTGCTCTCTGCAGCAGCCCCAAGGCCAAACGGGCAGCTGAGAGCAAGATCTGCCCCTGCCCCACAGCCATGCAGTGCCTCAGCTGCAGCCCGGGCCTAGGCCGAGGCGGTGCACAGGGCCGTGGGCTCCCCTCAGGCCCCTGCCTCAGCCCGTCGGCTCCCCCTGGCTCCCTCCCACCCATCCTTATGGTCATGCTTCCCCCGGAGGGGAGGAGGGCTGGGTGGGACGGGCAGAGCCACGCTCTGCATGCATGGCTGGGAGCCGGCTCCATGCTCATCCGCAGACAGGTGCCCTCAGGAAAGCGGGAGTTCTGGTACGTGGATCGTCGCATGCTGAGTTCCAGGCGGCGCGCCTGGTGCTGCCTCTTCTTCCAAGGCCTGCTGTGGCTCTGGCAGGACACCCAAGATCCCAGACGGCAGAGCTGGTGTTGCACTTACACCTCAATGATATTGACCGAGGGAGATTTCTTCTATGAGAGAAAAATCTGCTTTAAGAACCTGCTTTGCTGCACCTCTGGGATCACACCCAATGTCAGAGCCCCTCAGCCTGCAGCAGGCATCAAGACCAGCAGACCTCAGCAGAGCAGGGTCAGTTTGGAGTAGGGATCCAAGAGGAGAGATCTCCTAGCAAAGGGTAATCAGCAAGCTGAAAAATCTGGAGGGGAACTGGGGATTTCAAGTCCAAACAGGAAGTTTCTGCTCCTGACATCTGCTGGAAACCAAGATGTGGATTCAGTGGGGCAGTCAGTCAACACAGTGAGGGGAGTTCCCACCCTTGACAGAGGCAGCAGATGAAACACAAGCAACACCCTAACATATGGTCCCATTAGAGCATTTGGGCTATAAATCACTGTCTTTGGCAGGTAACAAAGGGAGAAATGTCAGGTGCTGAGGGAACAGCCAGACGAAGGTACTGCTCCCTCCCCATCCACAGCCTGGCACAGCACTTCATCAGTGTGAGGAAGGGGCTCTGCAATGACTTGTGTGCTGATGACTCAGAGCCAGCTGCAGTGAAGGCAGAAAGGGAGCAGTGACAGACCAGTGCAGGAACCATGAGAACAGCTGCCTAGCGTGTCCATTTGTCCGTGTGTGCAGGAGAGGTGCAGTCTTGGAGGGGCATGATGAAGGCTCTGTTACAGTCAGAGGTCAGGTACCACCCTGCAGTGCAAGAGCCATCCCAGCTGTTACACACCTTGTTGTCTCTTCCAGTGTTTCTCCTGCAATCACCCATGGGGTATACACACTGCCCCAGAGACCAGGGCTCACTGAACCCTAAAAGTCCTCAGTCTTTGGGGTGAGAGCACAAGCTGGGGCGTTTCCATTCCTGGAGAGAGGCAGACTCTGTGCAGGCTGCAAGCCCCAGCAGACAGGCAGCCCCGTGCCACCCCTGCTGGCAGCCCTCCCCACTCACCTTGCTCCGCAGCAGCCCTCCGCTCGGCCGCTCTGGCGTGCTGTGCTCTGAGGAGGGCTTTGTCTTCTCCTTGTTGTTGTTGGAGTCATTATCCTTGATGATATCATACTGTCTGCAGAACAGGGCGATCACCGCTGCCCAAAGACACACTGCATGAAGGATCCCTCGCAGTGCCTGCCTGTCTGCCCTCCCCACAGCATCCCAGCTGCAGGGCAGGTGTGCCCAGGGCTCCTTGGGGTGCTGCAAACCCACACCCCCACCTGCATCAGCCTGCACCACCCCAGGTACCTCTGCACGTGCGGCCAGGCCAGCTTCCTTGGGCAGATGGGCACGGATGTGGCTAAGGCCATTGGGCCACACGTGAGGTGCTCAGCACTCACCAAAGGCAGATGCTGAGGCACTCAAACAGGGACAGTGAAGTCGATGGGCAGCTGTGTGGCTTTTGGAGTGCCTCACTAAAGTTACTGAGCTGGTGCTTGTGACCCTCACAAAAGCCAGCCCTTGTCTATGCAAACTGGCTGTGGGGTCAGTCCCTCTGTAATGCTTTCACAGTGTGCATCCCAAGTAGCATGTCCCACACCTGGGAACCCTGGGCACAGGAGTCTGGAGCAATGGCCCCAGGGGTGACCATGCTGGACTCACTCATCCCCAGTGTGTGTGTGGTAACACACAGGCACACACAGACTGGGCCTGCCTCCTCCCAGCTGGTACACATCAACCTGGGCCAGGTGTAAACTACCAGCAGTCATCTTGCATTTTTTTCCCAGTGCCCTAGGAAAGTGTCAAGGCCAGGGCAACAAGAAATTTCTGCAAGATGCCACTACAAAATCCACATTTACTGGGGAGGGAGTGGGGGATCAATGACTTCCCATTCACAGCAGCTGTATGTGACAAGTCAGGAGCTGACTTACCTCCTAGGCTGCCATGCTCCCAGGGCAGCCCCTGCCTGCACTGGCTCTTGCTGTGCTATACAGGAGCAAAGCACCCACTCTGCAGCTTTAGCAGACTGAGGCACAGCGTCCACCAGCTAGTGAAGTACTGTTATCAGTCATGACATCTAAGGCCCAAGCAACTCAATGGTCACTGTCAGCTGGGATGCTCCCACCCTGTAATTCCAGGTCCCATTCTGTCTCCTGCTCTTCAACATACTCCAGGCCATTACTGCTGAGCAGTGCCTGTGGTTGCTCCTTTTACCCCAGCACCTACAGATTCTCAAGGGACTGATGAGGCAGGGTGCCAGACCCTCAGCAATGTGCCTCTGAACTCTCGTGAGCCACATCCTCTTTGTGAACCATGGACTGTAACTTTGCCTCAGCCCGCTAGAACGCTGCTTGTGGCACTCACCTGCCCACATGAGCAGCACAGCCACAATGATGATAATCTCGCCTGTCTGCAGCTGCCGGTCTTTGTCCAGCCCCTCCATGGTGATGTCACCTGCAGAGAACAGACCCCAAGCAGGGCTGGCAGCAGATACCCTCCCACTGTAGTGGGATTTGAGAAACCCAAAGCAGAGAAGCCCACCTCCCCCAAACAAGGAAGGGTGTGGGATGACATCCTGTATGGGGAGAAGACATGCATCCTGTGGCCTTCCTGGCTCAAATAGAACATCCTTGCTACAAAGGTAGTCAGGGATTCCAAGGCTTGTTTAGGTTCATGTAGGGACTGTGCAATGCCTTAAGGTCTCTCTCTACACAGCAAACAGGGTAGGTCAGGTCAGTTTAACACAGAAGTTCTGAGGAAAGGCAGCCATCTGCTTGCCCTGCCATACTCAGGACCCCTCTCATGGTTAGTGCTGGAGACAGAGTGCTGTGCCCTCCATGGGGCATCATCTCTCTTGGATTCCTGATGCTCTCTCATGGACCAGCATGCAGGCAACCCCAAGGCAACACAGACATGAGTAGCAAAGGAGACCATGACACTCTGTCATTTGTCCTTGGGCAGCCTGCAGACTGGGAGATCTGAGTGTCTGTTCAGTACTGGTTTCCTACAGGCAGCAGCTGGGCAGGCCCCAGCAGCTGTCCTGGCCAGTCTGCCTAGCTGAACAGGTGCCAAGACCTGAGACAGGAGGGCTGCAAACTACTTGGGGACATTAGCATGGACACACAGTCGACACGACAGCAGCCTGTACAGCCCTGTGTGTCCCCAGCAGCCTGCTGCTCAGTGCAGCACCTTCCTCACTGGTTGCAGAATCCCTGCCCATCTGCTGTACAGGCCTCCAGGTGTGGCCCCAGCAGCAGCACCTGGTCAGGCTGGAAGGAGGTGCCTCACCTTGGTTGGAGCTGTTGGAAGGCAGGCGGTCGGTCTCCTTCAGGGTGCGGAAGTGGACACGCTTGCTAGCCTGGCTCTCCCCATACAGGCCAATGCTCTGCACCTGGATGATGTAGTCAGCATCCTCTGCCAGGTCCCACAGCACACAGGCACGGTTGGTGGTGTTCACCTCCCGGATGAAGCGCTGCATCTGCCCATCCTGCCTCTGCCAGAGGGAAGAGCTGTCACCCCCAGGAGGCTGCTGCCAGCTGCACCAGGCACAGGCCCCCAGCTGCAGGGCTGTGCCTCACTCCTCCCTTCCCAGGCAACCATCCAGCCCAGGGTGGGCCACACTGGCCAGCACGGCCTATTCAGCATGCCTGCATGGCCTGAGAGCCAGACACCTCCTGGAGAAGCCACCATCACCCAGGGCTGCATAGGTGGAGCAAGGGAAGCAAAGAAGGGTTATGTCATGGCCAAAGCACCATCCTTACCTAGAGAAATCCCAGGGAAACTATTGGAGGGACTATACCCAATGCAGCCACAGTCTTCTGCCTTCCACCAGGATGGATGGCTCACGTGGGGCACCCTGGCAAGGGCTGCTCAGCAGCAGAGCTGTCCTTGGGCAAATGCCAGAGGAACCCCGGAGTGCAGCAAAAGGACTGACATAGGAGCATGCTGGTAATCAGTGTCCCCAGGCCCCTGGGAGAGATGCTGGATACCTGCTGTAGGATGGCGTAGCCGATGACCACATCTCCTTCTGGTACATCCCAGGAGACTGTGGCAGAGTTCGCCTTCAGCTGTGTCACAGTCACATTGACAGGGGACGGTGGCCTGTCTGGGTGAGCCAGGCATGGACCGTGGTGAGGCACAGGAAAGAGGCAAAAGAAGATGTCTCAGAACAGGCATGCGGCCCTGCACATCACCCTGGGGCCTCTCCCACACCTGCCAATGGCAGCACATTGGCTAGGGCTACAGGGACACCTTCCCTGGTGAACCTGGCCCCAGGAGATGAGTGGCACAGCAGATGGGGAAGCCTGAGCCCTGCCAGCAGCAACACATGCACAGCACGGTGCTTCCTGGGCTGGCAGGCAGTGCCCACTCTGTGCCTGAGGAGTGTGCAGGTGCAGAGCTCTGGGGCTGTCCCACAGATGGGCATGCCACAAATGCCTGGCGCACCACCCAGAACTGCGTAGGAAGCAGCCCAGACACAGGGATGATATATTGATTGCAACAGAAAAATGGGGCACCTTGGAATAGACACACTCTACACTCAATCTAGGCATCTCCTCTGCCCGGAATTACTCCTTGCTCCAGGGCATGGGAGAAGGCCAATGCCAAAGGCAGAGCTGGCTGTCCCAGTAATGCCTGGAAAATAGATCTTCCCAACAACTTTAAGAGTGAATATATAAGCAAACCTTTACTTGAAGGCTTTCAGGCACACAGTGTTGTGAAAATCGCACGTGGTATAGTAATGCTACAATTTTTGTAAGGTTAGTCAATTAGTGTACTTATCATATACTGTCCAATTAAAAGGTTAGTTGGTTAGGTAGTAATTCCTGGGGTCCTGCCCCACTGGAAGGAGTCCAGAAGTTTTTCTTGCCCCACTTTTGTTATGCCTGGTCCAGATTGTGATTGAAAAACACAACGTCCTTGTAGCTATCTCTCTTCTTGGAATTAGACTAAACAATATTTTTAGGAATGTATTTATAAGGTTAGCTTATTGTTCTTAAATGTGGGGAAGAAAGATAGGAAAAGTACTAGAAGCTACAACCATGCATTAACAATCTACATAGCCACAAAGACATGAAAAATATAAAACCCCAATAATCTTAGGCATCACCAGCAGTGCAGGGCCGTTGACTGCAAAGCTGGCAACAATGCTTGGCCATTGCTGTTCTATGGCAAGCTGACCTGACTGACCCATGGTCTGCACCATGGCCACTTTGAGATTTCACAGCACTGAGAGCACAACAGGATCCCACACAGTCCTGCACACAAAGCCAAGCTTTGTCTGGAAGTTAGACACAGGAGCACTTGAAAGACACTGAAGCTGCTGTTTGTGTGTTCCAACTCCCCACATCCAAGTCAGTGCCCTTCCACAAGCTGCCTGCATAGTAGCTAGGGCTACAGGGTCAGTGCTGTGATTTATATAGAAAAAGAGTTCCAGGAGGCACCTGAGAACAAGAGAAAGGACAACTATGACACCAGCAAAAACCCCAGTTACAGTGACTGCAAAAAAGGCAATTTTTGCAGGCCAGCTGTTTAAGTGCATTCATTCACATCTGAATATACCCAGCTTTGGATCAAACCAGAGGAAGGCTTGGTTCCCACTCTGAGAAATTCAGGCTTGTGGTCTGCCAGGGGCAATTAAAACAGAAAAGAGAGCCCAGAAAACGTGTTCTAAGAGAGACCTTGGGACTGAGTGTGTCTCCAGAAGTTTGACACACCACCAGAAGAGAGGGTTGCCAAAGATAAGGACACCACAGTGTTCTGATTATCTCCTTCAGAAAACGAGTCTGGAAAACTGGAAAGGATTCAAAGATACACTCAAACATTCTTTATCCCACAAAGAGTGTGTCTGTATAGAGTTTTGCCCGTGGGGATCTGCTTCATCACTAACCTATGAGAGGGAGGGAATCTCTACATAACCTATGAGAGGGAGGGAATCTCTAAGCCTTGTCTGCATGCACACCTTGCTTGCCTATGAGCCAACAGCAGAACAGGCTGAACAAAGCTGCAGACCCAGCCTTGTCCATTGCCTGCTGTAGATACTCTGTCAGCACAGGAGCTGAGCTTCCTGTAGATTAAATTAGAGAATCACTGTGGTCGGAAAAGACCTCCAAGATCATCAACTCCAACCTTTGACTGCATCACCCCATGCCCACAAAACCATATTGCAAAGTGTCATTTCTTGAACACTTCCAGGGGCGATGAATCCACCACTGTCCTGGACTGCCCGTCCAGTGCTTAACCACTCTTTCAGTGAAGGAATTGTTCCCAATATCCAATCTGAACCTGCCCTGGCACAGCTTGAGGCCATTTCCCCTTGTCCTGTTCCTGTTCTCTGGAAGCACAGCCTAACCTCCCCCCTGTCTCCACCATCCTGTCAAGGAGTTGCAGAGAATGAGAAGCCCCCCCCTTGAGCCTCCTTTTATCCAGTTTGAGTTCCCCCAGCTCCCTCAGCCACCCACGAGACCTGTGCCTCAGTCCCTTCCCCAGCTCTGTTCCCCTCCCTGGACACGCTCCAGACCCTCAATGTCTTTCTTGATGTGAGTGGCCAGGATTTGAGGTGCCTCAGCAGTGTCTAGCACGGGGGGAAAGTCACTGCCCTGCTCCTACTGCCACACTATTGCTGCCACAAGGAGGATGCTCTCAGCTTTCTTGACCAGATCACATTTAACTGCTGTCAACCAGCACCCCCAGGTTCTTTCTCACTGGGCCATTTTCCATCATTGTCTGGATTTTGGGGTCAGGCTGAGGTCGGGTCAGCTGCTCAGCCCACAGCTGAGTCCAGGAGCACCCTGTCAGCGTGCAAACAGCTGCCCCCTGCCTGGGCTGTGTCCCAGACACAGGCATTTCCAAGGGGGGCTCTATGGGGGGCTGCACATTTCTGCTTCTCTGCAAGAATAACAACACTTGTCCCAGGTTACCACTAGTTAGGTTGCTAGCTAGGTTTTGCTAGCAGACATAACGGGGTCAGAACAGCCCAAGAATCCAGGGGTGGAGACTGGTCCAAGATTGATTTGGTCTGCACCAGCCAGTATGTGCCCAAAGCACTCTTGGGCATGGACAAGCCAGAAAACCATTCCTCATCAGTAGCACTGACGTGCTTCCCTCTTTGGAACTCGTGAGTTTAATACCATGGATATGAGCAGACCCTGCCAGCTGGCCTCGGGACAAGAACAGGACATTGTGCTTCACAGGATACATCCATAGTAATGAATTAGGTGTAGGTGGTTGTTTTTTTTTTTTAACACATTTTAAAAGTCCTGAATATGCGTGATGGGGGCAGTTTGACTACCAACCTCTAAGTGTACGTGAGGAAATTAAAGATGGGGTCTGACATCTCTGCGACATAGGAGTTTGTGGATGGAGTTTGTCGCAGCTGTCCAGCTCTGCTCAAGAATTTTCTAGGCTTCTGTGAGGTGTTCAGCCTGTCCCAGATGAGGTTTTCAAACTGGGGCTGCTGCCCAGGGACTGAGTCACTTGATGATTTGAGAACAACGGTACTGCACCAATCCACAAGCCATTCTGCCGAGTCCACATGGGTGTGACAAGTGCTCCAGCTGTATTTAGCCAGAGTTTGCACAGGCCCTGTGCAGGGACTGTCACTCACCAGCAGCAGAAGGGTGAGAGGACATGGGGGCATAGCGGAGCCACCACACACATGGCTTGTCAATGCACCACACCCCACGCACCTGAGCACACCTGGTGCACACCCAGGCCAGCAGGGCCTGTGTGACAGGACACCTGGTGTCCAGGCTACAGCTCTGCATTACAACAACCAGCGTGCCTTGATCAGTTTGATGCTGAATGAACTGCAGAAAATACACTTCTGAGCACATGGGATTTGCACATCCGTCAGGAAGAGATAAGACAAGAAGCCTCAGAAGTCAAAACGTGGGAAGTTCACCCTAGATACACAGAGCAGTGTCTAATCCAAATCACCTCCGCTCTGGAGAGAGACTGGGAGAATGGGAGAACTGAGGTTTTTCACCCCGGAGAGAATGCTCTGGTAAGATATTGGAGCACTTTCCAGTGCCTAAAGGGGCTCCAAGAGAACTGGAGAGGGACTTTGGACAAAGTGACAGGACAAGAAGGGGATGGCTTTTCACTGACAGAGGCCAGGGTTAGATGGGATATTGGAAAGAAGTTGTTCCCTGTGTGGGTGGTGAGATCCTGGCACAGGCTGTCCAGAGAAGCTGCGGCTGCCCCTGGATCCCTGAAAGTCCTCAAGGCCAGGCTGGATGGGGCTTGGAGCACCTCGGTGTAGTGGAAGCTGCCATTGCCCATACCAAGGGGGTGGAATGAGATGGGCTTTAAGGTCCCTACCAAACCACACCATCCCAGGATTCTATGAAATTCAAGATGACACCTCAAAGCTGTTTTAAGGCCTCCAAAGGACAAAGCTTTGTGTATAATCCCCACATTGCATCTAATACTGTTCAGCCTGTTCTGCAGCTGAGATCAGAGCAGTTTGGTGCCAAAGCTGTTGCCATAAAGGTCTGTGAATGCAAGGGCACCAAAAAGCATGCTCTCTGAAGCCAACACATCCTGGCTATAAAGTCAAGATGCTGCTGGGCTCTCTGGGAAAAGTGTGCCACTGTTTATCTCAATGCATTAACTGCTAATAATTCTACATCACTGATAAATGATCCAGCTTCACTTTTTATTGAAGCCATATTACAAAAGGGGGACCCCCACAGAAAGCACAGTCACTAACTTAAGGCCTGGCACAGGATTTGTGCTGTCTGCACAGCAGCATGCTCCTTTTGGGCCTGATGAAGGGGTGGGAAGAGCTGGGCTGTGTACAGGAGCTAGCAGCACGGCAGCCTGTGCTGGATAGGGATGGCCAGAGGGCACTGGGAGGGATGGGTGGTGGGCAGCTGGACATGGGACCAGATATGCCATGCATCCCAGCTCCATGGGTCAGCAAAGGGGCCGGACAGATATCCTTCCTGAGGGATGCTGGCACAAGTGGTGCTGCAGAGGCATGAGGGATGGGGCACGTCTCCACCGGTGCCCTCGCCGTCCTGCTGTGATCCGGAGAGTGGGCCACCCTGCCCCCCGGCCCATGCCCTTGGGGCTGCCGCTCAAGGGCACCCAGATGTTTGCCCAACTTACTGCTGCAGCAGGGAGTAAGCACCAGACTGCACATCTAAAAATAAGTGGCCCCTTTTTAACACTCCTGACTGCATCTCTTCCTGAATCCGTCAGTACGTGTTTTGCAACACGGCAGAATGTAGCAGAACACGTCCGGTACTCGCAATTCGATTTCTCAGCGACCTGTCGAGGGGCAAACAGACAGCAGGAAGCGGCTGCTGACAGAGGCCACCCCGGCGAGTCAAAGGACACAAGGACAGCGGTACCTCGGGTGCGCGGAGCTCGATGTTCCAGCAAACACCGGCAGCAAGGGACAGGATCCCCGCCATCCGGCCGGCCCCAGCCCGCCGCAGCCCGGAGTGTCCGTGCCCGGGGCAGGAGCTCCCTCGGGGCAGAGCGCCCGTTTCCAGCCCCGGGAGCCCCGGGAAGGGCAGCGCGGCAGCGGCCGCCCCGGGGAGGGGACTCGGAGGCCGCGGGGTGCCCGAGGAGCCCTCGGGGATCGCGGCAAAGGCCACGCCGGGAATGCAGAGAGGCCGGCGGGGGCGTGCGGCGATGACCGCAGCCCCCGGGGTGTCCGGCACGGTGTCCCCGGCCGGCACGGTGTCCCCGCCCGGCAGCCCCGGTGCCCTCCCGGCCCGGCCGTACTTACTGGCTCGCACGAAGCACAGGTCGCAGCCGAAGAGCACCAGCACCGGGCTGATCATCGCCGAGACGCGGGCCATGGCGGCGGGGGCTGCGGCCCGGCCGGGCGCGGCCCTGGCACCGGCCCGGCTCCCTGCACCGCGGGACGGAGCGGGGCCGAGCCCCGGCCGCAGCACGGGGGGGCGGAACGGCCGCCGGGCCCGGCCCGCCCCCGAGCGGCACCGCGGCGGCTCCGGCACCGCGGCGGCTCCGGCGCCGCCTCTCGGCCGTGTCCCGGAGCGGCCGGCACCGCCCCCAGCCCCCCGCCGTACCCCGGCACCGCCGGTACCGCCCCTGCCCTATCAGCGGAGCCCCGGAACCGCCAGCGCCGCTGTCGGTATCGTTCTCCGGTAACCCCCAACGCCCCGCCACAGGCTGCACCCCCGGCAGCCCCGAGCGTCCGCTCTCCCCGTGCCGCGCCGCCAGCGTCCTCGGTGCCAGCTCCTTCCGTGCTGCACCGCCGGCAGCCCCGGTGCCAGCTCCTCCCGTGCTGCACCGCCGGCATCCCCGGTGCCAGCTCCTCCCGTGCTGCACCGCCGGCATCCCCGGCACGGGAGGCTCCACAGCGGGTTCGCAGCACACGTGTCCTGGCGTGGGCAGCGAGCAGCACCGGTGTCGCCGCTGCTGGCCACCGGCAGATGCCGACATTCGGGCTGGTGCCCCTGGCACTCTCCCACAGCTCCTCTGCACCTGCGGGCGCTCTGACCCTCCGGGGTACTCCTCTCCGTGTGCCTGAGGACACAGGCATGGGGGCTGCCCCATCCCCAGGAAAGGCAGCACTGGGTGTGCCCAATGAAGCAGTACAGAAATAAGGAAATGAACCCAAATCATCCTCCATTACCTTGCAGCACTAACCTACTAATTTCTGTGAGCAATGCAGACTGGAAGGAGGAGTCAAGCCAAGATGGAATCAATGGTTCCAAGGGCTGCTAAGGTGCCTCAGCCTAGCTGTGGTTTTGGGCAGACTTGGGAACTCCTGAGGAACTCCTCTCCGTCCAGCTGGTGTCCTTGGCTGCAGCTGCATTGTCCTGCTGTGTAGCATAGCTGGACCCCAATGGCAGCTTAGACCATGCCCTGGATGGGATCAGCCCACAGCAGAAGTACATCAGTGCGGGCATGTGTACAGACATGGACACAGACATCCATTGTTCCGTGCCCTGGGGCCCCTAAAAGTCTTTACCTGGTCACTTGAAAAGGCCTTTCCTAGTTACAGGAGAATTGGTCTGTACTTTGGGGAGAGCTGTGGAAGACCAGGGTAGTGATGTTGCCATGTGAAGGATTTAATCTGCAGTGCCTGTGTGCAAAAGGCAAGTTCCAGCTAAGTGAAAACTGAAGCTTGTCAGAATTTACGTTATCTGCAGCTGCATGGCAGGTGAAGTGATCAAAATGGTCCCATCTGGGTTGTTCAATGCTGCTTTTCAGATGCTCTTGGCAGATCAGGACTGCCTCTTTCCTTTGCTGAGCTTCATCGGTGCTGCAGTCCACAGTGGTGAGGAGGAGGGTGAGCCTGATCCTGCTTTCCCAGCAGAGCCCTGTTCCAAAGCTTCTTCTCCCTCTGTCTGCATTATGGGGAAGGAACTTCAGGCGAGCCAAGGGTAGAGCTGGCAACTGTAAAACTGTGACTGCACGTGGTTTTACAGGAACAGTTTGCCAGTTATGTCGTCTCTGCAAGGTCCCTTCTCACTTGGTTGCTGTGAGAAGCACTTGGTTATTGCAGAGCTTGCTGTGGTGTTAATGTTGACTGCTCCACAGCCTCTCTTTGCCACCAGGCAAGGATCCCTGGCTTGCCCAGCACTGCTCTGGCCTGTGCAGGAGTGCTCAGACAGGTTATTTGGAAAGCTCAGTGCTGTCACTGTTAGGTATCAGTGAGCAGTGCCATTTTTTTGATAGCAGAAACAGGTGCCCATTATCACTGTGGGACAGTTTATTTTGCATCCTTCCCCCCAAAATACTTAAAAGTGGTTCAGGCTCTATGTCCTTTTCCTGTGCTCCAGGATGCAGCCCAATGGCTTGTGCAGGGTGAGAATTATGCTGTGATTGGGGAATTTTGTGTCTGATCGCCCGAGGCATCACTGTTGGCTGGCTGGCATTCCCGGGCTTCACACACCTTCTGGATCAGTGCTGGCCATGGAAAAGGACATGCTGTGGCATTTAGGACAATCCTGGGAATTCCGGATTGTCTGTGCACAGGCTGCATGGTCTGCTTTGGGAGCAGTGATGACATTTGCATTTGTGGGTTCAGTCTATAAATAATAAATACTGAGAGTGCAAATTCTCCACACACATTTAATTATCACTTGGGTATTTGGGATTTTGGCCAGGCAAAATTCAATTTGCAATCACAAATCAGGAACTAATGCATCTAAATTGTATTATATGCCTTGAAGTGCCTTGTACTTAGAATTCAGTGGGGAAATCCAGCAGCAGCCTCAAGATCTCAGCCTCACCTCTATAGCCTGGCCTCCAGGCTCTGGAGTCCCAGCCTGCCTCTAGCAAATCCGAGGTTCTGGGGGTGGTGCTGGCAGCAGGAGAACGTCCTGCCCATGATGCCGGAGCCCCCTGTACCTGGATCACATCACCCTGCTGTCACCTTCCTCTGCCCACCAGAGGAACACACCAGCCAGGACTCCCAGCACATCAGCAATTGACCTCTGCAGCTGGGAAAGGTTTGGATTGATTCTGCCTGTGCAGAATCTGACCCATACTTCGTACTGTATAAATGTTATTGATAAAATGAAACCCACAAGAGATGTGTGGGTTTTTGTCCCTAATCTAACCTTTAGTTAGCTGCTAACTGGTGTGAGATGAGTGTTCACAGATTTAGGAAAGCACGACGTGACCTGCAATATCTGGGTCCTGATCGGGGGGTCCTGGAGCTCTGTGACTGTTCCCCTCCTGGGACACAAAACTCCTGCAACTCTTTCCCCACATTCTGGCTGCCCTTTTTTCCTGCCCCACAGCCTTCCATGGACAGTTGTGAACCAGCTGTGCCTATGGGAGTCGCTAGCAACTGTGGCTGTGACTCAGGTGGCCTTGTCCTGCTGAGCATTGCCCCTCAGGCAGTGCCTGCCTGGCCTTGTCCTGCTGGGTATTGCCCCCCAAACAGTGCCTGCCTGGCCTTGTCCTGCTGAGCATTGCCCCTCAGACAGTGCCTGCCTGGCCTTGTCCTGCTGGGCATTGCCCCCCAAACAGTGCCTGCCTGGCCTTGTCCTGCTGGGCATTGCCCCCCAAACAGTGCCTGCCTGGCCTTGTCCTTGCCTCTCAAACAGTGGCTCAGTGGCCTTGTCCTGCTGGGCATTGCCCCCCAAATAGTGCCTGCCTGGCCTTGTCCTGCTGGGCATTGCCCCTCAGGCAGTGCCTGCCTGGCCTTGTCCTGCTGGGCATTGCCCTCCAGACAGTGCCTGCCTGGCCTTGTCCTGTTGGGCATTGCCCCCCAAACAGTGCCTGTCTGGCCTTGTCCTGCTGGGCATTGCCCCCCAAACAGTGCCTGCCTGGCCTTGTCCTGCTGAGCATTGCCCCTCAGACAGTGCCTGCCTGGCCTTGTCCTGCTGGGCATTGCCCCCCAAACAGTGCCTGCCTGGCCTTGTCCTGCTGAGCATTGCCCCTCAGACAGTGCCTGCCTGGCCTTGTCCTGCTGGGCATTGCCCCCCAAATAGTGCCTGCCTGGCCTTGTCCTGCTGGGCATTGCCCCTCAGGCAGTGCCTGCCTGGCCTTGTCCTGCTGGGCATTGCCCTCCAGACAGTGCCTGCCTGGCCTTGTCCTGTTGGGCATTGCCCCCCAAACAGTGCCTGTCTGGCCTTGTCCTGCTGGGCATTGCCCCCCAAACAGTGCCTGCCTGGGCTGGAGGAGGGCTGGGCAGGGTGTGGATGCCAGACCTGCCCCTGCATCCCCAGACCCCGTCTCCCAACCAGCCCCATGCCTGCCCACCCTGTCCTCCCTCTCTCCAGGGCTGCCTTGCTGCTGTCTCCATGTTCACTGAAAGGAAATGTCCAAAGTTGCTGTGAGGGTTCATTCCCACTCACTTTGCCAAGTCTGTGTGCTGTCTGCTGTGTCCTCCATTTCTCTCCCATGGAAGTGGGAATGAACACACTGATTCCCTGTGAGGATAATTACAATGGAGAGCAAACCACAGACATTTTCTATAAAGCTGCTGCAGGGAAGTGCCCTATGGTCCTCAGCCAAGGAACAGGATCAGACCTGTCACCAGTCTATGGATATCAGCACTTCATAAACACTTCATGAACTTCATTAAATGTGGAAAGTCAATCTGCTAATCATTAATACGCACTGATCATTAATAACTCCTGATCCTCCTTTTGTCTTTGTTTATATATCCTATGATGGCATCTTTTTACCATCTGCTGCATAATTGGATTTGGGGAATTCAGTACTGCCCAAGAACAGACATTTATACGTTCTGTTATCACAGGGTATTGTGAAGTCAAGAGTTTTGCTGTGTAATTATGTGCATTGTGAAAAGTAATTTATTCTGTTTCATTTAGACCAGATGCCCAATTACTTATTCTGGTGCTTCCTAGCTTCTATTGTAAGAAACAAGTAATATCAGTTTGCTATCTATCTGCACTGCACCATCTGCAGCACAGCAGACCCCGGTCATCTTTCACAACTGATAATTTCTTTTTTACCCTTTTAGTATGGGACAACTAGACAGCATATGGTGTTTGAGATGTGGGTTTCCTGTGTGCCAATGTATTCATAATAGTGTTACTACTCAGCCCTTTCCCAGTTCATTTACAGCACATGAAGCCACCAAAGCCTGGTGAAGGTGAAAAGCCAAGTGATCTGACAGGTCTATCAACAGCAAAAGCACTCAGCAGTGTCATGGTCAGTGAGCACACAACTGATTAAAGTCGATGAGCAGCTCTGTTAAAGCCCACCCCTAGGAAAAAGTTTATTTGTTATTGCTCAGATAAAAGCACAAAGCGCTGAATGTGAGGCACTTAGCCCTCTTCATCAAGAGAATGGAGTACTGGGCAAACACTGAGCCTCTGCCAAGGCAAGGGCTGCTCTGCAGTGAGCAGCTGCCATACAAAAGGGGGGGTTTGGCTCTCTGCAATGGACACACAGCCTGCAAGGACCCTGCTCTGGCTCCGTGCCCCATTCCCTGCCTGTTAGTGCTGGGATCTCCTCTGGGTTCAGTGTCCAGTCAGGGGCTGGGGCTATAGGGCGAAGAAAACTCACCTGGCACTGCCTGGGAAGCTCCCTGGGCTGACCCTGCCTGGACACCAGTGCCCATCAAGGCTGACCCTGCCTGGACACCAGTGCCCATCAAAGCTGACCCTGCCTGGGTACCAGTGCCCATCAAAACTGGGCTGACCCTGCCTGGGTACCAGTGCCCATCAAAGCTGGGCTGACCCTGCCTGGACACCAGTGCCCATCAAAGCTGGGTTCACCCTGCCTGGGTACCAGTGCCCATCAAAACTGGGCTGACCCTGCCTGGACACCAGTGCCCATCAAAGCTGACCCTGCCTGGACACCAGTGCCCATCAAAGCTGGGCTCACCCTGCCTGGACACCAGTGCCCATCAAAGCTGCTCCATCACTCTCCCCCTCAGCTGGGCAGGGAAGAGAAAGTATAATGATACACTCATGGATTGGGATAAGGACAGGGAGAGCTCACTCACCAGTTACTGTCATGGGCAAAACAGACTCAATTTTGGGAAATTACTTTAATATATTACCAATCAAGCCAAAGTAGGGCAATGAGGAATAAAACCAAATAATAAAACCACATTCTCATTAACCCTCCTGTCTTGCCCAGCTTAGCTTCACTTCCCAGTTCTCTCCCTCCTGCCCCTTAGCAGTGCAGTGGGACAGGGAATGGGATCAATTAATCGCAGCATATCTCTGGCACTGCTTCCTTCTCAGGGGGAGGGTCCTCACACTCTTCCTCTGCTCTCCCATGTGCTCCTCTATGGGCTGCAGGTGGGTCTCTGCTCCTGACTGGATCTTTTTGGGCTCTGGGTGGGTCCCTGCTACCCCTGGACCCCATGGGCTGCAGGGGAATCCCTGCTCCAGAGCCTGGGGCACCTCCTCTCATTCCTGCTGCATGGCCTGGGGCACTGCAGGGCTGCTGCTCTCACATACCCTGGCTCCTCTCTCTGGCTGCTGCTGTGCACAGTTTTTCCTTTCTTAAATCCCAGAGGCACTGCCACCACTGCTGATGGGCTCTCCCTTGGCACACAGCAGGTCTGTCTTGGGGTCAGCTGGCTTTGGCTCTGCTGGACGTGGAGGAAGCTTCTAGAAGCTTCTCACAGAAGCCATCCCTGTAACCCCCTCCTCTACCAAAACCCTGCCGTGCAAACCCAATACAATTCCCTTAAGAAGGAGTTTTGGGCAAAGCAGCTTATGGTGAAAGCCTAAATTAGGCTGAATTGTTTAGCCTAGAAACTATGAAACTGAGGGGGATGTGCTGACAGCTTCTCTTTCAATGCCTGACAGCTGCCAAGCATCTCCGTGTCTGCTGCAGAGGCTGGCATGGCCTGTTCCACGTCAGGGGCAGAGCTTCAGTCCCTGCTGGCTTGGCCCACATGGGTCCAGGGCTGATTGTCCTCTCAGGATGAGACTGCAGAATGTGGATTTCATTTCCAGCCACTCCTCCACCTCTTTCTTGCTGCCATTCTCCTGACACCCTCTCCCTGGCATTGCTTCTGACAGCGCCAAAGTAATTTGCCAGCTGCATCACTGGCACTGGGATCTGCTCCTTGTGTTTTCTTGTGCTGACTGTTCCCATAATTTGGGAGCAGAGATGAGGTTCTGGAGAAAGGGGAGAGCGTGTGCTTGGCAGCCAGCCTGGCTGTGCCCCCCGTTTGTGCTCAGTGCAGTGCTGAGCCCACCTGCCCAGCTGTGCAGGACTCCACGAGCCTGGGGCAGAGCCAAGGGGGCAGGAGGGGAAGCCTGGGCGATGCCTGTGCCTCCATGGCATGGGACGGGGACACGGGACAGCGAGACAAGGCACTGGCACAGTGACACGGGGCACTGGCACAGTGAAACAGGGCACTGACACAGTGACACGGGGCACTGGCACAGTGAAACAGGGCACTGACACAGTGATACGGCATGGGCACAGTGACACGGGGCAGTGGCACAGTGACATGGGGCACTGGCACAGTGAAACAGGGCACTGGCACAGTGACACGGGGCAGTGGCACAGTGACACGGGGCACTGGCACAGTGACACAGGGCACTGGGAGCCCCTGTGACTGAGAGCCACTGTGTGCACCAGGCCTGGCGGGGGTGTGGTGCCACAGAACCTCCCTGTCCTGCTCAAGGGCTGCTCGGGGCAGTCCTTGCCTCAGGGGCTGGTGATGGAGGTGGCCAGGGACAGGAGAGACTGGACCCAGCCACCCACCCGGGTGCAGAGCAGCCCCAGAGCTCTGAGCCAGCCCCTGTGCCAGGGATGTCCCTCCACCCACCCGGGTGCAGAGCAGCCCCAGAGCTCTGCCAGCCCCTGTGCCAGGGTGTGCCCTGTCCCTGCAGCAGGCAGGGGCTGGGGCAGCAGGTGGAGCCAGGGCACGGGGCTGGAGGTGCCCTCCTGCTCTGCCTGTGGAGGTGCCCTCCCTGCTCTGCCTGTGGAGGTGCCCTCCCGCTCTGCCTGTGGAGGTGCTCTCCCTGCTCTGCCTGTGGAGGTGCCCTCCCGCTCTGCCTGTGGAGGTGCCCTCCCTGCTCTGCCTGTGGAGGTGCCCTCCTGCTTTGCCTGTGGAGGTGCTCTCCCTGCTCTGCCTGTGGAGGTGCCCTCCTGCTCTGCCTGTGGAGGTGCTCTCCCTGCTTTGCCTGTGGAGGTGCCCTCCTGCTATGCCTGTGGAGGTGCCCTCCCTGCTCTGCCTGTGGAGGTGCCCTCCTGCTCTGCCTGTGGAGGTGGCCTCCCGCTCTGCCTGTGGAGGTGCCCTCCTGCTCTGCCTGTGGAGGTGCTCTCCCTGCTTTGCCTGTGGAGGTGCCCTCCTGCTCTGCCTGTGGAGGTGCTCTCCCTGCTCTGCCTGTGGAGGTGGCCTCCTGCTCTGCCTGTGGAGGTGCTCTCCCTGCTCTGCCTGTGGAGGTGCTCTCCCTGCTCTGCCTGTGGAGGTGCCCTCCCTGCTCTGCCTGTGGAGGTGCCCTCCTGCTCTGCCTGTGGAGGTGCCCTCCTGCTCTGCCTGTGGAGGTGGCCTCCCTGCTCTGCCTGTGGAGGTGCCCTCCTGCTCTGCCTGTGGAGGTGCCCTCCCTGCTCTGCCTGTGGAGGTGCCCTCCTGCTCTGCCTGTGGAGGTGGCCTCCCGCTCTGCCTGTGGAGGTGCCCTCCTGCTCTGCCTGTGGAGGTGCTCTCCCTGCTTTGCCTGTGGAGGTGCCCTCCTGCTCTGCCTGTGGAGGTGCTCTCCCTGCTCTGCCTGTGGAGGTGGCCTCCTGCTCTGCCTGTGGAGGTGCTCTCCCTGCTCTGCCTGTGGAGGTGCTCTCCCTGCTCTGCCTGTGGAGGTGCCCTCCCTGCTCTGCCTGTGGAGGTGCCCTCCTGCTCTGCCTGTGGAGGTGCCCTCCTGCTCTGCCTGTGGAGGTGGCCTCCTGCTCTGCCTGTGGAGGTGCTCTCCCTGCTCTGCCTGTGGAGGTGCTCTCCCTGCTCTGCCTGTGGAGGTGCCCCCCTGCTCTGCCTGTGGAGGTGCCCTCCCTGCTCTGCCTGTGGAGGTGCTCTCCCTGCTTTGCCTGTGGAGGTGCCCTCCTGCTCTGCCTGTGGAGGTGCCCTCCCTGCTCTGCCTGTGGAGGTGCCCTCCTGCTCTGCCTGTGCTCTGCAGCAGCTCCGGGGCCTGGGCCAGGGTGGCTGCAGTCTGTCCTGAATGATGGTGTTTGGTGTAGCATGGCAAGATGTTTTGATGAGGAAGGAGGTCAGCAGTAAGATCCTGTAGGCTTTCAGGATATCCCCATTTTGATCACCAAAGCAAACCATCTTTAGGGGGCTGCAAGGACAATATATAGATGTTATTTGGGCCCTTTTCCTTTTGTAATACTGAATTTCATCTGCCATTTCATCTCCCAGCCACTCAGTATTCTAAGATGCTTTAGCCCTTCTTCATGGTTACCTTTTCTTTTTTACTGCTCCATGTAATCCTCAAACCTGACCTTAGTCCCTGCCTGTTTACTTCCTGGGCCATGAGGGAAAGCTTTTGAACAGTCCAGTGTTTATGTGGATCCCTCTAGGGTTCCCCCAGTGTCCTCACTCCCCTGAAAATGCCAAATGTCTCATCCAAATGCTTCCTCTGGCCCTTAACAAGACAACCATCCTGCTCAATGCATGGCAGCCTTGCTTTTTAAAGAGGTCCAGGGCCTTGTCAAATGTTTTTGGAAATTCCAGCTGCAGCTGCAGCACAATCTGATTGAAGATATTCAGCTCTGAGGTTGCCAGCACAGGCAGGACCTGGAGCTGCTGGGGTGGGACCAGAGGAGGCCACGGAGCTGCTGCAGGGCTGGGAGAGCTGGGGGGGCTCAGTCTGGGAACAGAAGGATCCAGGCAGAGCTCAGAGCCCCTCCAGTGCCCACAGGAATGATGGGGATGGACTCTTGAGCAGGGCCCGGTGCAATAGGACAAGGAGCGATGGTTTAAACTGAAGGAGAGGTAATTTAGAGCAGATGTAAGGAAGTTTTTCACAATGAGTGTGGCCAGAGACACATACAGGCTGCCCAGAGAGGTGGTGAGTGTCCCCATGTTGCAGTAAAACACATGGGATCCAGTTTCTTCATGCAGAAAAAGCCCATTCTCTATTTACAAAGCTTATATTTGTAGGAAATATTAGAAGGTACCATGTTATACTTAATTGACTAACAATATACTGATATTTAGTTTATTGGTTGGTAAATGACTGGGGTGTATGTTTGTTAAATCTCTCTATTTTTGGTTAGTTCACATATTTTGTTTTTTGATTTTTATGGGACAGGTTTCTTGTTTATTGCAGGTGCAGACAGTTTTCTTACTAGAATAGTTTGTTGTGCTAACTGCTTTCATTCTTATGATTTTTTATATGGGAAGTTACAAGCTAATTGCTAGCTTAGCTAGACTAGTAGGGCCTAAATGATATTTTATAAGGTCTTTGTTTTATACTGTCTTTACCTGTATGCAACATCCCATCCTTGGAAGCATTCAAGGTCAGGTTGGATAGGGTTCTGAGCAACCTGATCTAGTAGAAGACAATCTTGCTCATGGCAGGGCCTTGGCCTGGTTGATATTTAAAGGTGACATTTGAAGTTGACATTTAAACCTTCCAACCCCAAGTGTTCCATGATTCCATGTGTGGAAACGTCTTCTTTGAGGTTTACCTCTTTACCAAGTACCTGAACCAGACAAAGTCTGTCTCCCATTCACATCCTTCCCCTGCATGTGAGCCCTCCTCCTTCCTGCAGCCCTTACTGAGCACGGGCTGGGCTCAGGTGACGTGAAGGAGCTGCCCACAAAAACAGCACCACGGGTGCCACCTGTCCTGGCCACCACCCCCGGGTGCCACGGGTGCCACCTGTCCAGGCCACCACCCCCTGGCACCACGGGTGCCACCCGTCCTGGCCACCACCCCCGGGTGCCACGGGTGCCACCCATCCTGCCCGGGGCAGCTCTGCCTGCCTGGGCTGTGCCCAGGGACAGCCGAGGGACCAGCCCATGCTGCAGGGGCACAGAGGACCAAGAGTCTCCTTGGCCATGGGGAGGAACTGGATAAAACGCTGACAGGACTTGCTGTGATTTTCCTAAGCTTTACTTTGGGTCTGCCTCCCCAGGAATCACTGGGACCCCGTCTCTGGTTCTGGTCATGGTCCAGTGTCTGAATAACTGCCTGGCTTTTGTTACCTGCTCCGAAAAAAGACAGAGGCTTGCTTCTGAAATGCAACTGCGCTCTTTGAGAACAGAAGCCTCCAATTCAGAAGACCTTTGAGCCTAACTCAGATGGGTTTTTGGACCCAATCCAGCAGGTATAAAAGAGGATACTGTGCTAATTAATGTCTCAGCAGAGCTGTCCAATATAGCCACCGCCCCTCCAATCTCACTCTCATTCCTCTATATTTTAATGAGAAGATTGACCTACTTAATTCTGAAAGCAGCTGGCTCTCAGAGCCAAGCAACACTTGGAGAAATAATGTCATGTTTAGTGCTGGTTTCATTACCCGCATCAGTCCCACAGCACCCCAGGATGACATTAACCCTCCACTGGCCAGCAAGGGCAGGTCACCGAGCAAGCCCCGAGGACCAGACTGCTCCAGGCCATGGCTCTGCTGCCAAACACTGCAGTGGCACAGGGAAACGTGATCTGTAGGTAATGCCACTCCAGAAGCTGCTCCCAGGCCATGGCTCTGCTGCCAAACACTGCAGTGGCACAGGGACACATTTGATTCATAGGTAATGTCACTCCAAGGACAGTGAAGCAGAGGAAGAGCTGGCCTGGCACAGGTGTGGAGTCCTCACCAATGGAGAAATGTTGAACTAATGGGATGCACCCCAGGCTGACAGTGAGAGAGCTGAGTGCATGACTGCAATGATTTCATCCTCACACTCAGCAGCCACACTCAGCAGCAGACTGTTCCACGCAGGCAGGAATGACAAACTGCACTGGATATCTGTGTGTGCCACACTCAGCAGCAGACTGTTCCACGCAGGCAGGAATGACAAACTGCACTGGATATCTGTGTGTGCCACACTCAGCACCAGACTGTTCCATGCAGGCAGGAATGACAAAATGCACCGCCTATCTCTGTGGGAAGTGCACCCTGTGACAGTTTCCTCTCAACAGAACAGCTCAATTTTTTTGCAACATTATTAAATGAGCTTAAATCTTAAAGCTACTGCATTGCATAACTTGCAGGAAGGATGGTATGTGATCTCATGAAAATTACTGAATTATTAACGACATTTAACAAATCTTGGAACAATGGGGAAATCCTTAAGGATTAAGAAAAACCAAAACAGAACAACTCCCAAACCAAAATATATTCTCTCTCCTTCTACAAAAAAATCCCTCCAGGCCCCCAAAGCAAAACTAAAGTGTGCCAATATTTAAAAAAAGACAAACTGTGTGATGAGTGTAAGCACAACTTAGTCTGTCTCCCAGACACACCAACAACTGACATCCAAGGGCATCATAAGTAAGACCCAGCCAATGTGGTTTCACAGAGAAGAGTTTTCTGTAAATATTATTCTTTAATTAATTACAAGTCCATTTTGGTAAAAGTAGCTGTTGACATCATAAATTTCTCTAAGGCCTTGTTTTTGGCCCCACATGTTATACAAGCATTGGCGGAATCATTAAATGCTTGATATTAAATAATTGTAAATAAGGATTTGTCCTAGAGAATCCCATACTCTGCAGCTATTTGACATCTTTATCAAGAATGTTAATGAAATTACATAACAATTGCAAAGAGAATCTGCATATTAAACCCAAGCTTTCTGGAAAAGTTACTGTACAAAACATAGTTATTAAGGTATCTGCTAGAGTAGTTCTGTGAAATACACCACAATGTTTCAGAATATGTTCATCGTGTGCTGTCTGGCCTTAAACCCCGTTGAGTTTCTAGAAACAAAAGAAATGAGTTCTCAGAGGCATTTGCAGAACAACTGAAAAATGTGCTTAAGAGGGTAAAAGTGAATATTAACAGTGTAGTGAGGGAGTTGAGGACAAGAAGAAGTAGGTGAGAGCAGAGCAAGGTCATTCTCCTATCTTACATAAACAAGACTGTTACAGAACACTGCAGCTGGTTGCTGGTTCATCCCCCTGGACTTTAAAAGTGAAAAATGCACCAATTGATACATAACATGTCAGCAAAGAACAATGCACCACAGAAAAAAAGAAAAAGCTGTTTAGACTGACACTAGCAAGCCTCTTTAGCTCATACAGCAAATTATGTGTGGAGTTAATGATGACTACAAATCAAATATGCAGGAAGAAATTTCTGCTACCCTAAAGCTACTTCTGCTACCAGGACTCAACAGTGTGGGATACAGAGGCTGAAATAAAACAAGTGCCAATGAGAAGACACAGCATTTTTAGTACAATGAACCACTGCAACAAGTACTGAGTGACCAGCTGGTCTCTTTTGTTACTTCTGATTCCTTCAGAACCGCACCTCCTCCTAACACGAACTTGCTCAGTAAATTGGTAACGGCAAGGAGCAGTTTGTGGGCAGTGGGCAGCGCTCCTCCAGGGCCTGCTGCCCACCTGAGCTGTTGGTGCAATTCATCTTCTGGAGGAGAGGGATGGCAGCCAGAGAAACCTGGGGAATCCACGGATGGAGAGCAGCCCGGGGACAAGGGGTAACAAAACCGGGCTAACACAATCTGGCTGTGCACTGCCAGCCCAGGAACCACCAGGGCCCGGGGCTGCCTCTGCAGCAGGTGAGGTGAGGGAGGCGGTTCTGCCTCTCTGCTGGATCCCCTGCCCTCAGAGCAGAGCAGCACAGCTGCCCTGGCCCCGCTGCAGCATGCAGCAATGCTGCCCTGGCCCCACTGCAGCAGAATGCAGGAACACAGCAGCAATGCTGCCCTGGCCCCATTGCAGCAGCACGCAGGAGCTCCAGGACAGATCTCTCTCCTCACAAACCGTGCACTGGCAGCAGTGCCACCAGCTCACACCAGCTTGAGCCAGTCCCACAAACAATCTGCTGTTGCGCTGTTGACACGGATGGATCCTTGGAGAATGCTTTTTTCCATGTTCCACGGATGGATCCTTGGAGAATGCTTTTTTCCATGTGCCATGCTACTGAAGTAACGACAAACCCCAAGTGCTCACAAAGTATCCATGTCTAGAGAGCAGGTCTAGTCAGTAACTCATAAATGACAGGAACCAGGACTCCAGACTGAAAATCACTATGAAAAACCTTCTTTAATTCCTAGCTTTATTGTACTCAGTGGGAATGCAGTGAATGTTTGCTCCAAGTACAGCACTGTGGAGTTCCGAAGAGAAACCACAAAGACAGCTGAACAGCACCAGAGCATGTAGGGCAACCCTGCAGGTGGGACAGACAGCCCTGCAGGTGGGACAGACAGCCCTGCAGCAGGACAAACATGCAGCAGGACAGACAGCCCTGCAGCAGCTGGGCTGTGCTGGGGGAGGAGGGATGGCACCAAGAACACCACACAGCAAACAGACAAGAAACCACATTCTCGCACTGGTGACATTTTATTTTGTTGTCTTCTGCTCTTGCCCATCTCACTGCAGACTCTCCACCCCTGCACAGTCTCCACGTCTGCTTTCAGCACAGCACCTGCAAACGCAGCAGAACCTGTTCCAAAGGCAGCTCTGGAGACCCCCTTGGCCCTGCATTATCCCCTGCTGTCAGAACAATGGGATTGTGCTGGTACTGACACACAGGTACAAACCTGCCTGCTCCCCACACACTGCCAGGCCTTCCCTGGCAATGTCAGCACCGGCAACTTTGTCCCACAGTGCAAATTCTGCAATTTTCTGGTATGGTGTGTCTTCGGATGACAGAGTCTGGAGAACTCATTCTTTAAAAACCAGGACTGCCTGTGCTGCTGCTTCCTGCCAGCTTCTGTGACATCTGCTGCATTCAGACACTGCCCAGGGAGGCTGTGGATGCCCCAGCCCTGGCACTGCTCAAAGCCAGGCTGGGTAAGGCCTGGAGCCACCTGCTCTAGTGAGACGTGTCCCTGCTCAGGGGGTGACACTAATTGATCTTTAAGGTCCATTCCAATCCCTTCACATTCTATGATTTATAGAGACAGAAAGATATTATTCCTTATGGTCCAGAGACAATGCCAACAACATGACTTAAAATGGTGACCCCTCTTCTTTTAACCTTTTCTACACAGGGAAGCCACTGCTATTATGCCTCATTTGCACAGAGAGTCAGTGTTGAAAAGAAACTGGTTATGTAAGACAGTGAAGGGGTATCTGCAGAGCAGGGGGAAAAGACACTGTGGGAGCACTGGCATGATAAGGAACCCATGCTGGCAAGGCAGCCTCGTGGAGCCTGGTCCCAGCACCAGCAGGCTGCTCATGGAGGGATGCACTGAATTGCAGTGTGTCTCTCAGGTGAGCATGGAACAGCTTCAATGGGCACACAAAGGCCACCTCAGCACATCAGGTATACCAAGGTCTCTAAAAGGCTGGTGAATCTCCAAAGGCTTGAGAGCATTCAGCTTTTGCAGCACTGGAAGACTTTCTACACATGTTTAATGTCCAACATTACAGGAGACAGATGCAGGAGGAACAGTGGGTTCCTGACAAGGGTAATAATGACCTTCCATCCCTTCCAAGTCTGGTGCTGTCTGGTGCTGAGCTGAAATGCTGGGGTATGAAATAGAGCTTTGTGCAACAGGATACAGCAAGCACTGAGAAGGTCTCTTTTGTAGCAGCCTTGCTGAGAACAGACAGGAGAGTGACAGGGCAAGGCAGTCTTTGCATTCTGCACAGCACTGTTCTCATGTTCAGTGTGGGTGCATTCTGTGCAAGAAAGGATTTCCCCGCTGAAGAGACCCAAACATTGTGCTAGTCAGTCCCTTTTGAGAAGAACTGTAAAAAAGAACCCTGATCTCACACATCAGAGGAAGATGACAAAACAGACACTTGCTGTACTGGAAACCACTATACAAGCAACTAGTATGACCAAACTGAGGCTGCAACCAGAGCAGGAATCACACTGTGAGTGCCACTGTCTAAAGGAACTCCACTGGCAGAAGCAGCCTCTGCACCGCAGCTTTGGCTTGAACTCCTCACAACTGACCAGATGTTTCAGTATCAAAGTCCCCTGCAGAACTGAGTCACAGTCCCAAAGACATTCAGCTGCTTATATTAGTGCTGTGGGTTATGAGCCTGACAGAAGTGGGACTTGTAGCTGAAAAGCTTTAGGATTACTCCTTTTCATCTTCTAGGGATTTACTTCGGCCTCGCTTGCGGCTGGTTTTTGGAACTTCAGCTTTCTGTGCAATTTGAGGTGCCCCTTCCTCACTGCCCGTGCTCTCGTTGTGTGCTCGTGGTGGGCGACCTCTCTTACTCCTCGTTTTATCAGCTCCAACAGCAGGGAGCTTCTTGGCAGCCAGGCTGCTGGCTCTCTTCTTTCTGCCCCTGCTCAAAGGACGTTTCTTCCGCTGCTTCTTCTGCTCTTCCCTTTGGCGAATTTTGATTAGCTTCTGAAAGCTTTTGGTGGTTGTGGTATTCACATCAAACCAGTCCTGCAGGTTTAGAAAGCAACAGGTTGGTACTGATCGTGGTGGAAATACCAAATAAAGCCTATCAGGGCTTACAACATAGCTGCCTTGTGGGACAAGGTTTCCCTGAAAGGTAAGATCTGGAAAGACAACTGCCTAACAACACTCTGTTCTTTGATGTGCCTCCTTAGGTGTCACTGTGTCTCAGAGGATTCAGATTTGATTTGACATTTGCTTAGTTAAGGCACAGGAAATGCTGCAGAGCTGCAGAGCTGAACAGAGCAGCAGCAGCTTGGGACAAGGCATGTGACATGACACAACACTTACTTACTCCCCAGACTAACACATAGACCAGCTAAGTTTAATGACCCTGTTCCCAACAGGGTTAAAAGTAAAGGAAAAAGTAAAACATGGCACACATCGAGCATTTTCTTCTTAAGACACTCTCCCCACCTCCAGCATGCTGAGTTTTGAGGTTCCCTCTGCCTGCCTTACCTCAGCGTGCACAGAGTTGATGTGATATTTGACCCCACTCTCTGAAGTGAACTCCTTCTCACACAGGAGACACTTGTATTTACCAGCCACAAAGTCTCCCTGGCATCAAAACAAAACAAAAACAAACAAAATTCCATCAAGAGGAGGAGGCTGATAACCCTATAGATTTCATTTACATCTTGCTCAGATAGAATTCAGCAATAAAAACTAGAAGCTCTCATGCATAGCAGACAGTTTTAGCCACAGCAGCACTGCCATGAGTGAGCAGCTGTGCCCACAAGGCACAGAACTGCTCTCTGAGATGCCACAAGGTCTCCAGCAGGGCACCTGGAAAAGCTGCTCTTGAAGCTGTGAGCCTACAGGTGGAACTGCTGTGCCATTACAAGGAATGCAGGAAGGGGCTTTCTCTCTCCTGTGTCATTACAAGGAATGCCAGCAAGGTGCTTTCTCCTGTGTAAGTACAAGGAGTGCCAGCAAGGGGCTTTCTCCTGCTCTCAGGCATTGTTTACGATGGCAACACCCTTAGCACACAGGGGAGCACCCAAACTGGGGGCTGGAATGAGGTGATCCGTAAGAACCCCTCCGACCCAAACCATTCCATGAATCCATGAACTTGTGAGGATCTCAGATCAGCAGGTGGCAGGATAAGAGCTTGAGGGACATGGAGAGTGGGGCTATGAAGAGGAAGGCTACCAACCAAGGTACATGTGCCAAGGTGAGACTTGAGTCCTGAGACACTGCCATACACAGATTCACAACCCTGAAAAAGTAAAAAAAACAAATGTGAACTACATGCTAGCAAGAAATCATTCCTTCCTGGACAATACAGCATTATTATGTCTGGAGGCCAATCCCAAAAGTGCAAAAGAGAGGTAGAGGGAGGCAGATACCAATCCTCCACTGCCAGAAAGCTTCTGGCAAAAAGACCATTAGAAGAGTAACCTTAGTATTTATATTTCCAGTTTCTGAGCACACTTGGACATAAAAAAGAGACTCCTGCAACAGTTACTCTCCTACTCTATCAACAGCCTGACTACAATGATAGTTTGCTTTCTGCCTGAAGTGCAACGGAGAACAATTTCAAGCAGAGCACACAGAGCAGGTACAAGACACTTCTCCTGCACTGCTCATGTCTCTGGCACAGAGCAGGAGCACAGCACCCCACAGGCTGATCTCAGCAGCTTCAGAGGCCTGGCCCATGGGCAGCTCCAGGCATCAGTGCTGGGGTACCACACTGTGCTCAGCCCCCAGCCCAGGGCCCAGAACAGGAGGCAGGAGCAGGACATGCTGCTGGGTCACTGGTGGTGACAGCACAGCTGCTCTCTGCAGACTCTCCACAGACAACAGGGCTGCAATTCTGACCTTGAAAATGATGCTATAATTTTAAATGATCATGCTAAATGATGCTGAATACTGGGGAGAAAGTGCTGGGTATAGGGGAGGGGAGGGCACAGGGAAGGCACCACAGACCAACCAAACCCAGAGGGCAGCTGCCACTGACCCTTGGCTCTGACAGCAACCACCACATGGAGATGTCCACCACCTCCACCAGTGGGGCCATTTGTTCCCACTGGATCTGACTGGTGACAGTTTTTCACAATGCCTTACAACAAAGCTTTCCAGTCCAAGGGGTCCAAGAGAGCCAGAGAGGGACTTTGGACAAGGATCTGGAATGACAGGACAAGGGGCAATGGCTCCCCACTGCCAGAGGGCAGGACTGGATGGGATACTGGGAAGGAATCCTTCCCTGTCAGGGGGCTGAGGCCCTGGCACAGGTTGTCCAGAGAAGCTGTGGCTGCCCCATGCCTGGAAATGCTCAAGGCCAGGTTGAAAAGACCTTAAAGCTGGTCTAGTACAATGAAGAAAACTGAAGTGCTGTCCCACACAAAGTCTCTTCACTCTTGTATTTCCAACTCTACTCCTTCCTTCTGTGAATAGATTTAGATAGAAAGGCAGAGGCCTGTCATTTTCCACTATTCAAACCTCCAAATGGACCAACTGCCCACCTGGATGAGAAAACTGTACCAGCCTGACACCAAGTTAC
This sequence comes from Melospiza georgiana, assembly GCF_028018845.1. Lineage (NCBI taxonomy): Eukaryota > Metazoa > Chordata > Aves > Passeriformes > Passerellidae > Melospiza > Melospiza georgiana. The sequence continues at coordinate 120,352 of NC_080432.1, read as the reverse complement.
TGGCTCTCAGGTATTCACACACATTCCCAAAAGGATCAACCCAGGGCACTTTGATGCAAAAGACAAAAGGAACATCCCCAGACATCCCCAAGACTCAACAGGCCCTTGATTACACTAAACAACCATACTGAGATGGAGCAGGATTTGTCTCCCACAGAGAGACCAACTGCAGTTCCAGGGTTGTGGGAAGCTGCTGGCTCATACAGAATTGAAATCTATCCCCTCTGGGGCTTCAGAAACAGTTTAAGATTACCTGATTTGGGCAGTGGACTCTTCGGTACATCTTTATCTCCGTTTTCCATTTGCACAGCACATCTTGACTAAATGTGGGCAGTCCAGGACGAGTGTATTTCAGCTGAGACAAAGATGGAATCGAGAGCTGGAAGTAATGCTGCCTGTGCAGAATTTCCTCCTCTAGGCCGAGACAGAAGTGCTATCTCTTCTCCTACTCTAACGGGCAAACTCCCAATAATCAATGTTCTCTTGTCTCACCAATCCTCTAGAAACATAAGTGAATCTGGAAAACCCCACAATATCAGAATCTGAAACTTCCCATTGCCTTGACTACAGCAATTGCTCTAAATGTCCTTACCCTGCTGAGAGCCATCGTTTTCCTCTGGCTTTCACTCACAGCCTAAAGGATACTACTGGAAACTCTGAAGTCTAAAGCACTGTGAAACAGCACAGCAAGTATCAGAGACTGGAAGGATTGCTGGGGCCTTACAGCATGGCAGGAGCGATCCATGACAGCCCCTGTTCCTTCTGCCCCCTGGGAATTCCAGCAACAGGACTCTACAGTGATCACAGCCTGCCTGAACAAACACTGCCCCACACAACTGCTGCTACAGAAGTACTGGGGGGGGGGGGGGGGGGGAAGGAGAGAGAGCAGAACCCAGGCCCCACACAACACACTGCTCTCCATGTGCCACAAACACGGCATAGGAGCCAGTACAACACACATTAGATGTGCAGGTATAAACTTGGACCCTATGTAGCATTTTTAAGGCTTTGTACCTTCCGGTCATCAGGAATCAAGTCCTGCAGAACTTTTCTTTTGGGCCACTCTTTGGCCAGCTCCTCTCCTGCCAGCTCATGGAGATAGTAGATTGCCACCTTTGCAGATCTCCTCTGCACTCTGCCTGCGCTGTTTTGCTCCCGTTTCATTTCTTTCAGGTTCTCTGTTCTCTCCTCATGGAGGAAGGTGACCTGCAATGAAGGCCCAAAAAGGTGAGTCTCTTTCACTGCTTCCTATTTCAGTTACACTAAATACAGGGAATAAATGTTTTGCCAAACTCCTCATAAACAGGCTGCATCAGCTATGGTTTACTGTCACAGACACGGGACAGAAGTGCATCCCATTGGTCAGACAGACCCCCAGAACTGCTCACAGGGATCACAGCAGTGAGGCTCAAGCAGAGAGCTTCATGGAGTTGCTAGTCTTGAAAGGTATTCCATCATTCACTGTAAAACCCTCATGGACAACAAGACTGCCTGTTCTGCTCCAATGGTGAGTCCTTTAAGAGCAAAGGAAAGCATCTCACAAGTTATGTTAGCATCACTCTTTCATGGAGCCAAAGTCAGGTCATTTTCTGCTGCCATGCTGATTTACTATTAGAAACTTCATCCTAGTCATACAGAAGCAACAGCTGCTGCTAGAAGGAAACTATCAAAGACAAAATAATCCAGGGGCAGGAAAAATGCAAACATTTGTGGTCTGTAATTACCCAACAAAGGAGTAGACAAAAGCCTACACGTGTCTCAAGCCTGAGTGGCTAAAGTCCCACCCCAGTCCCCGATACCCCTGCAGGGTGCACTCACTGGCCCATGCTTCGATCGCAGGTGGTAGACAAGTCCTGCCTTTGATCTGTAGGCTTTCCCACAGTGATGGCACTTCATAGCCATTTTCTCCAGCTCAGAAGCAGCCTTCCCACATTTTTTAATATGATACAGGTATCCCATTATGCTGGTGAAGCTGCCTGTGCAGCCCTGTCAAACAAAAAGAAAATACATGGAAGAAAACCATTCTTCAAGGGATTCCACCTCCAGTGTGAACAGGATCTGTCTATTCGGACAGACAACATCTGCAACAAAGAATTGGCATTGAAGTGACCATTAAAGGTCTCTTTTAACCCAAACCATTCTAAGACTCTATGCTACTCTGCCTTAAAAGCATAGCTGGGGTCTTGAAGCAAATCTTGCTCTGGCCAGCACCAGAGCACACTCAACAGCACTCTCACATTTCATGTCTATGCATACAACACTGCTGATTAATTGACACTGCTGATTAATTGACACTGCTGATTAACTGACACTCTGCACAATGCAGCTTACCTCCCTTGCACACTTCAGTTTTCCCATTCGTTTCAGAACTTTCCGAAGGCGCTCTCGCTCAAGCTGCTCATCCACTTCTTCTCCCTCCTTCATAATTGGCTAAAGCACAGCAGAAAGATGAATGAAAAACACGGGATGCTCAGCATTCACAGTTCTCCTCACAGGGAATTCACTACTCACACTGGGGCAGGAAAGCTTCTAAAATAATTAAATCTCTGCAACTTAATGATTATTTTACAGACATGTATTTACTATAATGCTGACTTTCTGTATCTGTGCTGGTTTTGCTGGGGTGGCAGCTGGTGTGGGGCTGTGTTTTGGATCTGTGCTGAGAACTGCTGAGAGCTCAGACATGGTTTTGCTGTTGCTGAGCAGCCCCTGAGGATACTGCAGAACACACTGCCAACCCCAACTGACCAACTGACCACGAGGATACTGCAGAGCACACTGCCAACCCCAACTGACCACGAGGATACTGCAGAGCACACTGCCAACCCCAACTGACCAACTGACCACAAGGATACTGCAGAACACACTGCCAACCCCAACTGACCAACTGACCACGAGGACATTGCAGAACACACTGCCAACCCCAACTGACCACGAGGATATTGCAGAGCACACTGCCAACCCCAACTGACCACGAGGACACTGCAGAGCACACTGCCAACTCCAACTGACCACGAGGATATTGCACCACCATGCTCAGCATGTAAAGCTGAGGGAAGGAGGAGGAAGGGGCAGACATTCAAAATGATGGCATTTGCTGTACCAAGCTACCACTATGTGTGATGAAGCCCTGTGGTCCTGGAGATGCCTGGACCTTCCTACCAAAGTGGTGAATGAGTTCCTTGTTTTGCTTTGCCTGTGTGCTTTATCTATTGAGCTGTCTTTATCCCAGCACATGAGTTTTCTCACTTCGATTCTCTCCCCCATCCTGTAGGTGAGAGAGAGAGTGAAGGGCAGCAGGGGGCTTGGCTGCTGACTGAGGTTAAACCAAAGAGGAATTATCTTTAAAAGGAGTAAACTGACAGAAAATTATGCATCTTAAACATTTAATAGTCCTACTGTTTCCACTCAGGCTGACTAAGGTGAAGCAGACTGCTTGTAACAACCACTCATCTGTGCAGAACTACAGCTCAAGTCTCTTATTCTCTCTCTGATGGTTACTGTATATTATTTCCTACCTTACCTAATAGTACACCTAGATTGAGTAAAAAGATAGAATTCAGTGACAGACCTAACCCTCAGGGCCAGAACATGATCCCTGGCCCGCATCATTTACTAATACAGCTGTAGGTTCAGAAACTGCAGTACTGGGAATCGTGCAAAAAATTCAGAGTGAATTATCTGAACTTTACACAAACTTCCAAATGACCTTTTCAAAAGTTCTAATTCTCCACAGCTACAACAGGAGACATTGCGTTCTTCAAAGTAAGAGCAAAGAGGAAAAGCAGATTGTAGTATTAGTACGAATCTAGTGTTAGATTACTATTTTTAAAGTAAACAGACATGAGAACTAATTGCTGCTTCTGCTATTTTACCTCAAATCTAGTCTGCTCTGGATGAAGAAAAACCTCCACCTTTGTAGCAAAGGACTGCTTGCAGCCTAATATTTTTCCTTCTGATTGGGAATGCCTTTTATGTGTGACTTATTTCCTAAACAGAAATTGATCCCTCATTCTATGATGTTGCATGCCTAGCATCTCTGGTAACATTCCACTGTTTTTCACATGTCAAGTCTCACTGGAAAAATAACAGTTCAACTAGATTTGAGCAGCTAGAACACTGGAAAAAAGCACTCCATGTTCTGTATCTGTGTGTAGCAGGAAGGACCAAAGCCTGTTCTGTGTCTGTGTGTAGCAGGAAAGGACCAAAGCCTGCTCTGCCTGTGTCTGTGTGTAGCAGGAAGGACCAAAGCCTGTTCTGTGTCTGTGTGTAGCAGGAAGCACCAAAGCCTGCTCTGCCTGCAGCAGTTTCAGATGCACAGCAGCTGTGTTACCTGATTGTTATGGTCTGCCATGACGTGGTATTTCATCCCTGCTGAAGACTTCAGCTGCTTCCCGCAGTGCTGACACGTGAACATTTCCTAGAAACAAACAAGGATGTGGTACATTTAACTGTAAATTAACCAAAGCAGTGGATAACTCTTTGGGGGAAAGGAGCAGGAGAGCAGAACAATTTATTTGGGCCTGGTAACTCTCTTCAAAGAACTGATTTTACGGAGTCTAAAATCTAGTGGAACAATGAAGTAACTACACCTTTGTTCACTACGCAAACCTCCTGCAAAAGGCTGGGCAAGAAGCACCAATCACTGTTCTTACAGATATATAAAGGACTCTTGCTAAGGGACACAGTGATGAGATGAAACTGGTTTTAAATGCAACACAAAACAGGCAGGTATTTCTATCAGTAAGCTGAAGAGGAGTAAAGAGACCATTGCTCATCTCTTGTGTTCTTACCTTCCTGCAATTCAGCATATGTTTCTTCAGCCCTTCTACAGTCTTCCTCACCACAGCCCGGCACGTGGGACAGGTAACTCGGCCTTTGTCCTGAATCTCTAGAGACCACTGCTCTTCCATGCTACCTGTCAAAACACAACATTTAGAACAAAAGTGCTAACACAACATTTTTCCTTTTTCCTCCTTCACGTGCAGCTCCTTTACAGCTCCAGGGATGGACGGTCACAAGGCACACAGCACTCACTGTCAAGGACCATTTTACAAACACCCTTGGATCTGTCACAAGGCACACAGCACTCACTGTCAAAGAGCATTTTACAAATACCCTTGGATCTACCATTCCCTTGTAAGGTGTGCTCTTCTACCTGACCAGTAGTATAAGGCCTAATCCTGAGGGCCAGCACATTTCCCTCTGCTAATTTCTGTCACACAATTAGTTTAGCATGCTGAGTTAGCAAAAGTTTAGCAAACTTTTCTTTTGGCCAAAGTGTTTTCACAGTAAAAGCAGCCACAGACCACCAGGGCAAGTTACTCAGCAGCCAGGGAAAAGCACCCTGTGTGGCATGGTTTTCAGTTTCTGGCCTCTCTATGAAATCCCAAGCAGAGGTCTGTCATAATCCACAAGAATTATAAATTACTGAAATGGGTTCTGGGAAGAAAGTGGTTTAGCAGCCATCTGCCTGAATTCTTACCATAACAAGATCCACATCCTCTCCTCTTTTCCCAATAATAACAGGCCCAGGCTGTCCCTCTCCTGGGGAAAAGTTTGTGAATCAAACAGCACTTGGTAGAAAACTGGGGTGTTTAATGAGTGCTGTAATTTACAAACACCAAGTTATTCCACTCACTGAATCAAGGTTAATTTTATTTTTCTAGGACAGATTGCTTGGGTCTCTGGCTCCCAGGATAGGTGATCTGGCAGCAACAGCTATGGAGTTTTTCCTGCAAACATATTCTGCTGAGTAAAAACGATAAATGTTTTAATGCGTTTAATAATGTAACTATTCTAACAGGCTTTTTTTCAGTTCAAAAAGTGATTCCTCTTTCACTGTTACACTCTGCAATAGCCAAAGCACGTGGGGCTACACTCAGGCAGTGTGCAGTCCTTTCAGTCCTACTGTGCAGTACTGACACAGTGCCAGGCCAGCAGCCAGCTCCTCCCTGCCAACAGTACAGGGAACTGCTGAATGGAAACACCAGAAGCACAGCTCTGCTCAGATTCAAATCCTAGAATCACATTTATCTTTTATCTGCTTCATGAGCAACTCCTAGCTACTGCCTCTTCTTACCTGCGTCATAGGTTTCTGGCTCTTTCCGAACACTGTGGTGTTTCGTTCTGGAGTTTTGTTTTGTTCCAGTTTGTTGGTTTTTCCCTGTTATAACACAAACAAGACAAGCCAAAATAGTCAGTTCTGCTAGCTTTCTTACAATAAAAAACAGATTTTCTTTTTGCTAGAAGGCTGCTATTTAAGTCTGCTGTCTCAAAGTTATTCAGAAATGTTCAATGCTTTTTTTTTTTTTTAAGCAATGTCAAGGTTATGTTTCCTACTCCCTTTCAAGATCTATTTCTAGTGGCAGGCATTAGTCCCACTCAAACACTTGTGAGTTCTGTGGTTGTTCCCACTCCAAGCTCGGGGATGTGAACTCTCCACACTGACACATCCTTTGTGCAGTTTGACTGAGTCCATCTGATGATAACCATGGGAGTCTCGTTGCTCTACTCATTCCAGTCTTCTTTAGACTAAAACACTCTTATTGTTTCAGCATGGGTTATGCTGTTTGCTCTCATCTCCCTGTCCTCTTCAGCTGTCACACAGATTTCCTGAACCTCAGTGCCTGTTCCTGGAAACAGCACTCCATGGTGGCCCTGCATTAGAGCAAAAGAATTACTTCACACGTCTAATTACTTCAGAGTCTACATTTCTCCTCAAAGCTCTCAGTCCAACATCTGCCTTCTCAAAAAACCATTCTGACACTGCTAGTCCCCAGTGAGCTTTTGATCTGCTATGGATCTTGAATCCTCTTCTGCAGCACTGGCTCCTGGGAGGCTGCTTGTTGTTTTTCAGCTGTGACAGTGTTTCCTCCCAAACAATATCATTAATTTTACACTGCTCTCTGTTCTATTTTTAAATTGTTTCTCTGTTGTTGAGACCACTTTCACTTTTAGCCTTTTCTCCAGTACACTTGCTGTCACTTTCAGCTATGTGCTGTCTACATACTTCCACCCTTGGTGACAGAAACAACAGCCAGAGTTGAATACAGGGACACTCCATGAACCATCTTTCTACACTTCTATTTCACCGGGCTAGTGACCTCATTGTAGAAGGCTGTCAGGCTGATTTAAGCATGACTGGCCCTGCATGAATCCATGCTGATTACTCCAAATCCCCATCTTGTCCTTCATGTGTTTGGAAATGCTTTCCAGGATGATTCTCTCCATCAGCTTCCCAAGGACTGAGGTGAGGTAGACTGGCCAGTAGTTCCCCAGATCTTCCTTCTTTCTGTCCTTGAAGATACAATTGGTAATTTGTCTCTTCCAGCCTCCAGGAACCTCTGCCAGTCGCCATCACCTTTCAAAGATAATCAAGAGTGGCCTCACAATGACATCAGCCAGCTCTCAGCACTCAGTGCACCCCGTCAGGCCCTCCAGGACTTAGAATCTTAAATTGTTTAGGTTGGAAAAGCCCTCCAAGATCATCAAGTCCAACAGTTCCCCCAGTGCTGCCAAGGCCACTGCTAACCCATGTCTCCAAGTGCCACATCCACATGCCTTTCAAACCCCTCCAGGGATGGGCACTGCACCACTGCTCTGGGCAGCTGTGCCAGGGCTGGACAGTCCTTCTGGGGCAAAACATTGCTCCCAGTATCACATCTAAGCCTGGTGCAATTTGAGGCCATTTTCCCTTGTCCTGTCACTTCCATGGAAGCAGAGCCTGTTTCCTCCTGCCAGGGACTTGTGCAGAGCCACAAGATCCCTCCTGAGCCTCCTTTTCTCCAGGCTGAGCCCCTTCCCAGCTCCCTCAGCCTCTCCTGGGGCTCCATTCCCTTCCCAGCTCCCTCAGCCTCTCCTGGGGCTCCATTCCCTTCCCAGCTCCCTTCCCTGGACACTCCCCAGCCCCTCCAGGTCTCTCCTGTCAGGAGGGGCCCAGAGCTGCCCCCAGCACTGGAGGCGTCCCAGCAGTGCCAGCACAGGGGACAGGCACTGCCCTGGCCCTGCTGCCACCCCAGAGCTGGCACAGCCCAGGGGCCAGTGGCTGCCTCTTGCCCACCTGGGCTTGTGTTGAGCCACACTTGACCAACACTCACAGGGCTTTTTTCAGCCCCTGTGCCCCAGCCTGGAGTGCTTCATGGGGTTACAGTGACCCCAGGGCAGGGCCTGGCACTTGGCCTTGTTGGCTCTCACACTGTTAGCATTGGCCCATCATTCCAGCCTGTCCTGTTTCCTCTGCAGAGCCTTCCTGCTCTCCAGCAGATCCACATCCTAATCCACTTGGTGTCATCCTCAAACTTACTGAAGGTGCACTCAGTCCCCTCATCTAGACCATCAATAAAGATATTAAACTGGACTGGCCAAGTACTGGGCCTGGGGAAGACAACTGGTGACCGGCCCCAGATGGATGTCACCCCTTGCCCCATGGCTCTCTGGGCCCAGCCATCCAGCCAATTTTCCACCCAGCCAAGAGAGCACCTGTCCAAGTCATGAGCATCCAGTTTCTCCTGAAGAATGATGTGGGAAATGGTGTCAAAAGGCTCCACTAAAGTCCAGGTAAATAACATCCCCACAGCCCTTCTCTCATCCATCACCTTGTCATCCAAGAACATCAGATGAGTCAGGCAGTACCTGCCATTCTGCCTGGCCTGATCACCATGCTGTCCTGCAGATGCCCCATGACAGCACCCCAGATAATGTGCTCCATGACCTTCCATGGCACCAAGGCCAGAGCCACAAATGTGTCTGTGGTTTCCCAGATCCTCCTTCTGAGCCTTCCTGCAGATGGGTGTAACCCAGGCTAACCTCCAGTCTTCTCAGACCTTTCCACCTAACCAAGACTACAGAAAAATGATTGGGTAAATCCAGTTTAAGCTCCCCTGCTCTAAGGAGCAGTGCACCCACAGCTTCCCTGGTCTCCCCTTTGCTGTTCATATACTTGTAGAATCCTTTCTTATTGCTGTTCACATCCCTTGCCAGATTCAACTCCAGGCTGGCTTTCTGTGTCACCTGCTCCTGCTTTCACCACTTGCACACCTTCCTTTGCACCTAACCACTGACTGACAAACCTTCTAGAGGAATGAAAGGCCTCTGGTGTCACACATTTCTCCCCTTGGTCTTTGTGGCAATAAAAAAGTGTTTGGGTATGAGTTCCTCTTAACAAACCCATACTGCTGTTATCAGCTACCCAATCTCCAGATGTTCACAAGCAATGTGTCAGATTATTTAATCTATAATCCTTTGAGAAACCGAAATATGCAGACTGGCCTATACTTCCCATCATTTCCTTCCTCGCTCCCTTTGTTGGACTTCTAAGACAGACTGAAATTAGACCACCTCCCACCGATGAAGCAGACACTAGTCAATCGCTTCCTAGAACAAAACACTCAGAATCAAAAACAGAGTTTGAAGACTCCAGAAGATGTCACTTGGGCAGTCAAGTCAAAGCACCTAATTAGTATCTAATTAGGAATTACAAGTTATTTGTATTACCCGAAATCTTCTGCTTCTTCTTGGGAGAGTCTTTAACATCTTTGCCTTCCCTTTGCTCAGATTTCCTCTTGCCTTTCAACAGTACTTCTCCTGATAAGTAAGAACAGATATGCTTCAGTCTCAGTATTCAGTCTGGATAACAGCCTTGAGTCTACTGCTGCCTCATCTTGTATTCAAAACTTATTAAAAAACAACCAAAAAAAAGTAGTTCTTGTGAGGCACCTGGGCACCAGTGAACTGCACACCACCTTCTCACTCAGCAACATTGAAGCAGCCCATGGCCCACAGTACTGTGATACAGCAGGTACGGAAGAAACAGTGCCACAGCAGGGCCTGGAAAAATAATCCTCAGGAAAAGAAGCAGAAAGCACTAGGTTATGTGATGGAAACCTCACCTGCACTCACACAAAAAGGAGCATACAGAAACTCAAATCGTGCCTGCCCTTTCCAAGCTTATCAAAATCTTGTCTCCATGAATACAGATGAGCACAGAAGCACAATGGTAGGCAGGGAACACCAATTAGGGACTTAAAGAAACAGATAGCTTCCTCCTGAGCCTGTCCCAGGAGACCCACAAGGATAAGTCAGTGGGAACCCCTCTCTGCAGCCCCCTTTGGGAGGGGGACAGTGAGAAGGGAGAGCGTGGTGTTACTGCCTGGGGTTATGCAGCACCTGGGATATGAGTGGAGAACAATTCAGGATTACACAGGACTAGGATGATCAGGAGTGGTATCAAAGGGAGGGAAAGGGACAGAATTACCCAGTTTGGAGTTGATCAAGTGTGGGAAAATAGAGGTGTAAGAGGATAGCAAAGAACACCTGCTTGTAAATAGGTGACTGGTCAGTATACAAATCTTGTCATGTCTTACAGCAAGTAGGGTCTGTGAGTACGAGCCTGTCTGTAAGGAGGTCTTCACCTGCCCCTGGCATGGCTCTACAGGGGCCAGTGCATCCCTGGCCCAGCAACTGAGGAGCCTGGGATCCAAAGGTCAGGCACTGAGCAGATGGAGCGTACAAGGATGGAGGCTGCTGGTGCTGTTTGTGTGCATGCTGGTCTGTGTGGCTCCCGCCCATGTCTGCTGTAGGTCTGTTTGGTCCCACAGGAATACTCAGTCTGGCTAGTGACTGCACCTGGGCCGTGCAGCTACAGCAATCTCACTTCTATCAAGCTACCAAATTTGCCTCTCCCCACAACAGAATAAAATACAGATCCTGACTTAGAGGTAAGAAGGAAGTGCATTAAAGAAGATTGAAGTTTTGACTCTCTGCCACACAAGAAGTATGGAAAACAGCTCCTAGGCCAGGAAATCTGAATGTTCCTGCAACAACCCAAACCAGACCCATTTCAAATCAGAAAATTTTAACTGACAAATGTGAGAAAATGAAGACATCCTTAAAAAATAATAATCTACCAACCACAAAAGCTGTATCTAATCCCAAATACTACTGAATGGTCCCCTTTGCCACATCTTTAGTGTTGATGGTTCTATTTTTAAAGCTCTTCAAGCTTATTTCTGATATGATTGGTGTAACTCTTCCTCTTCTACAGATAGAACTGAGTTCAGGCACAGAATGATTACTTTAATAGACAAGGGACTCAAAAGGAACTGTATAATATCAGAGAACTGTACTGGTATTTGTGCAGTGGCAAAAGTTCATTTTTTCTAATACACGAGCAGCACCAGCAAGCTTGTAATTTTTGGCTGAATTGCAGCATGCCTTTCATGAGCAAACGAATTTCTCACTGAAAAACCAGAGAGAAAACCAGTTTTGCCTTGGACCACTAGTGATAATTACCTTTTTTTTCTGAAGATTTGCTCACGCTGTTTTTCATCCCTCTCATTTCCAGCCAGTACGCAGGCCTGCGAATGGTGCGCTTGCTCCTGGGCTCGGCGCTCCCGTTCACTGGGGAGGCCGGGGAGATGGTGGTGGCTGTGTCCTCAGAGTCACTGTTCACTCCCACCACAGCAGCTTCCACCTCCTCAGCTGGCTTAGACCTGGAAAACATCCAGTCAAATTCCTGCGTGTATGGATGCATACTAGTGCATAATCACAATAAACTTGACAGACAACATCCTTCTCATCTTCCCAAGTATTCTAAAAATTAATATCACAATTCACTGAATATCCTGAGTTTTGGGACCTGTTTTATCTTGCCAGCAAGATAAAACACTGTCCTCAGTGCTGGTTTTCAGTACATCTTTTTGATAATGACATTATTGAGATCTCAAGAGGAACAGAAAAAAATATTCCTCCTACCTCAAACTTTCAACTTCAGAAGCAGGAGTAAGTGAATCTTAATTTTAAAATACGCATTTATCCCTGGAATATAAGAATATTTCTGTAGCCCATCATTATAAAAGAGACATTTTGCATCCCAGAAAGGGCAAGATCTCCTTCAGCCTCTACTCCCAGAATCAGGGGTGGCACAACTCAATTAAAGATTTTGTGCCAGTAAGAATTTTAACAAGCGAGCCTTTCAGCAATTAAGACAACTTCCAACCTACAAATCACACTATATTAAGACACTTTAGACTAATCAGCAGCACTGACATTTTTTCCTAGAGATCAGAGGGAACTTTGCTTCACTGTTCCAAAGTATTTCTCTCAGGCCTTGAAATGCCTGAACATCTACATTCCTGTACACGACAGGAAACTGAATGAAGTGTCCAAGAAACACAGAGTATCTATTCTCTGGGCAAATACCACTTACATGAAGGAGAAACAAAGGGAACACAAACAGTTTGCAATGTCTCCCATTGCTACTGCAATTCCCAACTGAAATAAGTAGATCACTCGAGTGAGTGATGACTGTGATGACCACTGTGCCCATACTCTGAGCTGTGGAGCTCACCTTCAACACATCAATCCAGGAATTGATAAGGGGAGATGCTGAGGGCACCAGGTCAGGTCATTACATACTATGTTTCAGGAGGTACTGCAGAAGCATGGGGAGAGGCTTGCTCAAATTAAAGTCTTTAAGTTGCAATCACACCCAAAATGCATACATTTCGGAGCACCATTTGGTTTTGGACTCAAAATATTTATCTTCACAATGCTAAAATCGTTTAAAAAAATAAATGAAAGCTAATACACACTGAAGTGCCAGAAAAGCACTTTTCCTACAAACCAGTAAGTGAAGTCAGCTGAGACTCTCAACACTTTAATTAAAATTGTTGCAACTCTTAAAATTCAGAATATTCTCAGCTTTTTTCTTGCTGTCAATCAAACTAGACAAAACCCATTCACATACTTTTTATTTCCTAAGGACTTCTTGAGCTTCTGCTGTCTGTGATGTCCAGTCCTGGTGTCCTAAAAAGGCAGAACAATTCACATTAGCAGCATCATTTGTTTTCTTTTAGCATGTTTCACTATGCAGCCAAGTACAACCACCTGCACATCACCTTGAGGATGTGCATTCACCACCCTTTGAAAAACAAATCACCGTTTTCTGCAACTAGAAGAGCTTAACCTTTCCAACTCCAGCAGAACTGGACTGGAATCAAACCAGGGATGAGCCCCTCCACACATCCCATATGAAATCTTTCACCTGCAATGGCGGAGTGTTCTTTGTCTCCAGTACATTCACCCATATATTTTTTCTGCCTATACTTTATCACTCGATGACAAATATTTTAGATACTCATTTGCTGGCTTTTACACAGTACTTGTTTTTCCTTAATGAAGTAATTCTTCCATTTACCCTGCCAAGAACCTTGTTTCTGGTCTCCTTCATGCCCTCCTTTTTATCTCGTTTTATTATACCACATCAGCCCCCCAGATGTTCACGTTATCCACATCAAAGAATCCTTTTTCTTATTTAACAAAGATTTTTTTTGTCACTTATCCATTGCTATGCTATTAAGACATGCAATTTAACACATCTTTGTAAAAGTATGTGTACAAGTCAGCTGAACATGCCATTTGTTGTAAGCTGCTCCTAGTGCATGGACAAACACGTACCACCACCTTCTTCCAAATGCTAATGACTGAATGCCATTCCTCACTAGAAAACTCAGGAAAAAACCAATAGTTATACAGACTAGAGAATAAAAATCACTGCCCAGTGGAAGCATGAAGAATACCAAAACTGTAACCCAAGGAACAAAGGTAGTATTTTGCCATAAACAGAAACTGGCTAAGGAACTGGAAGAACCAAAAAAAACCCACAAAAAAACCAATAGCCAAAACAAAACCAAAAAAAAACACCCTGAAAAAACAAAAAAATCCAATGAAACAAAACAGAAAATTACAGACAAAAAAAGAAAACAGACAAAAAAAGAAATTATGGCTAATTGCCTATCTTCTTTATAGAAAGCTGTGATTCACACTATCAACCATGAGACGCCCCAAGCACCAGTTAAGAAGTTCAGAAGCAGGCACTAATATCAATACACGAATGATTAAACTGTGCCTATGCCCTCCAGCCCCAGAGTCTCCTCATGGAAACGTTAGGGAAGCAGCAGGGGAAAATTCACAACTGCTTGATCAAAGACTTCACAATCAAATCTTGCCTCCTTGGAAGTGAAGTCAATTGGATGTTTCTATTTGCATTATTTACACCCAAACAGCGGCATCAACAGCATTGCCTGGGAAATCTCTACACGAGTGGAGAAGCAGCCAGAAGCTATGAAGTTATAATGATAAAAACGAATAAACAGGCAGGCAGAGTCTGCTGCAATTCTCTGGCTTAATCTAGGATTAGAAAAAATGACAAACATGGCATGTGTATCAAGATTCATGGGGTTTTCATAACTAAAAAATTTTGCATAAGAGTGAAGATTACTATGAAGAACTTCAGTGGCAGTTAAGGATCTGCAATAAAAAAGGAGAGTGAAAATTATCTGTCAGGCTTTCCTCTCCGAGAAGTTAATAACAGCAATTATGAAGGAAACATCTATAGAAACTGGTGTTTAAGTTCTGCGTGTTTTTTCATTTATACACTTCCTACTTAAAAAACAGAGACCTAATGTATGTAGGAATGCTCAACGGCTGGACATAAAGAAAACAGAAAAGTCATGTTCCTTGCACGGGTGAGAAAAAGTGAAACAGAGCCTGAAAAGGCGGGGAGTGGTGGATTCTGTCTGCCCGCGCTCTGCGGGCCATGCCGGTGACCCGGAGCGCGGGCTGGAAACAGCACCCAGGCGGCAGGACGGTGCCCAAGCACAGCACAGCAACTCCCCGCGGCGAGAGCTGGCACGAAAACTGGAGGTGATGGAGGTGCCAGTGGGGACACCGGGCATCCTCAGGGCCCGACCGTCCTGCGAGGAGCGGGAGGGCTCGGTATCCTCTGGGGAACTCCCTGTTCCAGCCCCGCGCTCCCGTTCCTACCCGCGCACTGCATCAGCCAGCTCCTCCTGCAGCGAAGGCATTTCGGACAAAGCGCAGCCCCGGCCCCAGGAGCGCCCGCTCAGGGCTCCTGCCCGCCCGCCTCGGGCCGAACAGAACCGGCCCGGCCCCAGCAGCGCCCGCTCAGGGCTCCTGCCCGCCCGCCTCGGGCCGAACAGAACTGGCCCGGCCCCAGGCCCCCGGCCCCAGCAGCGCCCGCTCAGGGCCCCTGCCCGCCTCGGGCCGAACACAGCCGGGCCCGGGCCCGGCCCCAGGCCTCGCCTCGCCTTCGGGCGCAGAGGGGCGGCTCCGGCCGCTGCTCCCCGGGAGTCCGGAGCGCTCCCGCTCTTCGCCCGCGCAGAGCCGCTCACGGCGCCGGGCAGGCCGCACAGCCTCACCGGCTGGCCGGGAAGCCGGCTCGCCCCCGCTATCCCGACGTCGGAACCCATCTCGCGGTGACCCGCGGAGCAGCCAGGCTCTCCGGGGCAGCCGCCGGTAGCATCGCTGAAAAGACCGCGGGCACTCACCGAGCCTCCGCCGCTACTACCGCCCCGCATGGTGCCGGTGTCGCCGCCACGTCAGCGCCACGCCCGCCCGCGCGGTCCCGCCCGCCGCCCCCGGCCGGCCCTGGCAGCGCCCCCAGCCCCGCCGCGCTGCTGCTGCTGGTGTGGCGCGCCCGGGGCCGTGCCAGGCCGAGCAGCGCCGGGAGGCCGCGCGGGCCCGCGGAGCGTCCAGGCGGCAGCGGGGCCACAACCGGGCCCGCGCGCGTCACGTCGGGGCCGCGGCCGCTCCGGAAGGACAAGGGGGCTCTGGGAACATGGCGGCGGCGGCGGGAGCTCCGGCGGGAGCCGCTCCGGTGTGCGTGCTGGTGCTGGGCATGGCCGGCTCCGGAAAAACCACCTTCGTGCAGGTGAGAGGCGGCGGGGGTCGCGAGGGGTCGCGGGGAGTCGTCGGCTGCCCGTGGGGGGCTGCCCGTGCCCAGCGGGGCTGCCCGTGCCCAGCGGGGCTGACGCCTCCTCGTTCCCCCGGATCTGCCCGTGCCCCCGGGGCTGCCCGTGCCCAGCGGGGCTGGCCGTCCCCCCGGGGCTGACGCCTCCCCGTGTCTCCGCAGCGTCTGGCCGCCCACCTGCACGGGCAGCGCTGCCCTCCGTACGTGATCAACCTGGACCCTGCCGTGCACAGCCTGCCCTTCCCCGCCAACATCGGTGAGCGCTGCGGGACCGGGGATCCGCCGGGAGGGAGCGGGGCCTTCAACAGAGCCCGAGCCCGTTCGCGGAGAGTCATTCATGTGTTCCGGGAGCGAATACGTGAGAGAATACAAGCTGGGTTGCTTGTGTTCCCTTAAGAGAGCCCAAGGTCTAACAAAAGGACTTGAGGACTATTTGTTAAAATTATAGGTCTTTTCTCCAAACAGTGGTTAATATGGGTATTTTTAGAACCAAAGCTATTCTTCCAATGCGTTTGTACGTTTTTTATGTCATCTGGTGTGATTGGAGGTGTTTCGGTTCTGGAGGCTTTTTTTTGTCAGTAATGAAAGGATTAGCAGATTTGATCTCTAAATACAAATATGCTGTCAACAAAGAGCTTTAAAGCGCTTTAAAAGACATGAATTTTAGAGAAAACATTTTAGCAGTAGGAACAGATCTTACTTTTAGCTGTTCCAAAAAACATACTATTCCTTAGTTTTGTGACAATCCTGTCTCCTACCCTCTGTGAAGGATGCCAGTCAGCCTTCCCAAAGATAAGCAAGACACTATGGGTGCACGAGTTGTTTTACTGCTGTCAGAGGAATGGCAGGAGTGTCTGTTCCAGTGCTGGATCTCCAGGAACACAGATGGAGCTGTGGTGGATGTACTTTGTTAGCTGACGGTGACCAACTGGGGAGTGGAAAACTGCTTACATGTCTTTCTTTCTCCCCTAGATATCAGGGACACCGTGAAGTACAAAGAGGTCATGAAGCAGTATCCTTTTTTTTTGTCTGAATAATGATATTTGAAATTTCAGGTTTTTGAAAATAATCTGCTGCGTGAACACTGTGGTAAAGGGGCAGGAAGTGTTTGGGGGGGATTGCAGTAATGCAGAGTGTTGCATGAAGATCAAGAGGCTTTGACTGTGTATTTCTTGCATGTGATATTAGGGATGTGGGTTCTACAAGATTTGGCACTTAGATGATTTTCTCCTGTGCTAAAAATGATTTTACCTAACAGTAAATTTTTACAAGCAACAGGGACTCTGCCCTTTTGTTTTGTTTTATTTTGTTTTCGGGGAAGCCAGCAGCCTTTTCCCCATATTTTAACTAGTCTAATTTTATTTGTCATAAACAAATATGTAAATTCCTACTTGCCTGTAGTAGATGGAGAAAACGATTTCTCCATTTGGCCATAACCAAAGCAGTGTTGTCTCTCTGAATCTCAGAGACACAGGAGTGTTTGCTCTTGCTCACAGTGCTGCTGACTGTAGTGCAGTAACATTGTGCTAAAGTGGCTGCACTTCCAGAGGCCTGTGGAGATCCTTGGTCTCTTATGTAGTAGCCTGTGCAGATGGAGACAATACACAGTCTTTGGTTTTGACTTGCAGGTATGACTCTTAAATTTAATATTTTAGACAAAGAATAAAGGGGGATAGGATTCTTGATTTTGGCTGTTGTTTGATTTGGGGTTACCAGCAGAACATCCTAAATATAAGTTTCAAATTAATATGTAAGTGCATTATTTGCTTCACTGCATCTGTTATCCAACACTGAGTTGCTGTGCCTTGTTAATAAGGGCCTGAGGAGGATGTGTGGATGTTGAGGGCAGTGATAGAGAAAACAGTGTGTTATGAGTCAGTGCTGGTTCTTGTGCAGTTAAAGCACAAATGGCAAGGAGCAGCCACGCAGCCCCTCTTCCTTCTGCCGATGGCACATGTTTGGGTAAGAGAGCATTTGTTACCCTGCTGAGTGACTTATAGACGTGTATTAATCATGTATTGGGGATGTTGTCCCTCAATCCCAAAGTATCCAGAGTGCATCTGTTGTCAGAGGTGACAGAGATGACCTCTGGGCTCTGTGTAACCATCTGCTTTCCTGAATGGAGCATCAGATATGGGCTGGGCCCAAACGGCGGCATAGTGACCTCTCTGAATCTCTTTGCCACAAGGTTTGACCAGGTACAAGGTGGTTTCTGTGTGCTGCTCCATGATGTGTGCTGGATGTAGGGGTTTTGTGTGTGTCCAGTCTCAGGGGCACTGCACTGTGTTTGGTGAGCTTTCTCATATTTCTGGGCAGTTATTCTCAAGGTTTGAACTCTGTGTTCTACAATGCTGTCAGAGCACATTAGCTTTCATATGAGAGATTTCAGGATTTCAGCTTGTTTTAAAGTAAAATGAAGAGGCCACAGGTCCAGAACACCCTTCAGTGTTTGTATAGGACTATTGTTGCAGCGTGTTTCCTATAAAATCTTTCATGTGGATGCTCTGGTTTAGGAGTAGGGCAGCTCACTTCTGGAAACCCATTAAATTTTCCTGGGGCCATTTGATAAAACAGCCCTCCTAAATCATACCACTCACTGAATCAGCTCTGGGCTGGGGGCTGGTGTCAGATACTGAGACGATCTCCTGGTGAAGAGGCACAGAACAACTGCCTTTAGTCAAGTACTAGAACACACACAAAATCAAGATTGTCTTTGACATATGCAGGATCTGAGCATTTTTCACCCCTCCTTATTAAGGCATTTTCACACTCTGAAAAGCATAAAGACTTTAACCTTTTGATATTCACCTGCAGCTGTGCAAGTTAATGTAGTTTCTGCTGTGAAATGAAGATGAAAGTTTCCTGTTGTGAAATACAAAATATACTTCTGCTTTTTCAATCAGGTGATGAAGTTTATTGAAAAAAGGCAAAATGCATCTAAGTGAGTACATTCTACTGAGTTGTGCTTTTCTGGGATCATTGTGGGAAAATTGCAAAATTCTAAAAAATTCTATAAATTTTATGTGGAAAAGGGCATAGAATGGATAAACTAAATTTTCTTTACATACATAAAAATAAAGCCTGCTTATCACAGTCCTGCTTTTCTTGTCTTCCATTAGACTATTGTTTTCTCTCACACACTGTTCAAATACGCAGCAATGTATTCATTTTTTAAAGATTTTGCACTACTAACTGTCTGGCAAATTGATGCCTTCAACTCATGAGATTACATGCTTCTTAGTTACAAAATTCACACAGGAGATTTTCAGGCATGCCCATAAATCTCATTACTGTTTGGGAGAAGCTTTTCTCATCTGTTATAGAATAATCATGTCAGTTGCTATTGTATGCTGGTAATAATCTAGTCAGAACAGGACCTTGTGCTTAACTAATTTTTCCTTATTGTTGTTTGGGGGTAACTTCTTACCAGGTATGTTATTATTGACACACCAGGGCAAATTGAGGTATTCACTTGGTCAGCATCAGGAACCATCATAACGGAGGCTTTGGTAAGTGCTTTTGGCATGGCTGGACAATGAAGCTGTGTGAATGACCTGGCTGTTGAGCAGTGAGTTTCTAATCAAACTGTCTCTGACTTGGTGTTCCCAGGCCTCCTCTTTCCCTTCAGTTGTTGTCTATGTGATGGACACCTCTCGCAGTACCAGCCCCATCACCTTCATGTCCAACATGCTCTATGCCTGCAGGTAAGAAAGGTGGAAATGCAGCCCATCTGCTTCAATTGCTGTCTCTCTTTAATTTCTTTGAGGGGAATCATGGAATAGTTTGGGTTCAAAGGGACCTTCAAAGGCCCTCTAGTCCATGCTCTCTTCCATGGGCAGGGACACCTTCCACTGGACCCCGTTGGCCCATCCAGCCTGGCCTTGGACACTTCCAGGGATGGGGAACCACAGCTTCCTGTGCAGTGTGCTCCAATATCTCTCTGCTGTCATCATGAAAAATTTTGTCAGTTTGTCTCTTTCAGCTTAAAATCATCATCCCTTGTCCTGTCCCTAGAAGCCTTGGTAAAGACTCACTCTCCATTTTTCTTATAAACCTCTTTGTATACTGCAAAGCTGTAATAAAGCTTCCCTGAAGCCTTTCCCAGGCTGAACAATCCCAACTCTCTGGCCTGCCTGTATAGGAGATTGCTCTGATGGTTTCCGTGGCCTCCTGTGGGTCCACTTACCTTACTCACCCTGCTGCCCATGCTGCTCCTGGTGCAGGCTAGGGTGTCTCAGATCCACTCCATCTATTGCCTTGGTTATTCTCTTTGTGATTTTCTCATTGAAAAAGCAGAATAAATTAGGTGCCAATGGACATATGGAGGTCATTGGCTCAAAACTCCCGCTGAAGGCATTAAATAATCTGTGAGACCTCGGTGTGGTGAATGCTGGTTACAAAAGTTTAACATTGCCTGTTGCTTATAAACACATTTATCTAAGATGTACCGAGATAGTCTATCTTAAGTTTCTTCTTGTAAACACATATTTTCTTATTCTGTTTTTTAATGTTGTTGATACTTCAAGAGATTTTTCAAGATTTGTTTTGAGTTCAGCATAGCAACGAGATCTTGGTTTATTGTATTCTTTCTCATACATTAACATATCTCTTTTCTTTCATGTTAAATCAGGGACTAAATACCTATAGAATGATCAGCATAACTAGAGCTGTCATAATTCATGGTAAATGTTGGTAAAAGGTTTTTAAAAACCCTTGCAATCTTTGTATCAAGATTAGGAGCTGTGTCACTATAATAGTGTGCAAAATATGTCTTGCTGCATGCTGCATTTTCTGACGTTAGTTTGAGCAAAAGATGAACACGTATACAGTATAATAAGTGTGTGAGCTCTTGTGTTGAGGTAGTTTTTCTTTTTAGATGTCCTGTGTTATTTGAATACATTGTTCAGTTCACGATCTCTCAGAACCTGAGGTCTGAGTCAAATGCAAAATGCAAATGTAATTAAAAACTGGGATCTGAGAGACATAGAAAATGGTAACCAAAATCAACTGTGTGTGTCAGAGGTTTTCTGCCTCACAGATGTGTGCTTACATCTTGGGGAAGCATATTTGTTCAAAGATGGTAAGCAAAGATGGTGAAAATTACATTCTGATTGCTGCAGAGGAAAATAATTTTCTTTTGATGTCAAACGTATTCAGTCTTGCGTAAGTCTTGTCTGCCTTATGCTTAACATGCTTTCTATTCTAGTGGGTTTTAAATTGATGTTAAACTTTCATTTTGTGTCTCCCTGCCCAGTATCCTGTACAAGACAAAGCTACCTTTCATCGTGGTTATGAACAAAGTAAGTCAAAGCTCTGATTTCCATTTCCTAGCAGGACATTGTTCTGCTCAGCTTCTTTGGTGTGGTGTCTTTGTTTTACCACAATAATGGGTTTTTCTAGAAAAGAGAGACTGGGAGGGGGCTGCAGGCTGACAACCAAATCTAAGAGGCACAAGTATAACCAGGGATGGGCAGTTGCACCCAAAACAGAGCACCATCACTTTGAAGCACGTTTGGGACCTCAAGCCTGGGCTATAGGGACACTTAACCCTGCAAGGTAAGAGGGAGGAGATGAGGGAGTCTGCTCTTACACACCCTCTTTGCACATGGAATTTGGCTTTGTTACTGTTAGCAGCAGGCTTGTGACCCACATGGGAGTGGTGTAACCCCTGCGTGGTTTGAGGAAGGAGTCCCACGTACTGCACCAGGCAAAACTCAGCAGAAGGCGTTTGTTTGATCCAGTGTTTGCTGGGAGGCAGAAGCCAGTCTAGAGATACACATCCACTGCCATGTAGGGCACTCTTAAAGGAGTGCTTCTGAGTTTAACGGCTCAAAACATAATCAAACACAATCATTTCAGATATTGAAAGGATCCCGGTAGGTTGTTGGTGTGGGTGCTGCTGCCCACAGACATCATTGGTATTTGTGTTTGTATCCCCAGCACGGCAGGCTCTCTGCACACACACAGGCAGACAGACAGACAGACAGACACACACACACACACACACAGAGCTCCCACAGCCATGCCTTTCCTGTGCCATTTTAGTGTCTGCTGTGCCCCAGCTCCACCTGTGTGCCCAGTGCTGCTGCCCACAGACATCATTGATACTTGTGTTTGTATCCCCAGCACGGCAGGCTCTCTGCACACACACACACACACACACACACACACACACACACACACAGAGCTCCCACAGCCATGCCTTTCCTGTGCCATTTTAGTGTCTGCTGTGCCCCAGCTCCACCTGTGTGCCCAGTGCTGCTGCCCACAGACATCATTGATACTTGTGTTTGTATCCCCAGCACGGCAGGCTCTCTGCACACACACACACACACACACACACACACACACATACACACAGCTCCCACAGCCGTGCCTTTCCTGTGCCATTTTAGTGTCTACTGTGCCCCAGCTCCACCTTCTGCCCAGTGACCCAAACCCTCTTTTGGCACCTGCTTACTTACTGAGCAAGGTTTTGTATCTGTTTTCTCTCTAACTTTAGACAGTAATTTTAGATAAGCTTCTAAGATTTTGGGGTTTTTTTCCCATAGAAAAAGGCACAAGGTAGGAAAATCATTCTCTCTTAAGAAAATACATGTTTTGAAAGACTGAAAGTGGGGCTTGATCATTAGGAAAGGTAGGCCTGAGGCATAGGATTCATAACTTCAAACCTCATTTTAATTTAATGTTTGCCTTTGCTAAAGAGTAAAGGCAACAGCATTTTAAGGATTTTTAACAAAATGTAATTAAGTTTAGTTTTTTTTTAATTGACTCTTGATTAGAATGGAAGAATCCTGGGCAACTTATAGATGTGCAGATTTTAGAATTTTAAGATGTGCAAAGGGAAAAAAACCCAATTTGTAGAGGTGATTTTATTTTATTTATAGAATTTGAAGTACTCAGGCTTTGGCCCTTGGGGGATTCAGTTCTGTCTTGAATCTTGTGAGTAATGCTAGGCAATACTTCATCTTTCTCCTTCCTATTGGTGCAGGGAAATGAAGCATACCAGAGTTTTAGGCACCTCAGATTGTGCTGAGGGTGGATATGCCTGAGGCAAGGTGTTGATGAAACTTTGGAATAGACTGCTTCCACATGAGTCCATGTAGAATTGTGGGGCCATCTCACCTGTTTGTGTCTATTGTTGTGCACCGAGTTTGGGTTGTAAGCTCCTTGGGTAGGAGCACAGCTGGCACTTACAGAGCCCCCATCACTGGGCTGCTGCCCACCTGCTCCCCCAGCTCCCAGGCAATCAGGAAAGCTTGGGATTTCAGTGGGGCTGCTCCTGCCTGGCCTCAGTCATACAGTCTGCCATTTACACTGTAAGCTTTATTGTAGAATGTGCAGTGTTTGAATGCTCCTTTGCAGTAAGTCGTAGAAGGCTTTAGATCTGTGGTTGTTCCCTTTAACAGTCATTGCCTTCTTAAACCTGAGCAGTTGTTTGTCTTCTCTCCAGATATTCATTTGATAAAAACAGAACTTGCGAAACTCCAGACCAGGGCTGAGTATTTTGAAAATACTAACATTTTGAAAATAAGCTTAACATGGACTTTTTTAATATTTGTCCACTTAACAGCCTATGGCTGAGATTATTACTGGTGAACATTTTCCCTTCTCCTTCCAGACTGACATAATCGACCACAGTTTCGCAGTGGAATGGATGCAGGACTTTGAGACTTTTCAGGATGCCCTGAACCAAGAGACCTCCTATGTCAGTAACCTGACTCGTTCCATGAGTTTAGTATTGGATGAATTTTACAGCTCCCTGAAGGTAAGAATCTTGGTTTTGTTTATTACCTCTCATCAAAGCCTGGAGATGAGAAAGCTCAAGAATAGTGTTTTTGATGTAGGGTGGGAGTAGAGTGTGAGGAAGTCAAAAGGCAGACTGTTCGCTGCTGCTGAAGGAAAGGAAAAGAGGCAATAGACACAAAGTGAAATACAGGAAACTGTGTTTGAGCAGAGGAGGAGAAAATGACTTCATTTTTACTGATTGAGCACTGGAACAGACAGTGCAGAGGAATTGTGAAGTCTCCAACCTTGGAGACAGACCAAGTTATGAGGCAACCTGTTCTAGTTAATTCTGCTTTTTGGGCAGAGAAGTTGGACTAGATTATCTCCAGAGGTGTCACCCAATCCTGCCCATTCTGTGCTTCTGTAAAGGGTCTTTGCACTGCTCTTTTGAGCTGTAGTCTGTTGATGAGCTGTGTTAGGATTTCCTGATTTGAACACAGTTACTGCAGTAACTTGTCACACTGAGTGGCAGCCCTGAATAATTCAATATTGTGATTAATCATGAGAAGAAAGCCAAGATAGGCTGGTGAGAGGCAGCATTCTTTGTTGCAGCATTTCCTGTCTGAGGTAATTTTCCTTGTTTAGAAAGTGTCTCGTGCAGTTGTGTGATTTAGTACACAGGAAGAATGGAAAGAATCTCAAACCCAAACACCCTCTCCCCCCTGCGCCCCCATACTTGCTTGGCCAAAAAGAAGTTGGGGTTTTTTTCTCACTTAACCAGGTTTTGAGAAGACAAAGGAATCCAGTTCCTCAGGAAACCCTGTGCATTGTAGGCTGTTACTGTTCCCATAGTCTGTGCAAAAGGTTTCAGCTAATTGTGTTTGTCATTAGCTTTTACTAAAGAAAAAGCAACCTTTCTTGGCTTTATGGGTGTTTAAAGAAAGACAATGAAAATAAGTGATTCTATTCACAAAGATAACAATAACAATAATAACAACAACAATAATAATAATGTAGCCAGATGTAATGTACATGTTCTATGTGGAACAAAATACAGAGAGGATTGTAGTGGTGCCATATACAGAATTAAACTGTTCCTTATTTGTTAATTAGGTCCTGTTTCTCTGCATGACTGGAGAGCAGGTCATGTGATGATTGTAGCATAGACTGCAGCTTGTACTTCAGTGCAGGGGAAGTAGAAATATTAACATATGTCAGCAAATAGTAATACTTAAACTCCTTTGGAGAGCTGTCTCACGTTTGCTATATTAATGACCAAGTGCAAGGCTGTATTGCAAAAAGTCTTCCATTTGTTAGGGAGTAGTTGAGACTGTCTTGCTTTCAAAAAAGAGGAAGAATTTTTGTTAGAAGATGATTGATTCTGGCTAGTAATAGTGCTAATGAAATGTGGTTTTAGATAATTGATTTACCACAGACAGAACAAATGGCCAGATGTGTAATGATAGACAAGCCCAAGTTGGGAAGGAGTTGTGCATGTTCAATGTATTGCTGCAGTAACTGATTGAATTCTCCACCCCACACTCTGGGGTTGGACTGCGTGGCCAAGTGTGATGTGGCTAAATACAAAGTATTATATGGGTCAGTTTAGATTTTGCTACTTCTAGTACACTGATACACACTAACTACTTATAACCCTAGGTGCAGATTGGATTATTAACAGTCAACAAGTAAGTGACAGAAAGACCTGACTTTCTCTTGAAATGCCCAACTTGTCAAAAAAAATCAAACCCCCTTCCCCAAAGAAACACCCCCAAAAAATACTGCAACAACTCACCAAACAGAAAACCAGCACCACCCAAAAGACAGAGGCAACAAACATGAGCAGCAAGCGGGCAAGGAGTTTGAAAGCAGGATGGAGAGAAGCAGAAGTGGTACTGCACATTCTTGTGCCACTCTCATGATTAAATGGCTATTGTTGGGTTTAGACTGATAATAATTTGTTAGTTTTTGTGGTTTTTTGTTAGAGAGTGGTTCAGTTTCTCTAGTTGTGTGTGGTTTCTCTTGCAGGTGGTTGGTGTTTCTGCAGTGCTTGGCACAGGACTGGAGGAGTTTTTTACCCAGCTTTCTAAAGCTGTGGATGAATACGAGCGGTAAGGCCATAGTCAGCCCATGAGCACTTCCTGAAGGGTCTGATCTGCAGCTCCTTTGGTTTGAGGAGAGCACTTCAGGGAACATTTCCTCAAGGTTCTGATCTGCAGCTTCTTTCGTTTGAAGGACTCTGCACCTTCCTTAGCCAAGGTAGTTTAGGGTTTCTGATAAATTTCAAGCATCAGCATAGAAAGTGGCAGTGTAAAGGAAATATTCAGAGATGAATTTTTGTGTTTGCTGTTCTGTGAAAGAGCAAAAGCTATCTGTGCCATTAAATATGTGAAGGAATATTTTTTCTCTAATTCTGTACAGTGATCAAGGTTTGAACTCTTGCTGTTTCAGTGAAGTATGTTCACTTATTTTGCATCCATTGGTTTCAGAATCCAAATCTGGGTAAAAAATACTGTTAGTCCTTCTGAAATGTCTCTCAAACATGAAAGCCTCAAGAAAACTTTTTTTTGGGGTAGAAGGAAGCCTCTGAGATGATCCTTATTTAATATAAATCATGTGTTGATTCAGACTGAATGCACTGTGTCTTTTCAGAGAGTATCGTCCAGAATATGAGCGCCTGAGAAAAACACTGGTAAGTGGTTTTGGCTGTTGTGTGCCTGGACAGAGTGTCTTGAGGTCACTTTAATGCACACAAGTGCCTTTATGCTGAGTGGGTCTAACATTTCATTTAGTAGTCATACTCAGTGTGGGAAAAGCCCCTGTCCTGAAGAAGTCTGCTCTCTGCTTTTTTCCCCTAGATGTGGTGGAGCACATCTTTACAAGAATAAAGGTGTTTTATAAAGCACATATTGTTTGCTGCTTTAGTGCTTGTATTTAAGCTAATTGTGAGAAAATGATTGGGAAATAGTTTTGTATCTTCCATTGAGAAGGATAGAGAGTTCTTGAAAATAAATTCTTCAAGTGATTTGTTGAGGCTTCCTTGTATCTTCCTGTGCCAGTGAAGTGTACTGGTTTGACTTAAACAGTAACAGAGACTGATCTGCAGTGCCAGAATCAGTAGCTCTGCTCATTTGAGTCCTGGCTGTCCAAAGGACAGTTCTCTGCTGGCACAGCTGCGCTGAGTTTGGCTTCCTGATGTTTCTGAAAATGTTCTACAAGTCTGCCATACTGGAGGGCGCTGTCTGTGTTTGTCAAAAGTTCTGTGTAACCTTAGTTGTGATGTGAGATCTGCTCAGTGACTTGCACTCTGGCTGGGGGGCAGATGCTGGGTTTGGGGGAGGTTATTTTCCTACTGATATTTAAAATGTTCTCAGAATCCACATGTAACACTTGATCTACAGGAGGAAGCTCAGGAGAAACAGAAGAAAGAGCAGCTGGAGCACTTGTGGAAGGACATGGGCAGTGTGTGCATGCAGAGCAGCACCCTGGCAGGTACCTCACCAGGAAGATCCAGTTCACTGCAGGAGTTTTCTGAAGAGTTTAGGTATTCCTGTCAGTCACAGGCGTGCAGGAAACCCTGCTGTGCAGCTAAAGCAACAGACAGTAAAAATAATGAGGGGCTTTAGAAGAGATGAAACAGATTAGAATATGGGAGAGCTGAGCTGTACCTGCTGATGGAGTCTGTCCTGTGTCTTTGGGATCCATGACCCAGAGTAGGTGTTAATTGCTGTGTTTATGTGCAGATAAAAGTTGTCACTGTTAACAATACCTTACCTTTAGCAAGCTGGTTTGTGTACAACCATTTCTTTTCCCTTCAAGGATCTGGTGATGCTTCTGCAATGGGTCCCTCTGAGCTAATCCTCACACGAGGAACTCTCGATGAAGAGGAAGAAGAGAGGGACAGTGATACCGACGACATTGACCATGAAGGTAAGGGAATGAGGCCTGAAACTGCCCATTCTGTTAGGAAATGCCCTCTGCATTTCATTACCTGGGTGGACTGTAAAGAGAGCCTAGAAAACAAGCAAGCACTCAGTCACCTAAATACACGTGTCAGAATCCATAGCAGAAACCCAGCTGCAGTGTTTGGTCAGTGCTATCACTCTCCAGCCTCTGGGAGAGTTCAATTGTAAGTTTTCTGTGTAAGTAATTAATAGGTGTATGGCCCACATAAACCAGAGAGCTCCTTCAGATTGAGACATGCAGTGACCTCTGAACCTGACTCATGCCCAGCTGTTCTATCATCTCCTTCACCTTACAGTTTCTGCCCTGGCTGTGGCTTTTGCTGTGACTATGGTCTTGGAGCAATCTTCTAAGTTCTTAGAGGGTGATTTTTCTCTTCTATTCCCTCTTCTAAGCTCACAGACTTAATCTTCATTGTTTTCCTCTTCCGTTGGTGTTTCGGATCACTTCTTTCCTTTGCCCTGTAGTGTAGTTGAAGATCCAACGGATGTTTTGTGTTAATTATGACTATCCTGACTCCCTTTTGTCAGTAACAGAGGTAGAATAGTGCTAAACTGTCATTTCTTCCCCCAGTGACTGAGGAGAGTCATGAAGAACCAGCCTTCAGAAACTTCATGCAAGACATGCGGATGAAATGCCAGAGAAAAAGCAACCTGAATGAATGAGACCTTCACAGACAGAAGGTTTGGGAGGAACAGCATAAAGAAACTTGCACGGAGCCATGAGTGAAGGCTTTTATTTGTGAACTTGTTTCCTCTGATAGATTTTTATTTCTCTTTCTGCAGTAACTGTTGGTCATGTGAGTTAAAGATCTCGGAGCCAACTGACTGCACAGTTTGCCATCTGCACTGTGGCTTCCTGAAGCTGAGGGAATCGGATAGCAGTTTCTTTTCCTCCAGATTCTTCAGATCTGTCTGTTGAGAGCTTAGATTGTGAGCTCTGGCAGGCAGCATTAGTATCTGCAGCACTAATATGTCCCTAGAACGTGTTCCATTCACGTGTGCAGCCAGGTGTCTGCTGCAGCCAGGGCACAAGTGATGCTGTACTGAACTTTATCAATCTGCTCACTGTTTGATGGTTTGGTTTCTGTTAAGTATATTTTATGTACTAACAAATGTGTGATAATAACAGAAGGGAATTTCATTTTAAGCACTGTTCTAAGGTGAGATTTTTTCCCTGTCCTTGCAACCCATCTGTATGGATGTGCAGCAAATGCTTCTTCATTACATTGTACAGATGTGGTACAGATTCCTCCCAGGAAAATCCTGAGCAAAGAAAGTTCCCAGGAAAGTAATAAAAAGTCTCTGGCTTGATTTGGCTGAGAACAGAAGTGCACATAGTTATGTACTGGCTGCATCTGTCCCTAGGTTACTTAAAGCAGAGGCATTTCCATAGATGGGTGCTGACCTGGAATACACACAAGTGCTTAGAGACTGGCTAATACTTACTTTTCATGGTAGGCACTTGCAGTTTAGAAGTCTGGACCCTGAATCTCTGGGGTTTTCTCCTCCACACAAAGGGGTGGCCTCACTGGGTAGGTCTCTGAGTGCAAGTCTGGCACAGGTTGGCTAGCACCAATCCCAAATGGCTAGTGTGGAATAACCACTCTGCTTTAATTTATAAATCACTGCTTCTCTTAGTGGATAAACCCTTCAACTTTACTTCAATTTCACCAAGTTCTGTACTGTGGCCACTGTGTCCCTGGTGGAATTCTGTGTATGGTCCTATGGGAATGTTCCCAAGGAGCAATTCTGTGTATGGTCCTATGGAATGTTCCCAAGGAACAATTCTGTATATGGTCCTATGGAATGTTCACAAAGAACCACTCTGCCCTAACCTGTGACTGTAGCCCAGGGGTGACCTCGTCCCAACACCTCCAGCTGTGTCAGTGAGTCCTGACTGTGCCCATGCTGACCCATCACAGGTTCCTCTGCCTGCTGCCCTGGGGAGCATCCCTAAAGTGCCACCAAGAGAGGAGCTCCTGTGGGCACAGTGGCCTGGGATTCAGGGGAAAAGAAGGGCTTTTCGGTCTTCAGCACCTCACACTCCATCAGCACTGCTAGCAAACAGTCCAGCCCCTGGAGGACACAGACAGTCACATTTTACAGGTCCTGTCTCACCTCAGCTTCCCAAGGGACACTCTGAGAGGGAGAGGGAAGGAAACAGGTCTGGTCGGACAGCCTGCTCCCAGAAAATCATCCTAACCCTTAAGCACTAAATAGAGATGTAAGAACTTCCCAAAACATTGATTTCCCTGCAGACTGAGGGCTTAGAGTGGCACTAAGTTGAAGCAGAGGCTGGACCTGTCATGAACAGACCATATAAATATAAGAGGTAAGAGCCACTCAGACAATTCCATAAAACATTCCAAAATCCATCTCCTGGGATATGATAATCTTTGGGTTTTTTTTAGTATTGTCAATTTTAAATTTTCTTCCCAGGTTTTTGTCTTTCCCTTGGATCCTTTTAACTCTTGTTTCAGTTTGTCATTTTGGTATCGTAGAGACAATTTTACAATACTATTTCAATTTATTTCCTTTATTTCATTTCTCAAATTACCATTTTATCATCTGTTCCCTCCATTGCCGTGCAAACTTTAAACATAGTGCCAGTGCATTACAAATAATACTTTCTCCCTTTTATCTTTCAGCAGT
Organism: Melospiza georgiana; assembly: GCF_028018845.1. Classification (NCBI taxonomy): domain Eukaryota; kingdom Metazoa; phylum Chordata; class Aves; order Passeriformes; family Passerellidae; genus Melospiza; species Melospiza georgiana. Next base: position 90,235 of record NC_080432.1, on the reverse strand, counting down.
CCCCATTTTTCATCTATTTTGTCCTACATTTTCTCCCACTTGTACCAGTTATCTACTGGCCAAAGCTCATCAGTTTCAATATGAAAACTGTGCCTTTGCAGGTAATCTGCCAAGCCTTTTGTCTGTTTCTCTAAATTGTTTGCCATCCTGTCTTCAACTATGCCAAAAATGTCATGGAACAAGTGGGAGCTTCAGGCAAGCTCTGCCTTAGCCTCAGATTTTTGGCAACCTCTTAAATTCAAGAAAGCGCTCTGGCCCGCAAGTTCTAAGGATTGCAAATCAAGGCAATTCATAAAATCAGTTATTTATTGAACAGACAGGAGATAACAGACAAAAGGTCTTTACTACACAGTATAAACAAGGAAGAACTACTAGTAGATTACATAAAAGTGCATATCACTTTTATGTAATCTACATATTTTAAAGCTAGCAAAAGAAAGATTATTGATTAGGGGTCAAGTGGAATTTGGCACCAAATGCCATTGTTGTACCCAGAGTCCTTTCACTCACTGTCCAGAGGAGTAACTGCAATGCAGGCTCGCTTCTCTGGAGAGAAACTCCACACATTTACAGGGGATTTACAGCAGGAACATTTCTGCTTTGGGAAAGTTTGGTGTGACTTTTGTAGCTTTTACATTAAAGTGAGGTGCCTGTCTGAGAAATCCAGCTTATCTTTCCAGGTCTCACTCTCACAGTAAGATGTTCATTGTCAGCCTGGAGCATTCATCCCGTGGCACCAAACCAAGGTGCTATGAGACAGCTTGTCCTGTTTGAGTCATTTCACCATTTAACAAGCAGCTGATGAGCTCTCCCGGGGGTGAGATGTGCTCCATCTCCTGGGAATGAGATGTGCTCCATCTCCCAGGGGTGAGATGTGCTCCATCCCTCCTGCAGGTGAGATGTGCTCCATCTCCCAGGGGTGAGATGTGCTCCATCTCCCAGGGATGAGATGTGCTCCATCCCTCCTGCAGGTGAGATGTGCTCCAGCTCTCCCGGGGGTGGGATGCCCTGATCCACGTGCCTCTGTGGATGATGCAGAACTCCTCCCTTCCCAAGCAATCCGTTCCGTACCGGGTCAGGATCAGGTGTGGCAGTGGCCAAAGCTGGCAGTGCGAGGGGGTGTCGGGCTCTGCCCCCTTCCCAGCCCTGCTCACGCCTCCAGGGGAATGTGGCAGCGCCTGCAGAGCTGGATGCTGCTCCAGGCAGGATGGCAGCTCCTCCCGCCCTCTCACTCAGCACCATCAGGATTTTTAATGCCCCTGCTTTGACCTTTCGTTTCCTTACTGACCACATGAGAAAACCCAGCAAATCCTAAGAAATTCCTGCGTGACAGAAGGTCAGATTTAGGGTGGTGTTACAAACTTTCTGTTTGGACACCTGTCCATAGGTTCCTACATGCCTTGTGCCACCACCACCACCAGTCCTCAGTGATCTCCAGTGACCTGGAACAGCTGCCCCAGTGCCAGTCTGTGTCTGCAGCAGCCCCAGCCAGGCTGAGCAGGGCCATTGGGCTGCACAGGTAAGGACCCTCCCCTGGCTGCTTGCACCTGAGTGAGACCCAGCTACTAACTGAACTCTGGATATAGCCTCAAAATGTGATAGAATCAGACCTTCAGAATGGCTCCAAGGGACAACAGCTCCAGTGGCAGCTCTGTAAGGGACACATCCTTGTCCCAGCCCTGGTTCACTGACACACACACAATAAATCAACAGTAACAAGGAATTCTTGCTTGCAGAATTCCCAGCCCTAACCCTTGCCTTTCCTGCCTGCAGCTGAGGGAAATTTGACAAAATATGAACAAATAACCTTTGCTGAGGGCAGTCACCATACCAATCCTTTAGCCTTTGCAAGATTTTATAGTGATTGGGCCCAAATTCAATTCCCAAATTAAACCTTCTAACAAGTTAGAAAGATACTGGACAGTAAATCACACAGGTTTAAACGTCTGCGCAGGGCTTGCAGCGCAACCAACATTAAACTGTTCTAGCTGCCAGGAACCTAAACTGTGCTTCCCAAGGTTTCAGACCCTGGGACTATCAGTTGCCACCTTTGCCCTTCGTTTGTCTTTTTCCCCTTGAGAAGTTGGAGAGCTGATCCCAGTTTTCTTTTTAGAAGCAGCTCTGAAATATGAACAAAATAAAACATTTCTGACTCTGGTGAATAGCCTGAAGAAGAATGATTGAGAATGGAAAGGATTATAAGCAAATAGCTATTGTGGGTGGGGCTGAAACTATGAGTGTGAAGATTGGTATAAATATCTCAGATTAATTATGCTACAAATTCAGATAATTTTGCAGATAATGGAAAATTACCAAGAGGCAAGAAAAATTCAATGACCCTAAGTAAATTACATTTCTGTATCTGAAATGTAAAAAAAAAAAAATTGATAAAATATATGAAAAATGTAAAATATTTAAATATAGTTTAAAATAAAGATGGGTTTTTTTGTCTTTTTATAGGCTTGGATTTTATTATAAAAATATAATTATAAATAATATAAAGATAGAAATATAAATATAGAAATATATGATAAATACATAAAGATATCTATAAAAATATAAAATATAAACAAATATAAGTATTAGAACCAGTTATAATATATAAGTATTATTGTAGTATATTACTATGTTCTTATATATATTGTATATAAATATATCAATATAAACTAAAAATGAAAAAGTGAATATAATTATAAAAATATAAATATAAAATATTTAAACACCATTTAAATAAAGGTATTTTTAAATTTTGGTTAGAGGCAGGGTTTTTATTTTAAATACTATAAATATTATAGAAATATAAATCTAAGTACGGAAATATATCACAAATATATAAATATATATATAAAAATACACCCGTAGCAGATTTCTGTTTGTTCTGTGTCTGTGAGAAGCGGGCTGTGTGCTGGACAGGGAGAGGCGCTGTTGGAGAGTGGCATCGGCGTCAGCTTATATTGTGTGTACTTACACTGTACCACTTATGATTGGAGCTGCCCTCCCCTGGCACAGTAGTCACAGTTAGGTAGAACAGTTATAACAACTTTACTGTTCATCTGTCTTTCATGGGATTTTGGGTAGAAAATTTATCAGTCCAGAGTGGGGACAAGTCCTAGCTGTCAGATAGCCACTTGTTGACCCTTCCTGTTGTCTCACAGGTCCCCGAGGCTCCTGATTTCCCCAGGATCTGCCATTTACCTCAAGGAGCGGCAGCCAGAAGATGTGTCAAAGCACCTTCTTCAGCATTTCAGGGAAGGGCCACAGTGAGCATGTAAGTGGAAGGAGTGTGTATGAGAGCACGTGGCTGTGTCTGTCTGCTCGTCTCTGCGTGTGTGAGCGCATGCTGACTGCATTTAACCTTGTGTATATGACTTTTGCTTTTCAGGTTTTGCAACTCATTGTTAAATTGAGAATAAAAAATCCCCAGCTGCCTTACACCCTGGCTGTTTTTTTTTTTGTTCCCGGCCAAGTAAAAACCCAGAAAAATACCCCAAGATAGGCTAGAAAAGACCCAAAAAACGAAGAAAAAAAACACAACATGGGTGAGAATACCCAGAAAAAAACCCCCAAGATGGGCAAGAAAAAACGCAGAAAACACCCACAGAAAACCAAGAAAAAAACCTCAAGATGGGCAAGAAGAATCCCAGAAAAAAAATGCAAGATGGACCAGAAAAAACCAAGGAAAAACCAGGAGAAAAAAAAAACAGGGAAAAAAAAACCGGAAAAAAATCCCAAGATGGGCAAGGAAAAACACAGAAAAAAAACAAGAAAAAAACCCCCAGATGGGCAGGAAAAAACCCCAAAAAAACCCCCAAGACGGGCAAGGAGAAGATCCACAAAAAACCGAGAAAATTCACAGAAAAAACCCCAAAGATGGGCAAGAAAAAAACCAAGAAAACACACACAGAAAACCAAAAAAAAAATCCCCAAGATATGCAAGAAGAAACGCAGAAAAAAACACAGAAAAAAACCCCAAGATGGGCAAGAATTAACCTGGAAAAAACCCCCCAAAGACTGGCAAGAAAAAACCAGAAAAAACTCCAAAATGGGCAAGAAAAATTGTCTTAAAAGATGCCGTAAAGTGCGATTGTCGTAAATACTGCCGTAAAGCGTGACTGTAGTAAAGACGGCCTTAAAGCGCAACTGTCGTAAAAGGTGCAGTAAAGTGCGACTGTCGTAAAGGCGGCCGTAAAGCGCGACTGTCGTAAAAGGTGCCGTAAAGCAACACTGTCGTAAAAGGTGCCGTATAGCGTGACTGTCGTAAAGGCGGCCGTAAAGCGCGACTGTCGTAAAAGGTGCCGTAAAGCAACACTGTCGTAAAGACTGCCGTAAAGCGCGACTGTCGTAAAAGGTGCCGTAAAGCGCGACTGTCGTAAAAGGTGCCGTAAAGCAACACTGTCGTAAAAGGTACCGTAAAGCAACACTGTCGTAAAGACTGCCGTAAAGCGCGACTGTCGTAAAATGTGCCGTAAAGCGCGACTGTCGTAAAAGATGCCGTAAAGCGCGACTGTCGTAAATACGGCCGTAAAGCGCGACAGTCGTAAAGACGGCCGTAAAGCGCGACTGTCGTAAATACGGCCGTAAAGCGTGACTGTCGTAAATTGTGCCGTAAAGCGCGACTGTCGTAAATTGTGCCGTAAAGCGCGACTGTCGTAAATACGGCCGTAAAGCGTGACTGTCGTAAAAGCTGCCGTAAAGCGCGACTGTCGTAAAAGGTGCCGTAAAGCGCGACTGTCGTAAATACGGCCGTAAAGCGCGACTGTCGTAAAAGGTGCCGTAAAGCGCGACTGTCGTAAATACGGCCGTAAAGCGCGACAGTCGTAAAGACGGCCGTAAAGCGCGACTGTCGTAAATACGGCCGTAAAGCGTGACTGTCGTAAATTGTGCCGTAAAGCGCGACTGTCGTAAATTGTGCCGTAAAGCGCGACTGTCGTAAATACGGCCGTAAAGCGTGACTGTCGTAAAAGCTGCCGTAAAGCGCGACTGTCGTAAAAGGTGCCGTAAAGCGCGACTGTCGTGAATGGTGCCGTAAAGCGCGACTGTCGTAAATACGGCCGTAAAGCGCAACTGTCGTAAAAGGTGTCGTAAAGCGCGACTGTCGTAAAGACTGCCGTAAAGCGCAACTGTCGTAAAAGGTGCCGTAAAGCGCGGCTATCGTAAAGACGGCTGTAAAGAAAAAACCAGGAGGGCAAGGAGTAACCTAGGGGGTAAATAAAGAAAAAGAAAAGAAAGAAAATGCAACAAAAAACAAACCCACAGAAAAAAACCTCGAGATGGGCGAGAAAACCGCCCCCCCCCCCGAAAAAAACCCCAAGATGGGTAAGAAAAATCCCAGAAATACCTCAGGAAAAAAAAACAAACAGGGAAAAAAACCCCAAAACCAAACAAACAAAAAAACCCAAACAACAAAAACAACAAAATGGGTAAGAAAACAACGCAGAAAGAAACCCCAAGATGGGCAAGAAAAAGCCCACAATAGAACCCCGAGATGGGCGAGAAAAATCCCAGAAAAAAAAAATACGGAAAAAAACCCTAAGAAAAACCCAGAAAAAAAAAAGCAGAAAAGAACCCAAGATGGGCAAGAAAAATCCCCTGAAACTGACCAGGGAAAAACCCCAAGATGGGCAAGAAATAAAATCAGAACAAAATACTAAGATGGGGAAGAAAAATTCAGGAAAAAAAAAAAAACAAAATGGCAAAGAAAAACCCAGAAAAAAAAATAAACAGAAAAAAAAAATCCCAAGGGGCAAGGAAAAACCAGAAAAAACACCAAAATGGGCAAGAAGAAACGAAGAAAAAACCCCAAGAAATGCCATAAAAAATCAAGGAAAAAGGGAGTAAAAGCCCCAAGAAACAAGGCAAGAAAGAGAGGCAATAAAGGCCACAAAAACTCAAGACAAAAAAAACAAAAACAAGACATGGCAGAAAAAGGTATGAAAATGGTTCTGCCAGGCGCGATCAAGGTGAGCGGGTTCAGATTCAGGTCCAGGAGATGAACAAGTGTCAGATTAGCTTGGGGCACTGCTGTGCAATGCAGCTGTGACAGGATTTATGTTTAAATATAGTTTAAATAAATTGGGGATTGTTTGGCTTTTATAGGGGGATAGGCTGGAGATTTCATAAAAAATATAAAACTAGAAATCCAAATATATCATATATATGTCAATATCAATAAATATTTAATATATATAGATATAAGTAAAAGAAATATATTGTGTCAAAAGAATATATCTATTATTATATAAAAAGGTATTCTCTCCAATATATATAATATCTATAAATATAACAAATGGAAATTACAAATATAGATGTGAATAGAATTATGACAAACAAAATTATTTTTAAAATTTTAAATGTGTTTTAAAGAAAGGGGTGTCTTTGCTTTTTATTTCATTAGAGGCAGAGGTTTTATTTTAAATAATGTAAGTACTATAGAAATGTAAATCGACATACAGCAATATGTAATAAATATATAGAGATATAAAGATATAATACCAAACTATGAATAGAAATAGAAATAGAAATCTATGTAAGTAACATAAAGAGATGCAATATATAATATAATTTTTATTATACAGTAATATAAATTCTAAATATACATGCGAATATAAATATGAAAAATATATGGTGGGGGGCTCGGAGCAGCCCAGGTGTGAGTGTGAGGATGATGGGGGCTCAGAGTAGCCCAGGTGTGAGTGTGAGGATGATGAGGGGCCGGCTCCTGCCGGGGCGAGGCTTTGCCTCAGCTCCCTTTTGCATGGAGCTGCTGAGTGGAGGGGTTCATGGGGCGCTCCCGGCGCTGTCTCATGGAAGGACTGCGGGAGCTTCCCACAGGGTTGGGAGAACACCTGGATCCGCGCTTGGGTACGTGGAGCATCGCTTAAAGGAGGTGCCGAGGGATGAATCTTTGTGCCGGGGAGCAGCAGCCGAACAGGTGAGCCCGTGTGGGTTTGGAGCGGGGACTTTTCTCCTTCCCCTTTGCAATTTCATCTTGCCAGTCCCTCCCCGGTTCCCCAGGAACAAAAGTGGAGCTTATGAGGACAAAAGGAATTACGGAGAAGGAAGCAGCTCCTCTTCTCTTATTGTCTGTGTTTGAACTGAGGGGATCCCTCTTCACTTGTGGTTTTAAGGGTGTTGATTGCAGGAAAAGCTGCCTTTTCCAGGCTGTTAGGGGTATCCCGGGGGTGACAGGGAATCCCTGCGTTCTATTTTAAGGGGAATGGGAAAAGTATTCTTGTGGTATTATGGGTTTGATTTGAAGGCAGCCCACCCCATTTTCATCACCCTAGGGTTTAAATGGAGGGGGCAGCCCTGGTGTCCCTCCTTTTCAAGGGTTTGAAATCGCCCTTTCCCATCAGTTGAAGGCTTTCATTTGAGGAGCACCCCTTCTTTTCTGCTCTCCTAGGGGGTGAAATTGGAGGGGAGAACACATTTCTTTGCCCTTGTTGAAGTGAGGTGAGCCCTGCCTGCGGCGTAGGTTTCGGGGTTGGCTTGCAGGAAGCCGCAGCTCCGGCAGCGTTTGCAGGGCTGCAATGGGGCTGTGCCGCTTCATTGGAGGGCGCTCCTCGTGCCCGCGGCCCGGCCCGGAACGTTCCCGGCCCGGAACGTTCCCGCTCGGGAGTGCTGCTGGCACGGCCCGAGCAGCTGCCGGGGCGCACGGGGTTTTGGCGCGGCCAGGGCGGCAGTGGCGGAGCCGCGCCGGTGCGAGCTGTGCGGAGCTGAGCGGAGCCGGGCCGGGCCGGCCAAGGGCGGCAGAGGCGGCGCGGGCGCTGCTGCGCCGGCCCGGGCGGTGCCGGCCGCTCCGTCCGCTCCGGGCGCGGGGCTCGGGCGCCGCCGGTAGCCCCGGGCCCGGTGCCGGCCCCACCGGGCAGGGGTAGCGGGCGGGGCTCCCCGGGACGGCGCCGGCCCCGCGTGCCGGAGCGGCCGCCGCAGGAGCCGCTTTCCTGCCGGGAGCCGCGCTCCGTCCGGGGCCAGCAGCGAGCGCGGGGTTCGGCCGCTCCAAGTTCGGCGGTGCCGTGGCTCGGAGGCGCTTTGGAGGCGTTGATTGCATCGCTGTGTTCGGTTTGCAGCGGGTGTACGCTAAGGGATACGGTGTTCTTCCTGAGCGGCACGGTTCTCGGTGCCGGTAGGGATGATAAAGGTTCGTTTCGGATTGGGTTTTGTAGTCGGAGGTTTTTTTTTTTTTCCGGGGTATTATGTTTAGAAGGGCGCGCAATGTTTTTTACGGGTCATAGCGTGAAGCAGCGGTTCGGATTTTAATTCTGTTGCGGTGGCTTTTATTAGCATGAGTGTGTAGTGTTTGTTTTGGAGGGCTTGAGGTAGCGTCGTGTCGTTCATAGCAGCGGGTTTTTAATCTCGATAATTGCATGTGTGTTTATCGTCTTCCAGGGCTTTTATTTGTTTGGTTTGTTTGATTGTAGTGTATGTTTTATGGTTACGGGTAATTTGGGGGACATTGTTTATGGTTACGTTTGTCTTTAGTCTTTGTGTTTGTTTCTAGGTGGTATTTTTATTTTGATAGCTTGAGGCACTATGGGTTTATTCAGTTGGGAATAAGTTTTTTGTTGCAGATTTCAGTTTATTTGGTTTTTGGTATTATTCTTGTTGTTGCTTTCTTTATTTTCTTTTTTTGGTTGTTGTTGTTGTTGTCTTTTAATGTATTTGAGTATTGTTTATCAGGGTTTATTTTGGGAACGTGGGTATTTATATGGTGGGTTTTTAAAGTATTTATTTATTCGGGTAGTTAATTTCTTAGTTTTTAGTGGTTGAGATGTTTTTCCATTTTGTTAATTAGTTCAGGTTAAAGTTATTTTTACAGAGGATTGTTTATTCTTTGAGTTAGTGTAGAGGTAGAATTGCGTTGGTTTTTTCTTTTTTAGTAACGTTCAGGGTCAGTGGCACTGTCTTGAGTTTAGTAGATTGGTTTGACTTTTTTTTAGTACTTTTTGTAATTTGCTGTGTGTGTTTCTAGAGGATTTTCTTTTATTTTGGTTCCATTTTTCTGTCGTGATGAGAATTGTTATTGAAAAGAGTGTTCTTTGTTTTTTCGCTGACACTTGTTTGGCTGTTGGAGGTCTCTTGATGTTTTTGGAAGATATTGGTGGGAATTTGATGCGGTTTGTTCTGTCATTTCATTTAGGAATTGGATTTTAAAAATACAATTATGCTTCTAACTATATTGAAAAAAAAGAAATAGATGTGTAGCAATGGGAATGAGCCAATTTTATTTTTATATATTCGGTCAATTTTTAAAATTTAACATGTAACATAAGTCATTATATGTTACAATAAGTTATTCTAATTTTAAGAGAGTATTGTGTATGTTTATAGATATATGAATAGAGAATATAAATGTAAATACAACCCAAACAAAAATACAAATATAAAAGTGTATTGCAACTATATGCAGATATATAAAAAATTAATAAGAAATTGTAAATGTAAAATAACATAAATTTATACAATATATAAGACAAGTAATACTGTGTATACTTTATTAAAAATATTATAGGAAATGGATATAAAATAGATATAAATATGGATGTGATCTATCTATCTATATCTATTATTTGTTGTATATTATGATAAATATAAATATAAAAAAAAATTGGTAGCTTAAAATAATGGATGATTTTGTTTTTTCTTTGCCAAAGCAGGGGTTTTCGTGTAAAAATTACAAATACAAATAATATAAAGGTAGAAATATAAGTATAGAAATATATCATAAACACATTAAAGATTTATATAAAAATTAGAAATATAAGGAAAAATAAGTTGTAGCAGTAGATATGGTAAATAATTTAAAAAATAATTCCCGTATATTTTTTAATAAGGTGCATATTATATCTAGTTATTAATATAATGCATCAATAAAAACTATAAATATAAATAAATATAAATAAAATATCAACTATCTATAAGAAGGAATAAAAGCTCTATGTCACGTGCAGCAGTAGAAAATTTCAGGCTCCCAGGGAATAAATCGTTTTCTTTAAATCATTTTCGTTTTGGAGTTTTTTTTTTTACTCCCGGGTAGCCTGAAAGTTTCTACTGCTGCTTTTTTATTCTAAAGCTAGAAAGGAAAACCAAGATCAGAAATACAAGAAAGGCGAAGGGAAGGGAAGGAAAGGAAGTGGTGAAAAACAGAGTGAAAAAAGTAAAAAGAGTTGGAGGGAAAAAGAGAGGGCATTCGGGAGGAGCGGTGCTGCCTCTGGTCCTTCCCCGCCCTGGGGCGAAGGAGCCGTTTGATGCCCGGGAAGGACTGCAGCTCGCGGTGGCGGGGGACGGAGCCGTGGCTGTCAGCCCGAGACTACAGCTCCCGGCAGGCCGTGCTGCTGGCGCGGCGTGTGACGCAACGGCTGACGCGGCACATGAGTGGCTGGCGTGCCAGGCGGCCGCGCGGGGCTGTGCGCGGGCAGCTGCCGGCGCCTCTCCCGCGCGGGTCAGCGACGCTGGAGGGGCGAAGCCTCCGTCTGGCCGCCCGCACGGAGCTGAGCAGCGCGGAAGGAGCATCCGCCCGGTTCCTCGGCCTCCCTCAGCGGGGGCGGGGGCGCTGCCGCCCGCCGATGGCGGAGGGCGAGGCGGTGCTTTGCTGCCGCGGGCCGGGAGCTGCAGGAGCCGCCCCGGGCGAGCGGCGCCGGGCGCTCCCGCGGTCCCGGTGGGGCGGCCGCCCTCGGGCTGGCGGAGGCGCCGGAGGAGCCCCCGAGCTGCAGCCGTCTCCCTCGGGCTGCTGCCGGTGCTGCGGGAGGAGGCGGCTCCGCCCGTGTTGGGCGCTGCGAGCAGGGAGCGCTGCGGTATCGCCGGCATGACGGGGCTGCTGCCTGCGTTAGTGCTCGTGGCTCTTTGTGCCGTGACAGCGGATGGAGCGGCGCTGGGCGGTAAAGCCAGAGATGGCCGGGAGAATGCCCAGCGCAGGGAGCGGGCGGGCTGTGTGCTTCGGATGGCACAGGTGCGAGCTGCAAAGCCACCCCCCCTTCCGTCCCTGCCCTCCCGAGCCCCAGGGAAAATGCTTTCCAGCATTGTCGAGCTTCTGAAAGACAAAACTTGTGATTTGACACTAGCATCCAGAAAAGGTTTCTGTCTAGATTAACAAATGCCTAAATTGTTCTTGGTTACATCCCATGACCGGTTTTAGGCAGCGACTTTATACTGCTTTTAGGATTTTCTTGTACACTGGTGAGAAAATAGGCAGGTCTGATAGTGGTTTCACTTTTTTTCTACTTCACGTACCATGGGATTCTTTCATCCAAGCACTTGTTTTAAAATTCTACTGTAAGCGTTTATGGTTCACTTTTTTTTTCTTTGCAGCACCCGTGAATTTTTTTTTTCCTCTAAATCGGCAGTAAATATAGCTGAGTAAAATTACCTTGGTTTTCTTCCTTCTTTTTTAACTTAATTGCTTTTATTAAAAATCCTATTTGAATATGTGGAAAAAGTGGGGATGTCCTGTAATATATATTCTAGCTTTTCTCGTTTACAGGGTACTCATAAAATATGTCTCCCTTAGAGTCCCACAAAAACATTCTGGGTGAAATCTGAATTAAGGTATGTGTTTTCAAATAAGTAATCAGTTTAGATATTTGCCTGTGAATTACCTTTTCCTGTAATTCAGAGCTTGCGTTCTGTGGGTTTTATGATAAACCTGTAAAACATGTAAGAATGGTTTTGCAAGTCTGAATCGTTGAAGGCAGCAATAAGTGGATTTAGAGCCTGTTCTTGACCAGACAAAGGGAAAAAGTGTGACTCTGATGCTGAACTTGTCATTTTTCATTTGACTTGCCTTGAATTATTGAAGAAGAGAGAGAACTAGGAAAAGAGAGAAATAGAATTGATTATTGAGCCCACCTAAAAAGCTCACCATGATTCTGTGTAGAGCCCAAGTGAAGGGTGATGGAACAGAGCTCTGTGTGTTAGAAGGAAATAAACCTGACCTCCACACAGAGTCTTACTAATTTCTATTTTTAAAATGCAAAATAAGTTTAGGAAGTGTTGGAAGTTAGTGTTTTGGGAAAGAAATGGCAGTTCCACAGAACATTCCATTTAAGAGAGGCCCTTGGAAGGATTCATTTTGTAACTGCTGTCACTGCAATCAATTGGTGGTTCAGCCTTGAAACGTGCACTTGACCTTCTATAAAGCACTGTTTTGTTTGCCTTTCAGTGCTATGAGTCTTGATAAATTGGAGAAGAGCCCAAGAGAAATTTTTCATCCCTTGATATAAAAGGTAGGAAGTGACTTTTTTTGGTTTGGTTCTTTTTCTTTATTATTTCCTGGAAATAAAAGTAATTAAGTATAGGTGCTACTGGTTTGTTTCTTCCAGTAGCAGGTGATAATAATAGTAGTAGTACTAGCAAAAATAATAATAGAAATAATAATAATAGTAATGTAATACTACTTAAACTGTCTTTATCCATTGGACTGGCCATTTCAAATCAAAACTTCTAAACACAAATCAAACCATCATCCTTGTAGAATCTTTCACAGCAGCGGGCTAAAGATCCTGGTTTTGTTGACAGGATTTATTGGTTCTGGAAGAACAAGAGGGAAGTACAAGCCTAACTTCTTCTAGCTCACAGACCCGTCCGGTGAACCCAGCTTTGTATTTTGATGGGCTTGTGATGACTTCGAAATCAATTGCTCATTACAGTTAAAAAAAATTAATGTTTTTTTGAACGTGACAGCAGAAATAACTTTATGCACCAACTTAATAATGATAGATCACCAGTTTAAGTTAAAAATTCATGCTATACTATCAAAATTTAAAGGTAAATTATTATGTATTAGGTGATGGTATAAAGTGTATGTTCTAATGTGTAATGCAAAGATACTTACGTACCTGAAAGTCCTGAGAGGAAACAAATTTTTATGTCTGCTGTTTGATTGTTTACGATACGATATTTGGCTTTATTTCCCAGGGATCGGTGAATTTTAACTTTGGAGTCCTCTGTGCTAAGGATGCTCAGCTTACCGATGATGAAATGTTCAGTAATGGTGAGTTTTTCACCTTCTCTTTAATTGCTATGCTGATCTGACTAAGAAAAGAAAAAACAAAAGCAAGAGAAAAAAAAAAGGATGGTTTATTATTTTTTACGCTGTTATGTTTGTTTCCTCAGTATTTGCTGCAGCTCTGCTTACCCAAGCTTTGGGTTCCTTCTGTCCCACTGGGAGTGGCCCAATTTGGTTGCATCTGGTGAAATTCACCCTGAGACCTTACAGAACCAGCTCAAACTACGTGAGAGCCATTTGCAGTTCTCTCCAGACGCCTGGAGAAGGGGTGACGTTTCTGAGGATCCGGCGAGCGTGCTTCTATCAAAACTCAGTCTGTGAAGTTTCTGGGGAAAACCCTTCTGTGTCCTGAAGGGTTCAAACTCTGGTGAGGATCCAGTTATCAGGTGCTCACCTGGATGGTTCCAGCTCCCAAAGGTAACACTTGTACTCTTGCCCTGTAGTTTATATCTATTGTATTTTTGTTATTTTGCAAGATTTTTTGTCTTTGCAAAATATTGTGCATTTCACTCTTTGGGCACTCTCAGATGGTTCTTTGGTGCAGCACCACCCCATGGGACACTTGGCTGCTGTCCTGAAGGGGATGGTCGCTAGAATTGTAAATCCTGGAGTGTTTATAAGTCTTCTGTCCCCAGGGAGGTGTCGTGCTTTGTTTACTTTTGTTCTGTTAGTTAGGCGCTGCTTCTCGTTGCAAGTATGAATTTCAAACTGCCCTGTTCTTATTTTAACTGTTTTCCTGGTTCTCTCCCTACGGCAGGGAAAGACTCTCGTATCCTTGTCGTCGGTCTCGGTGCTGTCCAAGAAGATACAGAGACTAAAATATCATAAGAAGCAAAATATGACTGCAGGGAAAAGAAGCTGGAGAGAACAGAAGGTGATATTGTTATCCTTACCCTGTATTAGAAACATCCGCTGTGCTTTGATGCTGGCAGCTGCCAGGGGCTTGTTAGCTCTTTGTAGGCAGGTGTAGGTGTTCACTTGTAGGTTTTTTCTCTGGACAAGGCAATTCAAACTTTGCTAAGCTTATATTTGCAGATTACTCTCTAGCACAGTCCAGCATGACATTTTTGAATGTTGTAAAAATACCATGTTACTTGGAAATGGCTAATGAAGAGAAGCTTTAGGGGAAAATAAGATTTTAGGGTTGGAAGGTGTGAGAAGAATTTTGTGTGGATGTTAGACTGAAGTAAAGCACACTTGAAGCTGGACTGGCACGCTGGCAGGTCCCCTATTAAACAGTAGTGCTGAGATTAGCCTGGGGGTTGCCCATTGTTTCTGTAGAAATCAATGTTTCCTGGTCTTCAGAGGTAAGCTGCTTTGAAAAGCTGGAAGGTGCAGCATGCTGACAATCTCCGTGCTTTGGATTAAAAGTAGATTTCAGAAGGGTCCTAGGCTTTTGTCTTTGCCTAGAAGTCGATGTAATCCTGTCGAGGAGTTTTTAGTTCTGTGTTGCCATGTCATCCATCAGAGCCCTGCTGTACTAATCATCATACAAGTACAAAACAAAAAATCAGACCCTGTCCCAAGCACTTAGAGCCCAGAACACGATTTCCTCGGGCTGCCATTTGTGTGCCATCGGTACTCACCACGAATTGAGCCCTCTGGCTCTGACAGAGCCCCTGGATGCTGACGGAAGGGGGCTGGTCACAGACCCTGGAGGTGCCTGTCCCCCAGGGAGGGAGAGGACGAGGCAGTGTGGCCTGCAGGGAGGGTCTCGTCCCCAGAGAGCAGCCGGTGACTCCATCCCTGCCCGGGGCTGCGGGTGCACCCTCGGGGTGGACGCCTGCCCTCAGGTTTCCCTCTGGGCACCCGGGGAGGGAACCAGGTCCATCCGTGTGGCAGCTGCAGGGCCTGCAGGCTCTGGGGCTCTGCAGCCGTGTGCCTTGTCACAGGGTGGCAGGGATGCGACACTGCCCGGCCGCGCCGCTGGCCTCGGATCCTTGCTGCTTTGCTCCTGATCCCATATGGATGTACCAGCAGTCTTCTGTCTTTTCTTTGAAAGTGTCCTTGGGAGAGTTCAAAGAGAGGGTAATTAGATATGTCAAAGCCTACATATTTGACCTGTTGGCACTCAAGAGAAAAGACAAAAACCTGCTTTGCATCCTTGTGCCTGCAAGTCATTGTGCCCCAGGGAAGTGAGGGAAGGGCTGGCCGAGGTCACTGGCCGAGGCTCTGAGATGGAGGTGAGTTTGCATTCCAGTGTATTGGAACAGAGGCTCATCAGAAGTTTCCTCGGCTATCCAAGGCATAGAGCCCTGGAGCCGAGTGAGCCTGAGCAGCTGCATGCTTGCTGTGAGCTTTGGGGTGAGCGTGCATCACTGCAGGCCTGGGATGGATTGAAATGCGCTGAGGAAACCAGAGGGAGGGAGGGAAATGCTCTGTTAACTTGTGCCAATTCTTCTGTCAGACTCATCACGGCGGGACAGCGTGAGGACTGAAAGTGTAAGAAGATGTGGAGGGAAACAGAGAATCTGACAGGAGCAGCGAACGCACGAGTGCACGAATTTTGCTTTTTGCTTGGATATAAACTCAGGAGTTGAAAGGAATTTTGGAGTGAGAAGGGACATTTTAGAAGGAGAAGAAGAAAAAGAAGTTGTTGTTGTTGTTACAGTCCTGGCAAAAGCTTTTGTTCTAGCTAATAAAAGAAGTTAGCTTAAAAAACAAAAAGAAAAAAATGTAGTGTTTTTTTTTTCCTTCACTATTATATTCATTGGTGGTATATGGTGTGTTGTTTTATTTCTTGGTATTATTAACTCTGTGTAAATTGTTTTTTGAGTGAAGCTGACTTTCTGGATGGGTTGGTTTGTATTTGAGGCAGGATTAATTTCAGTAGGGTTCTTTCATAGATTTCTGATGGGTATTACTGGGATTTTGGTTTTGTTTGTTGTATGTATAAACATACAGCTTTGGTAGGGCCAGCTGGGCTGCTGGAGTTTTGGGTGTGAATTTATTAGATGGCTTTTGTTAAATGCAGTTTTTCATTTTTGAAATGTTTTTCAATGTAGTGGTTTTAAGGTGGTTTTTAAGAATTCCTTGTATTGTTTTCTGTTGTTTTTAGTTGCTGTATGATAAGGGATGCGGTGTGACTTTTTGAACGCTATGGTTTTAGGGTTCCTAAGTTCTGATTTCTTTCTGGTTCGATAGTTTTTTTTATTTTTTGGGACAGGGGCGTTTATATGGTGGGTTTTTATAGGCAATACGTTTTTTAATTTGGGTAGTGATATTTTTTAGTATTTTAATGGTTTAGGTTTTTTATTTTCATGGTTTTAATTATTTTTTTAAATTTTTTCAAATAACTTTTATAGATGATAGGTTATTATTTGTGCATTAACATAAAGGTAGAGCTTTGGGGACTTTTTTTAGTAATGTTTAGGGTCAGCTGTGCAGTTTTGAGTCTAGTGAGTTGGTTTGATTTAATTGTTAATGGGTGTTTGTTTTTATTAGCAGTTGTGTCATTTTTGAGTTGTTTTTGAGTTTTTTGAGATATTGGTTTAGGAGGAAGTTTATGATGACAATGTGCGGAGGTTTTGGGCTACTTTATAGTGGGATTTGACATTTATTTACAGTTAGGTTTATTTGAGTTTTTATTAGGGTTCAATGACGTTGTGGGATATTTGTTCCGTTAGTAATAGAAATAGGTTTTGTTTTGCTGTGCTGCGATGGGATGGGCGTGTGCTGCGTGCCGGTGCTGACAAAGGTACAGTATTGTTGTGGCTCTGGTGCGTCAGGTTAATGAACTGACATGGTTTAATGTAGAGATGAAAATAGAAATAAATATACATTTAAAAATAAATCTAAAATTAGAGTGGTAAACATAAATATAGATAACAGATACATACATAAAACTATAATACATGGTATATAATTGTAACATATTATCACATAGATAAATGATAGTCTATTATATTTATATATATACACACAAAGATAAATAAATATAGATTGTAAATATAAAAATATTTAAATAGAGTTAAAATAAATTGGGGGTGTTATTAGGTTATAGGCTGGGGTTTTTAAATAAATGACAGAAATAAAATATCAATTCAGATATACAAATATATATACAAATACAAATCTCTATAAATATTTAATTTAAATAAATATGAGTAAAAGAAATATACAATACAGAAAATATATATCTATGATTATATTAGAAGGTATTCTCTCTAATATATATATATCTATGAATAAAATAAATAAAAATATCCATATAAATATCACTATAATTTTGAAAAATAAATTTACTTCCTGCATTTTAAATCTGGTTCAAATAAAGGGCTGTCCTTGGTTTTTATTTGGTTAGAGGCAGGAGTTTTATTTTAAATAATATAAGGAATATAGAAATGTGGATCTTAAGATAGGAATATATAATAAATATATAAAGAGAAATTGCTAAAGCATGAATATAAATTTATATATAAATATATGTAAGTAATATGAAGAGTTGTAGTATAGCATATAAATAACATTATACGAGAATATAAATATAAAAATATGTAAATATAGTTTAAAAGAAAGGGAATGTTTTGGCTTTTATTTAAGTAGAGGCAGGGGTTTTATTTTGAATATTATAAGTGTTAGAGAAGTAAAAATCTTGACGCAGAAATATTTAATCAATGTATAAAAATATGTATAAAAATATGTATAAAAATATATAAATAACTACTCGCATCAGATGTAATATAGAATGTAAATTTATTCATAACTTGACATTGCTAAAGATAAATGTATAAGTAAGCAATAGACATTAACATACATTATTATAAATACAAATAGGAATATAAAAATCAGACATAAGGATAAAAGCTATTTAAATATTTTTTAAAAGAAAGGGTTTGGGTCTTTTTTATTATTGGGTTAGAGGCAGGGTTTTTATTTTAAATAATATGAATGTAGATATTATTGTTATATATTTCTAAATATTGAGATATAAAATCAAGATATAAATATATATATAAACACAAAATATAAGTAAATATAAATAATAGGAAGAGATGGAATGGAGAATACAAATAAGAGTATACATTAGTATACATTTTAAATGTAAAAGTGAATATGAACCTGGAAAATAGAATTTTAAAAAATATTTAAATACAGTTGAGAAGACTGAGGTTCTTTTTGGCTTTAATGTGGGTAGAGGCAGGGGTTTTATTTTAAATAATGTGTTACAGATGTAAAAATCCTAACACAGAAAGATATAATAAATATATAAAGATATGAGTAAAAGTATATAAAAATATAAGTAATAGGAACACATGTAACATAGAATATAAATTTATAAATAAATCGCTAAATATAAATGCAAAATCGATCATACATCAGTAAACATTTTAAATATAAATTTGAAAAATATTTTTTAAAAAAATTTAAATACAGTTGAAATGAAAGGGGGTTTTATTTGCCATGTATGGGGTAGAGGCAGGGGTTTTATTTTGAGTACTGTGAGTGTTAGAGAAGTAAAAATCCTAACAGAAATATATACTTACTATGTAAAAATATGTATAAAAATATAAAAATAAATTTAAGTTTTAGGGATATATGCAATATGGAATAGAAACGTATTCATAAAAACAAATGTATAAATGGACAGTGTAGATCAATATACATTATTAAATAGAAATGTGAATATGAATATGAAAAAAAAAAATTATAAAATATTTAATTTTGTTTTTTAAAGAAATGGTTGGGGTTTTG
Source organism: Melospiza georgiana (assembly GCF_028018845.1). Taxonomy (NCBI): domain Eukaryota; kingdom Metazoa; phylum Chordata; class Aves; order Passeriformes; family Passerellidae; genus Melospiza; species Melospiza georgiana. Next base: position 71,541 of record NC_080432.1, on the reverse strand, counting down.
TTTTGTTTTATCCTATTAGATTAGAGGCAGAAGTTTATTTTTCCTCTTCCCGGTTGTTTTGGGGCGTTTATTTCAGAGCAGTTTTCGGCGGGGGTCGCCCCTGTTCTTTTTTGCCGCCTTCGCTGCCCGCAGCCCCGAGGCGCGCTGCGCCCCCGGCCGGGGCGGGCGGCAGTGCTGCCATCTCGTGGGCAGAGCGCGGTACTGCAGCCCTGCACCGAGAGGCCGCCACCTTGGGAGTGGCGCGTCGCGGATGTCGCGGACTTTTAATTGACCTTCTCAGCAGGGCGGCGAAAAGGGCGGGGAAGTGGAGGACCGGGGTGGGTGTAACTGGACTGCCTGCATGGAATACCGACCCCGGCGCGGCCCCGGTGGTATTTTCTATGGCGTTTCAAGTGTACCCGACACATGCTGTGGTCTCAGCGGCGCCGCGGGCGGGCGTGTTTCGGCGGGTTTGTGAGAGGCATCTGGGTAAACGCCTCGCTGTGCCGGGGTCCTCTCACGGCCGCCTTCCCGCCCCGAGGGAGCCGAGCCGGGCCGAATTGTTCCGCAGAGCCGAAGAGCCGAGTGTGGCCGGACACAGCCGAGTGTGGCCGGAAACAGCCGAGTTTAACCGAAGAGCCCAGTGCAGCCGAAAATAGCCGAGTTGAGCCGAAGAGACGAGTTTAGCCGACAACAGCCGAGTTTAACCGAAGAGCCCAGTGCAGCCGAAAATAGCCGAGTTGAGCCGAAGAGACGAGTTTAGCCGACAACAGCCGAGTTTAACCGAAGAGCCCAGTGCAGCCGAAAATAGCCGAGTTGAGCCGAAGAGACGAGTTTAGCCGACAACAGCCGAGTTTAACCGAAGAGCCCAGTGCAGCCGAAAATAGCCGAGTTGAGCCGAAGAGACGAGTGTGGCCGACAACAGCCGATTTGAGACGAAGAGCCGAGTGTAGCCGAACACAGCCGACTTGAGACGAAGAACCGACTGTAGCCGAACACGGCCGACTTGAGACGAAGAGCCGATGATAGCCGAGTGTAACCGGTACCGAGTGTAGCCGACATTGGCCGCATTTAGGCAAAGAGCCGAATATGACCGACTTTAGCCCAACCGGGCCGAAGTTCTGCCGAAGAGCCGGAAAAGCCGAATTTAGACGAAAAGCCGAACCGAAACGATTTTAGACCTAAGCCGAACCAAGCCTAATTTAGCCGAGTTTATTTAAACAGAACCGAACGACGCCGCAGCGCTCTGCCTGCACAGCGCCGGTGCAGACGGCAGGGGGCGGTGTATAAAGTGAGTATAAAATATCAACTATATATAAGAAGGAATAAAAAGCTCTGTGTCATGTGCAGCAGTAGAAAATTTCAGGCTCCCAGGGAATAAATAGTTTTCTTTCAGTCATTATAGTTTTGGGATTTTTTTTACTCCCAGGTAGCCTGAAAGTTACTACTGCTGCTTTTTTATTCTAAAGCTAGAAAGGAAAACCAAGATTAGAAATACAAGAAAAAGAAAGGGAAAGGGAAAGGGAAAAAAAAGGGGGGGGGAAAAAAAAGGAAAGGAAAGGAAAGAAAGCAGGAGAGCAGAAGGGAAGGGAAGGGAAAGGGGTGAAAAACAGAGTTAAAAAAAGAAAAAGAGTTGGAGGGAAAAAGAGAGGGCATTCGGGAGGAGCGGTGCTGCCTCAGGTCCTTCCCTGCCCGGGGGCGAAGGATCCATTTGATGCCCGGGAAGGACTGCAACTCCCGGTGGCGGGGGACGGAGCCGTGGCTGTCAGCCCGAGACTACAGCTCCCGGCAGGCCGTGCTGCCGGCGCGGCGTGTGACGCAACGGCTGACGCGGCACATGAGTGGCTGTCAGCCCGAGACTCCAGCTCCCGCCAGGCCCTGCTGCCGGCGCGGCGTGTGACGCAACGGGCGACGCGGCCCGGCATTTTTCTCTAAATCGGCAGTAAATACAGCTGAGTAAAATTAGCTTGGCTTTCTTCCTTCTTTTGTAACTGAACTGTTTTTATTAAAAATCCTATTTGAATATGTGGAAAAAGTGGGGATGTCCTGTAGCATATCGTAGCTTTTCTTGTTTACAGGGTGCTCAGAAAGCATGCGTCCCTTAGAGTTCCACGGAAAGGTTCTCAGTGCGCTCTCTATCAAGGTATGTATTTAAAATTAAGTGATCCCTTTAGATATTTGCCTGTGTACCTTTTCCTGTAATTCAGAGCTTGCGTTCTGTGGGTTTTATGATAAACCTGTAAAACATGTAAGAATGGTTTTGCAAGTCTGAATCGTTGAAGGCAGCAATAAGTGGATTTAGAGCCTGTTCTTGACCAGACAAAGGGAAAAAGTGTGACTCTGATGCTGAACTTGTCATTTTTCATTTGACTTGCCTTGAATTATTGAAGAAGAGAGAGAACTAGGAAAAGAGAGAAATAGAATTGATTATTGAGCCCTCCTAAAAAGCTCACCATGATTCTGTGTAGAGCCAAAGTGAAGGGTGATGGAACAGAGCTCTGTGCGTTAGAAGGAAATAAACCTGACCTCCACACAGAGTCTTACTAATTTCTATTTTTAAAATGCAAAATAAGTTTAGGAAGTGTTGGAAGTTAGTGTTTTGGGAAAGAAATGGCAGTTCCACAGAACATTCCATTGAACAGAGGCCCTTGGAAGGATTCATTTTGTAACTGCTGTCACTGCAATCAGTTGGTGGTTCAGCCTTGAAACGTGCACTTGACCTTCTATAAAGCACTGTTTTGTTTGCCTTTCAGTGCTATGAGTCTTGATAAATTGGAGAAGAGCCCAAGAGAAATTTTTCATCCCTTGATATAAAAGGTAGGAAGTGACTTTTTTTGGTTTGGTTCTTTTTCTTTATTATTTCCTGGAAATAAAAGTAATTAAGTATAGGTGCTACTGGTTTGTTTCTTCCAGTAGCAGGTGATAATAATAGTAGTAGTACTAGCAAAAATAGTGATAGAAATAATAATAATAGTAATGTAATACTACTTAAACTGTCTTTATCCATTGGACTGGCCATTTCAAATCAAAACTTCTAAACACAAATCAAACCATCATCCTTGTAGAATCTTTCACAGCAGCGGGCTAAAGATCCTGGTTTTGTTGACAGGATTTATTGGTTCTGGAAGAACAAGAGGGAAGTACAAGCCTAACTTCTTCTAGCTCACAGACCCGTCCGGTGAACCCAGCTTTGTATTTTGATGGGCTTGTGATGACTTCGAAATCAATTGCTCATTACAGTTAAAAAAAATTAATGTTTTTTTGAACGTGACAGCAGAAATAACTTTATGCACCAACTTAATAATGATAGATCACCAGTTTAAGTTAAAAATTCATGCTATACTATCAAAATTTAAAGGTAAATTATTATGTATTAGGTGATGGTATAAAGTGTATGTTCTAATGTGTAATGCAAAGATACTTACGTACCTGAAAGTCCTGAGAGGAAACAAATTTTTATGTCTGCTGTTTGATTGTTTACGATACGATATTTGGCTTTATTTCCCAGGGATCGGTGAATTTTAACTTCGGAGTCCTCTGTGCTAAGGATGCTCAGCTTACCGATGATGAAATGTTCAGTAATGGTGAGTTTTTCACCTTCTCTTTAATTGCTATGCTGATCTGACTAAGAAAAGAAAAAACAAAAGCAAGAGAAAAAAAAAAGGATGGTTTATTATTTTTTACGCTGTTATGTTTGTTTCCTCAGTATTTGCTGCAGCTCTGCTTACCCAAGCTTTGGGTTCCTTCTGTCCCACTGGGAGTGGCCCAATTTGGTTGCATCTGGTGAAATTCACCCTGAGACCTTACAGAACCAGCTCAAACTACGTGAGAGCCATTTGCAGTTCTCTCCAGACACCTGGAGAAGGGGTGACGTTTCTGAGGATCCGGCGAGCGTGCTTCTATCAAAACTCAGTCTGTGAAGTTTCTGGGGAAAACCCTTCTGTGTCCTGAAGGGTTCAAACTCTGGTGAGGATCCAGTTATCAGGTGCTCACCTGGATGGTTCCAGCTCCCAAAGGTAACACTTGTACTCTTGCCCTGTAGTTTACATCTATTGTATTTTTGTTATTTTGCAAGATTTTTTGTCTTTGCAAAATATTGTGCATTTCACTCTTTGGGCACTCTCAGATGGTTCTTTGGTGCAGCACCACCCCATGGGACACTTGGCTGCTGTCCTGAAGGGGATGGTCGCTAGAATTGTAAATCCTGGAGTGTTTATAAGTCTTCTGTCCCCAGGGAGGTGTCGTGCTTTGTTTACTTTTGTTCTGTTAGTTAGGCGCTGCTTCTCGTTGCAAGTATGAATTTCAAACTGCCCTGTTCTTATTTTAACTGTTTTCCTGGTTCTCTCCCTACGGCAGGGAAAGACTCTCGTATCCTTGTCGTCGGTCTCGGTGCTGTCCAAGAAGATACAGAGACTAAAAAAATCATAAGAAGCAAAATATGACTGCAGGGAAAAGAAGCTGGAGAGAACAAAAGGTGATGTTGTTATCCTTACCCTGTATTAGAAACATCCGCTGTGCTTTGATGCTGGCAGCTGCCGGGGGCTTGTTAGCTCTTTGTAGGCAGGTGTAGGTGTTCACTTGTAGGTTTTTTCTCTGGACAAGGCAATTCAAACTTTGCTAAGCTTATATTTGCAGAGTACTCTCTAGCACAGTCCAGCATGACATTTTTGAATGTTGTAAAAATACCATGTTACTTGGAAATTGCTAATGAAGAGAAGCTTTAGGGGAAAATAAGATTTCAGGGTTGGAAGGTGTGAGGAGAATTGTGTGAGGATGTTAGACTGAAGTAAAGCACACTTGAAGCTGGACTGGCACGCTGGCAGGTCCCCTATTAAACAGTAGTGCTGAGATTAGCCTGGGAGTTGCCCATTGTTTCTGTAGAAATCAATGTTTCCTGGTCTTCAGAGGTAAGCTGCTTTGAAAAGCTGGAAGGTGCAGCATGCTGACAATCCCCGTGCTTTGGATTAAAAGTAGATTTCAGAAGGGTCCTAAGCTTTTGTCTTTTCCTAGAAGTCGATGTAATCCTATCGAGGAGTTTTTAGTTCTGTGTTGCCATGTCATCCATCAGAGCCCTGCTGTACTAATCATCATACAAGTACAAAACAAAAAATCAGACCCTGTCCCACCCACTTAGAGCCCAGAACACGATTTCCTCAGGCTGCCATTTGTGTGCCATCGGTACTCACCACGGAAGGGAGCTGGGGATTGTTGCAGCTGTTGGGAACAAACCGCTTCTAGTCACACAGAAATGGAATTGGGACGACACCTCGGCCAGCCCCTCTCTGCCATCGTCTCCTGAATCTGCAGCAGAGCAGTTCCAGTCCATCCGGGCACGTGTAATCCAGTTCCTGATGATCTGAGCATACGGAGCAGCGCTCAGCTGCTGTGGGGGGCTCACAGAAGGCAGAGTGTGCATTGTCATCTTCCTGAACCTACAGACGAATCAAAGTGAGAAGCAACAGCGTGGAAATCAGTCGCATATATGCTAAATAAAACTTGCAGATTTTTTTAAGAATTGTTGTTTCTTGTTCTTTGTTGTGCCTCAGTGCTTAGAAAACCTCCCTTTAAAATCAGTTAAATTCATCAGTTGAACCTTTGTTTGCAGACCCTCACTGAGCAGAATTCATTGCAGACTCAGTGCACGCTGTGCTGGCCTCCCGGGAGTGTGAGGAGCTCATGTGTGCTATGTTTTGCTTTAGGACGCTCTAAGGTATTCATTCCTTTTGGGATACATGATGAGAATTCCCAAGAGAGGTAGTTATAAGGTATGACATCGGGAAAAAGCCTGTGTGGTTAGAATGTTGTTGCTGTCAAAAGTTAATTTTTTCTTAGCCAGTAGTTAGCTTTTTGCTTTATTTTTGTGGTATCAGTATTTTATTGTTTAAAAAATTCCTTCAAAATAACTTAAGTGGCTGGCCATCAGTACCTTGTTCAGATTTGCCTATTTGCTTGTAGCTAAAATGTTCACATCTTGTTTATCATTATATTTAAGAAACTGCTGCCCAGCCAACTAATAACTGAATAATAACTAATAACTGTTGGGACCAGTTTTGTTCAATATTTTTATTGATGATATGGATGAGGGCTTAGAGTCTTTTATTAGTAGTTTCGCCGACGATACCAAATTGGGAATGAGTGTAGATCAATTAGAGGGGTGTAGGATTCTTCAGAGGGACTTGGAAAGGCTGGACATATGGACAGAATCAAACGGGATGAGCTTCAATAAGTCCAAGTGCCGAGTATTGCACTTCGGCCATAATAATCCCCTGTACCGATACAAGCTGGGGATGGAGTGGCTGGATAGTGCCCAGGTGGAAAGGGACCTGGGGGTGCTGGTTGACAGTCGATTGAATATGAGCCAGCAGTGTGCCCAGGTAGCCAAGAGGGCCAATGCCATCCTGGCCAGTATCAGAAATGGAGTGGCCAGCAGGAACAGAGAGGTCATTCTTCCCCTGTACTCGGCACTGGTGAGGCCTCACTTAGAGTATTGCATCCAGTTCTGGGCCCCTCACTTCAGGAGGGACGTCGAGTTACTTGAGCGTGTCCAGAGGAGAGCAACGAAACTAATAAAGGGCTTGGAACACAAGCCATATGAAGAGCGACTGAGGGAGCTGGGGTTGTTCAGCCTGGAGAAAAGGAGACTAAGGGGCGACCTCATCACTCTCTACAACTTCCTGAAGGGTGGCTGTAGTGAGCTGGGGGTCGGCCTCTTTCTCCGGGCGACAACGGATAGAACAAGAGGACACAGTCTCAAGTTGCGTCAAGGTAGATGTAAGTTAGAAGTAAGAAGAAAATACTTCACAGAAAGAGTGGTCAGAAACTGGAATAATTTACCTAGTGAGGTGGTGGAGGCATCATCCCTTGAAGAATTTAAAAAAAGACTGGATGTGGCACTTGCTGCCATGATCTAGTTGAACAGTTAGAACATCGGCTGGACTAGATGATCTTATAGGTCTCTTCCAGTCTTGAAAATTCTGTGATTCTGTGATTCTGTAATATCCATCTGTCTGGGACACGGGGAGAGGATTTAGGTAATGTCTTTGTTTCCAGAAAAAAGTTGTTGTGTAGTTTCTAAATAGAGGAGAAGGGGGTGAAGACTCGGGGCTCTGATGCCGTTGGGGCACCCCAAGGTCCCAAGGAGAAGGAGCCCCACTGGGGTGCAGGAGCAGGTGTGTTCTCATCTAATAATGAACAAATTATAAATATAAATATGACAATTATAAGCATGAAAATATTTTTAAAATACTTAAATAAAGCGGGTTTTCTTTATTGGTCAATAGGCAGGGTTTTGATAGTAAAAATTATAAATACAAATAATATAAAGGTAGAAATCTAAGTTTAGAAATATATAATAAATACATACAGATAAATATAAAAATTAAAAATATAAGAAAAAATTAGTTGTAGCAGTAGATATTATACATAATTTAAATAATAATTTAAATCTATTTTAAAATTTTATATATATAATATATCATTATTAATGTAATACATCCAAAGAAACGATAAATTAAAATATGAATGTATAATTATACAAAGTATAAATAAAAAATATTTCAATATCCTTTAAAAGAAGGGTTTTTTTTATTTATTTGGTTAGAGACGGGGTTTTTATTTGAAATAATGGAAGTATTATAGAAGTATAAAACTAAATATAGAAATATACAGTCAATATGGAAAGATATTTGTAAAAAACACGAGCGAACGACGCCTCCTCCGGCCTAATGGAACGAGCTCAGCCGAACCAAGGCGAGACCGGCGGAGTCTGACGGCCTCGAGCGAACCGAGGCCAGGCTTGCGAGGCTGCCTGAACCGAGCCGAGCTCAGCCGAACCGAGCCCGCTGCTCTCGTGCGCGCTAATTAGCGCGAGTGCGGTCACAGCCCAATGAGCTCCTGTGCCACGCCGCGCTCCCGATCGTGTCCGTGCGATGGCCGGGCCGCCCGCGGGACGCGGCAGCAGGAGAGCCCCGAGCCGGGCGAGTTTAACGTGAGGCGGCGCCGCTTGCCCGCCGTCAGGGAGCCGAGCCGAGCCGAGCCGCGCCGAACGTACAGAGCGGCTCCGAGTTCGGCCGAAGCGAGCCGGGCCGCGCCGAGCGCAGAGAGCGGCTCCGAGTTCGGCCGAATGAAGCCGAGCCTCGCCGAGCGCAGAGAGCGGCTCCGAGTTCGGCCGAATGAAGCCGAGCCGCGCCGAGCGCACTGAGCGGCTCCGAGTTCGGCCGAAGCGAGGCGAGCCGAGCCGAGCCGCGCGCACTGAGCGGCTCCGAGTTCGGCCGAAGCGAGGCGAGCCGAGTCGCGCCGAGCGCACAGAGCGGCTCCGAGTTCGGCCGAAGCGAGGCGAGCCGAGCCGCACCGAGCGCACAGAGCGGCTCCGAGTTCGGCCGAAGCGAGGCGAGCCGCGCCGAGCGCACAGAGCGGCTCCGAGTTCTGCCGAAGTGAGCCGAGGCGCCCCGAGCGCAGAGAGCGGCTCCGAGTTCGGCCGAAGCGAGGCGAGCCGCGCCGAGCGCACAGAGCGGCTCCGAGTTCTGCCGAAGCGAGCCGAGCCGCGCTGAGGGCACTGATCGGCTCCGAGTTCTGCCGAAGCGAGCCGGGCCGCGCCGAGCGCACTGAGCGGCTCCGAGTTCGGCCGAAGCGAGCCGAGCCGCGCTGAGCGCACTGATCGGCTCCGAGTTCTGCCGAAGCGAGCCGAGCCGTGCCGAAGGGTCGAGTCCAGCCGAATGCAGATGACAATGCCCGAGTTTAGCCGACTAGAGCCGAGTTTAGCCGAGCAGCTGTGAGCCTTGAGGTGAGCGTGCATCGTTGCCGGCTTGGGATTGAGTGAAATGCGCTAAGGAAACCAGCTCTGGGGAGGGAGGCAGGGAAATCCTCTCTTAACGTTTACCAATTCTTCCGTCAAACTCATCACGGCAGGACAGCGTGAAGACTGAAAGTGTAAGAAGATGTGGAGGGAAACAGAGAATCTGACAGGAGCATCGAATGCACAAGTGCACAAATTTTGCTTTTTGCTTGGATGTAAATTCAGAAGTTGTAAGGAATTTGGGAAGAAGAAGGGACATTTCAGAAGGAGAAGAAGTTGTTGTTACAGTCCGGGCAAAATCTTTTGTTCTAGCTAATAAAAGAAGTTAGTTTAAAAAACAAAAAAAAAAAGTGGTTTTTTTTCTTCACTGTTATATTCATTGGTGATATATGGTGTGTTGTTTTATTTCTTGGTACTATTAACTCTGTGTAAATTGTTTTTTGAGTGAAGCTAACTTTGGACGGGTTGTTTTGTATTTGAGGTAGGATCAATTTCAATAGGTTTCTTTCACAGAGTTCTCATAGGTATTACTGGGATTTTGGTTTTGTTTACTGTATGCATAAACATAGAGATTTGGTAGGGCCAGCTGGGCTGCTGGAGTTTTGGGTGTGAATTTATTAGATGGCTTTTGTTAAACACAGAATAATTATGTAAGGTAACAGCAAAATTACCCAATCACCCAATTTATCCAGCTATGTAACCTTACCACAAAGTTTTATATCTTGCCAGTTTTCTGTTCTTCTGCTCCAAGTAGTTGTTGCAAAAAAGAAAGCACGGTTACTTTTCTGAAGAGTTTTCTTCTATAACAAGCCCTTTACTCCCCTTGAATGTGAGTCAGAGGAGCTAAACAGCTGCAGCTGCTCTGAGGGCTTGGTGGGATTTGCCCCCTCCCTTTTCTTGGGTGCCATGGGAACGAGAGGCGGGCACCATCAGGGGTATATTAACCCCAGCCGTGGCTGAGGGGCTTCATTCCCTGTTGGGGATGTGCTGGGGTAAGAGCTCTCCTCTCATTTCAGGGAAGAGGCTCTTTCAGCTTGTCTCAGCTTATTTTCAGCAGGTGTTTCTGGGCATCTAAAGCACAGAGGCTTGGAAGATTCTGTGAAGAAAACAGCATAGAACACAGGGAATATTTAGGTTTGTGATTTTGGGTTTTGTGTTTAGGGGTGGTAAAGTGCCTTTGAAATTTTTGGTTTTGCACTGTTTTTTTTTTTTTTGGTTGGATTTTTTTTTGGTGGAAATTTTTGTTTCTTAGGTTTTCTTTTTGGGGTTTTTGGTTGGTTTTCATTGCTTTCTTTGATTTTTTGGTAGTTTCTGTTTTTTTTTTTTTTTTTGTGGGGATTTAGGTGTTTTGGGTTTTTTTATTTTTGTTTTCTGGTTTAGTTTTTTTTGGTTGTTGTTGTTATTGTTTTTTTTTTTTTGTTTTTTTTTTCTTTAATGGAGGAGTGAGACTCCCTGAAATTCCAAGCTGTGTCAAGCACAACAGATTCTCAGCAGATTCATCATGTCTTCAGAGGGATCTGCCCAGTGTCCAAGATGATGTTTGAGACTCAGGCTTCTGATGAGTTGAGGATTGTGACTGGGAGAGGGAGAGTGTTCAGGTATCCAGTTTAGGAGTTATTGGGAGGGGGTTTGCAGGCAGCAGGGTGAGAAAGGGTGTTTATTTGTTTATTTGAGGCCCCCCCCCCACAAGGCTGTTCAGAAGCCTAGCAGAGGCATTCCCATGTCTTGCAGCACACAAGGTCATCCACTGTACTCACAGCAATGCCATTTAACTTTGCCTTTCTCTAACCCAGGTGCCACCCCTAATGAAGGCCACAGCCTTGGAATCAGGATGAAACTGGAGCCTGAAGGAGCCAGGCACGCTCAGGAAAGGGCAAGTAGCTGCCTGTGTGGGATTTGGCCCACATAACTCTGGACTCACACTTTGGTTTTGGTTTTCTTTATTGGAGGTGACCGAGAGGCTCACAGGCCATCACAGAGCCCTCCGAGGCAGACTCATTTCAGGTGCAACGTGGATTCCCCTCACTGATCATCCAAAAGATAAGTTTGGGGCCACGGCCTGGAGATGGTGGAGTAGCAGGTTGGGAATCCCTGGGACAGATTTAAAAATGAGCAGAGGAGAAAGCAATCTTCTCCAAGAGCCTATAAGAACAGCTAAAGGGAGAGGCTCTTCTTTTGATGGCAGCTTTCAGGCGGGCAGTGCAGAACAGCTCCGGTGTGCGTCGTGTTGTCCGGTGTGCTGTGTTCCCTCGTGTGTCTTTGGGGTCCCTTTTGCCCTCTTCCCTCGAGGCCCTCACCACAAGCATGATGTGTCGTGTTTCACGTCCCCCTGTTTGTCACGTTCCGTGTCACGGGTGTGTGCACACGTTTGTGCCGGAGCTGTTCTGCCCTGCCCATGGCCTGCTGCAGTAGGACAAGCCTTGGGGAGTTGAAATTTGTAATGTGGGCTGTACTTGGGCTCTAGATGCTATTCCTAGGTTGGCAAAAGGTGTTTGCAGCTTGTGAGTTACCCTGGTGGTGTTTGACATATGTTCTAACTTTCTTTCAGGTGCAGCTGCATTCCATGTGTGGCAGAGGGTCAGGGTTAGGAGGTGCCGGGCCTTCTTAGGAGCGCGGTGAGTAGCAGAGTGGTGGGGTTTTGGCCGATGCGGTGCCAAGGTCAGGCACTGATGTTTGGTTCTCTTTAATCTAGCTGTCTGAGAGACACCAGCCCGGTGCCAGCAGGACCTTCCCAGGTGACGAGGTGGCCTTTCTTTGCACCTGACAGGGACCGGCATCCCCAGATGTCTGAGAGATAAGTAGAGGGTGATGACCCACAGTACGCATGAAGGCATGGTGCTGGTTTGGGAATGACTGGGAGGGGTTTTTGAGTCCAATTTGGAGGTGGGGGGTGTTCATGAAGTGGCCCCTTAGGCCCCATAAAAGCCAAGTCTCACTTTTGATCCCAGTGCTGAGGTGTGCAGGGCCGAGCAGTCCCGGTGTGTCTCGTGTCACTTGTCTGTTGTGCATTATGTGTTGTTTGTGTATGCCATGTCTTTTACCTTAGGGGGGCCTGTCAGAAACCCTGGCATCCTTGTTAGCATCTGTGATCTCTGCATTCCTTGGCCTGGCACCCGGGCCACAGAACTTTTGACTGGGGAGCTCAGACAGGCATCAGACTCTCTTCTGTCTTTGGAAGCATCCAGTCAGGTGTCTTGTCAGGTCTTGTTCTGAGCTGTCCGGACAGCTATGCCCCACCTGGATCCATTATGGTGGATTAGGACTTGTAATATTACGAGGTTAGGTAGAGGGTTCTGACTGTAGGATTCCTGGGCATCGATCTTTGCAGTTATTGGAATAAATCCTTCAGTTAGCATCTTCTTCCTCCAGGGTTCTCTGAGCCTCATCAGCTGACCATCGGTCTCAGCTCGGTCATCTCCTTTTGCATTCTCTCAGTCCTTGCAGCCATTTTCCTTGCCAAGAGATTTCTGTTGCTGTTGTGTCCCCGTTGTCTGTCCTGTCCTGTCTGTCCTGTGTCACGGGTGTCATCACACATTTGTGCCGGAGCTGCTCTGCCCTGCCGCACAGCCTGGTGCAATAGGAGAAGTCCTGGGGACTTGGCATTTGTAATGTGGGGTGTAGTTGGACTCTAGATGGGATTTGTAGATGGACACATCATATCTGGAGCTTGTCAGTTATCCTGCAACAGTGTGACTCTTGTCCTAACTTTTTTTCCAGAATCAGATGGATTAAATCTGTGCCAGAAGGCCCCGTCCCGGGTGAGGGGATTGCCCCGAGCAGGTGAGGCCCCATTTGTCTCTGCAGCAGAAGTGTATGTGGTGACTGTGTTACAGCACTGTTCTTTGTCTTTCTTTTTAGGAAATCAATCTGGATACCAGCAGCCAAGGTGAGCAGCGGAGAGAAGTGGTTGTTATTGCTCAGCTCTCAAGCACAACAATTTTTCAGCCGATTCATCGTGTCACAAGAGGGATCTGCCCAGTGTCAAGGATGATGTTTGAGATTGAGGCTTCAGGTGAGTTGAGGATTGTGACTGGGAGAGGGAGGGTGATCAGGTATCCAGTTAGGAGTTCTTGGGAGGGGGTTTGCAGGCAGCAGGGTGAGAAAGGGTGTTTATTTGTTTATTTGAGGGCCCCCCCACACAAGGCTGTTCAGAAGCCTAGCAGAGGCATTCCCATGTCTTGCAGCACACAAGGTCATCCATTGCACTCACAGCAATGGCATTTAACTTTGCCTTTCTCTAACCCAGGCACCACCCCTAATGAAGGCCACAGCCTTGGAATCAGGATGAAGCTGGAGCCTGAGGGAGCCAGGCACACTCAGGAAAGGGCAAGTAGCTGCCTTGCAGGTATTTGGCCCGCATAACTCTGGACTCACACTTTGGTTTCGGTTTACTTTATTGTAGCTGACCAAGAGGCTCACAGGCCATCACAGAGCCCTCCGAGGCAGACTCATTTCAGGTGCAACGTGGATCCACATCGCCGATCATCCAAAAGATAAGTTGGGGGCCAGGGCCTGGAGATGAGAGAATAGTGGGTTGGTAGTTCTTGGGGCAGATTTAGAAATTAGCAAAGAGAAGAGCATTCTTCTCCAAGGGCCTCTTAGGACAGCTAAAGGGAGAGGCTCTACTTTTGATGGCAGCTTTCAGGTGGGCAGTGCAGAACAGCTCCGGTGTGTGCCGTGTTCCCTCGTGTGTCTTTGGGGTCCCTTTTGCCCTCTTCCCTCGAGGCCCTCACCACAAGCATGATGTGTCGTGTTTCATGTCCCCCTGTTTGTCACGTTCTGTGTCACGGGTGTGTGCACACATTTGTGCCGGAGCTGTTCTGCCCTGCCCATGGCCTGCTGCAGTAGGACAAGCCTTGGGGAGTTGAAATTTGTCATGTGGGCTGTACTTGGGCTCTAGATGCTGTTCCTAGATTGACATAAGGTGTTTGCAGCTTGTGAGTTACCCTGGTTTTGTTTGACATAAGTTCTAACTTTCTTTCAGGTGCAGATGCATTCCACGTGTGGCAGAGCGTCAGGGTTAGGAGGTGCCGGGCCTTCTTAGGAGCGCGGTGAGTAGCAGAGTGGTGGGGTTTTGGCCGATGCGGTGCCAAGGTCAGGCACTGATGTTTGGTTCTCTTTAATCTAGCTGTCTGAGAGACACCAGCCCGGTGCCAGCAGGACCTTCCCAGGTGACGAGGTGGCCTTTCTATGCACGTGACAGGGACCGGCATCCCCAGATGTCTGAGAGATAAGTAGAGGGCTGTGACCCACAGAGGGGATGAAGGCATGGTGCTGGTTTGGGAATGACCGGGAGGCGTTTCTGAGTCCAATTTGGAGGTGGGGGGTGTTCATGAGGTGGCCCCTTAGGCCCCATAAAAGCCACGTCTCACTTTTGATCGCAGTGCTGAGGTGTGCAGGGCAGAGCAGTCCCGGGGTGTCTCGTGTCACTTGTCTGTTGTGCATTATGTGTTGTTTGTGTATCCCATATCTTTATCTTAGGGGGGCCTGTCAGAAACCTTGGCATCCTTGTTAGCATCTGTGATCTCTGCATTCCTTGGCCTGGCACCCGGGCCACGGAACTTTTGACTGGGGAGCTCAGACATGCATCAGACTCTCTTCCCTCTTTGGAAGCATCCAGTCAGGTGTCTTGTCAGGTCTTGTTCTGAGCTGTAGGGACAGCTATGCCCCACCTGGATCCATTATGGTGGATTAGGACTTGTAATATTACGAGGTTAGGTAGAGGGTTTTGACTGTAGGTTTCCTAGGCATCCATCTTTGATTTATTCCAATAACTGCATTCAATTAGCATCTTCTTCCTCCAGGGTTTTCTGAGCCTCATCAGCTCACCATCGGTCTCAGCTCGGTCATCTCCCTTTGCATTCTCTCACTCCTTGCAGCCATTTTCCTTGCCAAGAGATGCCTGTTCCTGTTGTGTCCCCGTTGTCTGTCCTGTCCTGTCTGTCCTGTGTCACGGGTGTCAGCACACGTATGTGCCGGAGCTGCTCTGCCCTGCCGCACAGCCTGGTGCGATAGGCGAAGTCCTGGGGACTTGGAATTTGTAATTTGGGGTGTAGTTGGACTCTAGATGGGATTTGTCGATGGACACATCATATCTGGAGCTCCTCAGTTATCCTGCAACAGTGTGACTCTTGTCCTACCTTTTTTTTCAGATTGAGATGGATTAAATCTGTGCCAGAGGGCCCCATCCCGGGTGAGGGGATTGCCCTGAGCAGGTGAGGCCCATTTGTCTCTGCAGCAGAAGTGTGTATGGTGGCTGTGTTACAGCTCTGTTCTTTGTCTTTCTTTTTAGGAGGTCAATCTGGATGCCAGCAGTCAAGGTGGGCAGCGGGGAGGAGTGGTTGTTATTGCTCAGCTCTCAAGCACAACAATTTTTCAGGAGATTCATCGTGTCACAAGAGAGATCTGCCCAGTGTCAAGGATGATGTTTGAGATTGAGGCTTCAGGTGAGTTGAGGATTGTGACTGGGAGAGGGAGGGTGAGTAGGTATCCAGTTTAGGAGTTCTTGGGAGGGGGTTTGCAGGCAGCAGGGTGAGAAAGGGTGTTTGTTTGTTTATTTGAGGGCCTCCCCTCACAAGGCTGTTCAGAAGCCTAGCAGAGGCATTCCCATGTCTTACAGCACACAAGGTCCTCCACTGCACTCACAGGAATGCCATTTAACTTTGCCTTTCTCTAACCCAGGTGCCACTCCTAAGGAAGGCCACAGCCTTGGAATCAGGATGAAGCTGGAGCCTGAAGGAGCCAGGCACACTCAGGAAAGGGCAAGTAGCTGCCTGTGTGGGATTTGGCCCACATAACTCTGGACTCACACTTTGGTTTTGGTTTTCTTTATTGTAGCTGACCAAGAGGCTCACAGGCCATCACAGAGCCCTCCGAGGCAGACTCATTTCAGGTGCAACGTGGATCCACATCGCCGATCATCCAAAAGATAAGTCGGGGGCCACGACCTGGAGATGGGAGAGTATCAGGTTGGCAGTTCTTGCGCCAGATTTAAAAATTGGCAGTGGGAAAAGCAATCTTCTCCAAGGGCCTCTTAGGACAGGTAAAGGGAGAGGCTCTACTTTTGATGGCAGATGTCAGGCGGGCAGTGCAGAACAGCTCCGGTGTGTGCCGTGTTCCCTAGTGTGTCTTTGGGGTCCCTTTTGCCCTCTTCCCTTGAGGCCCTCACCACAAGCATGATGTGTCGTGTTTCACGTCCCCCTGTTTGTCACGTTCTGTGTCACGGGTGTCTGTGGGTATTTGTGCCGGAACTGTTCTGCCCTGCCCATGGCCTGCTGCAGTAGGACAAGCCTTGGGGAGTTGAAATTTGTAATGTGGGCTGTACTTGGGCTCTAGATGCTGTTCCTAGATTGACATAAGGTGTTTGCAGCTTGTGAGTTACCCTGGTTTTGTTTGACATAAGTTCTAACTTTCTTTCAGGTGCAGATGCATTCCACGTGTGGCAGAGCGTCAGGGTTACGAGGTGCCGGGCCTTCTTAGGAGCGCGGTGAGTAGCAGAGTGGTGGGGTTTTGGCCGATGCGGTGCCAAGGTCAGGCACTGATGTTTGGTTCTCTTTAATCTAGCTGTCTGAGGGACACCAGCCCGGTGCCAGCAGGACCTTCCCAGGTGACGAGGTGGCCTTTCTTTGCACCTGACAGGGACCAGCATCCCCAGATGTCTGAGAGATAAGTAGAGGGCTGTGACCCACAGAGGGGATGAAGGCATGGTGCTGGTTTGGGAATGACCGGGAGGCGTTTCTGAGTCCAATTTGGAGGTGGGTGGTGTTCATGAAGTGGCCCCTTAGGCCCCATAAAAGCAAAGTCTCACTTTTGATCGCAGTGCTGAGGTGTGTAGGGCAGAGCAGTCCCGGGGTGTCTCGTGTCCTTTGTCTGTTGTGCATTATGTGTTGTTTGTGTATGCCATGTCTTTTACCTTAGGGGGGCCTGTCAGAAACCTTGGCATCCTTGTTAGCATCTGTGATCTCTGCATTCCTTGGCCTGGCACCCGGGCCATAGAACTTTTGACTGGGGAGCTCAGACAGGCATCAGACTCTCTTCTGTCTTTGGAAGCATCCAGTCAGGTGTCTTGTCAGGTCTTGTTCTGAGCTGTCCGGACAGCTATGCCCCACCTGGATCCATTATGGTGGATTAGGACTTGTAAGAATGTGAGGGCAGGCAGAGGATTCTGACCATAGGATTCCTGGGCATCGATCTTTGCTGTTCTTGGAATAAATCCTTCAGTTAGCATCTTCTTCCTCCAGGGTTCTCTGAGCCTCATCAGCTGACCGTCAGTTTGAACTCAGTCATCTCCTTTTGCATTCTCTCAGTCCTTGCAGCCATTTTCCTTGCCAAGAGATGTCTGTTCCTGTTGTGTCCCCGTTGTCTGTCCTGTCCTGCCTGTCCTGTGTCACGGGTGTCTGCACACATTTGTGCCGGGGCTGCTCTGCCCTGCCGCACAGCCTGGTGCAATAGGAGAAGTCCTGGGGACTTGGCATTTGTAATGTGGGGTGTAGTTGGACTCTAGATGGGATTTGTAGATGGACACATCATATCTGGAGCTCTTCAGTTATCCTGCAACAGTGTGACTCTTGTCCTAACTTTTTTTCCAGAATCAGATGGATTAAATCTGTGCCAGGGGGCCCCATCCCGGGTGAGGGGATTGCCCCGAGCAGGTGAGGCCCCATTTGTCTCTGCAGCAGAAGTGTGTATGGTGACTGTGTTACAGCTCTGTTCTTTGTCTTTCTTTTTAGGAAATAAATCTGGATTCCAGCAGCCAAGGTGGGCAGCGGAGAGAAGTGGTTGTTATTGCTCAGCTCTGAAGCACAACAATTTTTCAGCAGATTGATCGTGTCACAAGAGGGATCTGCCCAGTGTCAAGGATGATGTTTGAGATTGAGGCTTCAGGTGATTGAGGATTGTGACTGGGAGAGGGAGGGTGTTCAGGTATCCAGTTTAGGAGTTCTTGGGAGGGGGTTTGCAGGCAGCAGGGTGAGAAAGGGTGTTTATTTGTTTATTTGAGGGCTCCCCCCCCCCACAAGGCTGTTCAGAAGCCTAGCAGAGGCATTCCCATGTCTTACAGCACACAAGGTCATCCACTGCACTCACAGCAATGCCATTTAACTTTGCCTTTCTCTAACCCAGGTGCCACTCCTAATAAAGGCCACCGCCTTGGAATCAGGATGAAGCTGGAGCCTGAGGGAGCCAGGCATGCTCAGGAAAGGGCAAGTAGCTGCCTGTGTGGGATTTGGCCCACATAAGTCTGAACTCATACTTTGGGTTTGGTTTTCTTTATTGCAGCTGACCGAGAGGCTCACAGGCCATCACAGAGCCCTCCGAGGCAGACTCATTTCAGGTGCAACGTGGATCCACATCGCCGATCATCCAAAAGATAAGTCGGGGGCCACGGCCTGGAGATGGGAGAGTATCAGGTTGGGAGTTCTTGCGCCAGATTTAAAAATTGACTGTGGGAAAAGCAGTCTTCTCCAAGGGCCTCTTAGGACAGCTAAAGGGCGAGGCTCTACTTTTGATGGCAACTTTCAGGCGGGCAGTGCAGAACAGCTCTGGTCTGTCTGGTGTTGTCTCGTGTGCCGTGTTACCTGGTGTGTCTTTGGGGTCCCTTTTGCCTTCTCCCCTCGAGACCCTCACCACAAGCATGATGTGTCGTGTTTCTTGTCCCCCCTGTTTGTCACGTTCTGTGTCACGGGTGTGTACACACGTTTGTGCCGGAGCTGCTCTGCCCTGCCCATGGCCTGCTGCAGTAGGACAAACCATAGGGAGTGGGAATTCGTAATGTGGGGTGTACTTGGGCTCTGGATGCTGTTCCTAGATTGACATAAGGTGTTTGCAGCTTGTGAGTTACCCTGGTTTTGTTTGACATAAGTTCTAACTTTCTTTCAGGTGCAGATGCATTCCACGTGTGGCAGAGCGTCAGGGTTAGGAGGTGCCGGGCCTTCTTAGGAGCGCGGTGAGTAGCAGAGTGGTGGGGTTTTGGCCGATGCGGTGCCAAGGTCAGGCACTGATGTTTGGTTCTCTTTAATCTAGCTGTCTGAGAGACACCAGCCCGGTGCCAGCAGGACCTTCCCAGGTGACGAGGTGGCCTTTCTTTGCACGTGACAGGGACCAGCATCCCCAGATGTCTGAGAGATAAGTAGAGGGCTGTGACCCACAGAGGGGATGAAGGCATGGTGCTGGTTTGGGAATTACTGGGAGGGGTTTTTGAGTCCAATTTGGAGGGTGGGTGTTCATGAGGTGGCCCCTTAGGCCCCATAAAAGCCACGTCTCACTTTTGATCACAGTGCTGAGGAGCGCAGGGCAGAGCAGTCCCGGGGTGTCTCGTGTCCTTTGTCTGTTGTGCATTATGTGTTGTTTGTGTATGCCATGTCTTTTACCTTAGGGGGGCCTGTCAGAAACCTTGGCATCCTTGTTAGCATCTGTGATCTCTGCATTCCTTGGCCTGGCACCCGGGCCATAGAACTTTTGACTGGGGAGCTCAGACAGGCATCAGACTCTCTTCTGTCTTTGGAAGCATCCAGTCAGGTGTCTTGTCAGGTCTTGTTCTGAGCTGTCCGGACAGCTATGCCCCACCTGGATCCATTATGGTGGATTAGGACTTGTAAGAATGTGAGGGCAGGCAGAGGATTCTGACCATAGGATTCCTGGGCATCGATCTTTGCTGTTCTTGGAATAAATCCTTCAGTTAGCATCTTCTTCCTCCAGGGTTCTCTGAGCCTCATCAGCTGACCGTCAGTTTGAACTCAGTCATCTCCTTTTGCATTCTCTCAGTCCTTGCAGCCATTTTCCTTGCCAAGAGATGTCTGTTCCTGTTGTGTCCCCGTTGTCTGTCCTGTCCTGTCCTGCCTGTCCTGTGTCACGGGTGTCTGCACACATTTGTGCCAGGGCTGCTCTGCCCTGCCGCACAGCCTGGTGCAATAGGAGAAGTCCTGGGGACTTGGAATTTGTAATGTGGGGTGTAGTGGGACTGTAGGTGGGATTTGTAGATGGACACAGGATATCTGGAGCTCCTCAGTTATCCTGCAACAGTGTGACTCTTGTCCTAACTTTTTTTCCAGAATCAGATGGATTAAATCTGTGCCAGGGGGCCCCATCCCGGGTGAGGGGATTGCCCCGAGCAGGTGAGGCCCCATTTGTCTCTGCAGCAGAAGTGTGTATGGTGACTGTGTTACAGCTCTGTTCTTTGTCTTTCTTTTTAGGAAATAAATCTGGATTCCAGCAGCCAAGGTGGACAGCGGAGAGAAGTGGTTGTTATTGCTCAGCTCTGAAGCACAACAATTTTTCAGCAGATTGATCGTGTCACAAGAGGGATCTGCCCAGTGTCAAGGATGATGTTTGAGATTGAGGCTTCAGGTGATTGAGGATTGTGACTGGGAGAGGGAGGGTGTTCAGGTATCCAGTTAGGAGTTCTTGGGAGGGGGTTTGCAGGCAGCAGGGTGAGAAAGGGTGTTTATTTGAGGGCTCCCCCCCCCACAAGGCTGTTCAGAAGCCTAGCAGAGGCATTGCCATGTCTTGCAGCACACAAGGTCATCCACTGCACTCACAGCAATGCCATTTAACTTTGCCTTTCTCTAACCCAGGTGCCACCCCTAATGAAGGCCACAGCCTTGGAATCAGGATGAAGCTGGAGCCTGAAGGAGCCAGGCACACTCAGGAAAGGGCAAGTAGCTGCATTGCTGGGATTTGGCCCACATAACTCTGGACTTATACTTTGGTTTTGGTTTTCTTTATTGCAGCTGACCGAGAGGCTCACAGGCCATCACAGAGCCCTCCGAGGCAGACGCATTTCAGGTGCAGCGTGGATTCCCATCACCAATCATCCAAAAGATAAGTCGGGTGCCACGGCCTGGAGATGGGAGTGTATCAGGTTGGGAGTTCTTGTGCCTGAATTAAAAATTGGCTGTGGGAAAAGCAATCTTCTCCAAGGGCCTCTTAGGACAGGTAAAGGGCGAGGCTCTACTTTTGATGGCAACTTTCAGGCGGGCAGTGCAGAACAGCTCTGGTCTGTCTGGTGTTGTCCGGTGTGCCGTGTTCCCTAGTGTGTCTTTGGGGTCCCTTTTCCCTTCTCCCCTTGAGGCCCCCACCACAAGCATGATGTGTCGTGTTTCTTGTCCCCCCTGTTTGTCACGTTCTCTGTCACGGGTGTGTGCACACGTTTGTGCCGGAGCTGTTCTGCCCTGCCCATGGCCTGCTGCAGTAGGACAAACCATAGGGAATGGGAATTTGTCATGTGGTCTGTACTTGGGCTCTAGATGCTGTTCCTAGATTGACATAAGGTGTTTGCAGCTTGTGAGTAATCCTGGTGGTGTTTGACATATGTTGTAACTTTCTTTCAGGTGCAGATGCATTCCCTGTGTGGCAGAGGGTCAGGGTTAGGAGGTGCTGGGCCTTCTTAGGAGCGCGGTGAGTAGCAGAGTGGTGGGGTTTTGGCCGATGCGGTGCCAAGATCAGGCCCTGATGTTTGGTTTTCTTTAATCTAGCTGTCTGAGAGACACCAGCCCGGTGCCAGCAGGACCTTCCCAGGTGACGAGGTGGCCTTTCTTTGCACCTGACAGGGACCAGCATCCCCAGATGTCTGAGAGATAAGTAGAGGGCTGTGACCCACAGTGGGGATGAAGGCATGGTGCTGGTTTGGGAATTACCGGGAGGGGTTTTTGAGTCCAATTTGGAGGTGGGGGGTGTTCATGAAGTGGCCCCTTAGGCCCCATAAAAGCCACGTCTCACTTTTGATCGCAGTGCTGAGGTGTGCAGGGCAGAGCAGTCCCGGTGTGTCTTGTGTCACTTGTCTGTTGTGCATTATGTGTTGTTTGTGTATCCCATATCTTTAACTTAGGGGGGCCTGTCAGAAACCTTGGCATCCTTGTTAGCATCTGTGATCTCTGCATTCCTTGGCCTGGCACCCGGGCCAGAGAACTTTTGACTGGGGAGCTCAGACAGGCATCAGACTCTCTTTTCTCTTTGGAAGCATCCAGTCAGGTGTCTTGTCAGGTCTTGTTCTGAGCTGTAGGGACAGCTATGCCCCACCTGGATCCATTATGGTGGATTAGGACTTGTAAAAAATGTGAGGGCAAGCAGAGGATTCTGACCATAGGATTCCTAGGCATCGATCTTTGCAGTTATTGGAATAAATCCTTCAGTTAGCATCTTCTTCCTCCAGGGTTTTCTGAGCCTCATCAGCTCACCATCGGTCTCAGCTCGGTCATCTCCTTTTGCGTTCTCTCAGTCCTTGCAGCCATTTTCCTTGCCAAGAGATTTCTGTTGCTGTTGTGTCCCCGTTGTCTGTCCTGTCCTGTCCTGTCTGTCCTGTGTCACGGATGTCTGCACACATTTGGGACGGGGCAGCTCTGCCCTGCGGCATAGCCAGCTGCGATAGGAGAAGTCCTGGGGACTTGGAATGTGTAATGCGGGGTGTAGTTGGACTGTAGGTGGGATTTGTAGATGGACACAGGATATCTGGAGCTCCTCAGTTATCCTGCAACAGTTTGACTCTTGTCCTACCTTTTTTTTCAGATTGAGATGGATTAAATCTGTGCCAGAGGGCCCCGTCCCGTTGAGGGGATTCCCCTGAGCAGGTGAGGCCCCATTTGTCTCTGCAGCAGAAGTGTGTATGGTGGCTGTGTTACAGCTCTGTTCTTTGTCTTTCTTTTTAGGAAGTAACTCTGGATACCAGCAGCCAAGGTGAGCAGCCGAGAGAAGTGGTTGTTATTGCTCAGCTCTGAAGCACAACAATTTTTCAGCAGATTCATTGTGTCACAAGAGGGATCTGCCCAGTGTCAAGGATGATGTTTGGGATTGAGGCTTCAGGTGAGTTGAGGATGGTGACTGGGAGAGGGAGGGTGATCAGGTATCCAGTAAGGAGTTCTTGGGAGGGGGTTTGCAGGCAGCAGGGTGAGAAAGGGTGTTTATTTGTTTATTTGAGGGCCCCCCCAACACAAGGCTGTTCAGAAGCCTAGCAGAGGCATTGCCATGTCTTAGAGGACACAAGGTCATCCACTGCACTCACAGGAATGCCATTTAACTTTGCCTTTCTCTAACCCAGGTGCCACTCCTATGGAAGGCCACATCCTTGGAATCAGGATGAAGCTGGAGCCTGAGGGAGCCAGGCACGCTCAGGAAAGGGCAAGTAGCTGCCTGTGTGGGATTTGGCCCACATAAGTCTGAACTCATACTTTGGTTTTGGTTTTCTTTATTGTAGCTGACTGGGAGGCTAACAGGCCATCACAGAGCCCTCTGAGGCAGACTCATTTCAGGTGCAGCGTGGATTCCCCTCACCAATCATCCAAAAGATAAGTTGGGGGCCACGGCCTGGAGATGGGAGTGTAGCAGGTTGGGAGTTCTTTGGGCAGAGTTAAAAAGCAGCAGAGGGAAAAGCATTCTTCTCCAAGGGCCTGTTAGGACAGCTAAAGGGAGAGGCTCTTCTTTTGATGGCAGCTTTCAGGCGGGCAGTGCAGAACAGCTCCGGTCTGTGTCCTGTTGTCTGGTGTGCTGTGTTCCCTAGTGTGTCTTTGGGGTCCCTTTTGCCCTCTTCCCTCGAGGCCCTCACCACAAGCATGATGTGTTGTGTTTGGTGTCCCCCTGTTTGTCACGTTCTGTGTCACGGGTGTCTGCGGGTATTTGTGCTGGAGCTGTTCTGCCCTGCCGCATGGCGTGCTGCAATGGGACAAGCCTGGGGAGTTGAAATTTGAATGTGGGCTCTACTTGGGCACTAGGTGCTATTCCTAGGTTTACATAAGGTGTTTCCAGCTTGAAAGTTAAAGTTATTGTGGAGGTGTGTGACATATGTTCTAACTTTCTTTCAGGTATGGATGCATTGCATCCATGGCAGAGGGTCAGGGTTAGGAGGTGCTGGGCATTCCTAGGAGCATGGTGAGTAGCAGACTGGTGGGGTTTTGGCCGATGCGGTGCCAAGGTCAGGCACTGATGTTTGGTTGTCTTTAATCTAGCTGTCTGAGAGACACCAGCCCGGTGCCAGCAGGACCTTCCCAGGTGACGAGGTGGCCTTTCTTTGCACCTGACACAGGCATCCCCTGATGTCTGAGAGATAAGCAGAGGGCTGCAACCCTCAGAGGGGATGAACGTGGGGTGCTTTGTCAGGACTCCCTGAGGTGGGGGTCTGAGTTGGCTCTGGCAATGAGGTTAGCCAAGATGTTGCCCCTTAGGCCCCATAAAAGCAAAGTCTCCCTTTTGGTCACAGTGCTGAGGTGCGCAGCAGGGCAGAGCAGTCCTGGTGTGTCTTGTGTCACTTGTGTATTGTGTGTTTTCCTGGATATCTCATGTCTCTTATCTTAGCCCTGTGAGGGGCCTCTCAGAAACCTTTCCTAGCATCCGTGATCTCAGCGTTCCTCGCCCTGGCACCCATGCCATAGATCTTTTGACTGGGGAGCTCACACAGGCATCAGAAATGCATCTCTCTTTAGAAGCGTCCAGTCAAATGTCTTGTCATGTCTTGTTCTGAGCTGTACGGACAGCCATGCTGCGCAATGATCCATTATAGCAGAGTAGGACTTGTAAGGATGTGAGGTTAGGGAGAGGATTCTGACTGTAGGATTCTCGGGCATCCATCTTTGCAGTTTTTGGAATAAATCATTCTGTTTGCATCTTCTTCCTCCAGGGTTCTCTGAGCCTCATCAGCTCGCCATCATCTTCAACTCTTCTTCTTTTGCATTCTCTCAGTCCTTGCAGCCATTTTCCTTGCCAAGAGATTTCCGTTCCTGTTGTGTCCCCAGTGTTTGTCACGTCTTGTCTGTCCTGTGTCACGGGTGTCTGCACACATTTGTGCTGGAGCTGCTGTTCTGCCCTGCTGCAATATGAGAAGTCTCAGGGACTTGGAATTTGTAATGTGTAGTTGGATTCTAGATGGGATTTGTAGATGGACACAGGATACGTGGAGCCCATAAGTTATCCTGCAGCCCTTTCACTTTCATCCTAACTTTCTTTTAGTTGCAGAAGGATAAATCCAGGGCAGAGCCCCCCATTCTGGGTGAGGGGATTCCCCTGTGAAGGTCAGTCACTGTTTGTCTCTGCAGAGGAAGCATAAATTGTGGCTGCTGCAGCTCTGCTCTTTGTCTTTATTTTTAGGAAGTCAAGGCAGAGAGCAGCTGTCAAGGCTGAGTGGGCAAGGTGAGCATTCAGTAGGGTACCGAAACAGTTGTTATTGCTGAGGTCTCAGTTTCTGGTGCAGCTCTAGGTATGTATTATTCCTCTTTTTATTTTAGATGGACTGCTTGCCATCTATCCTAGCCCAGCATGCCCATGCCAGGTGGGTTCAAGCTTAAGGTATCAGTGTGGCATACTTGTCAGGGTTGGGAGGTTGTGTTTTCACAGTATCTCAGCATGCTTTTCTGCTTTGTTTCTTTGCAGGTGCTGTCGCTGCCCTAGGCATGCCGGGGAAGAGAGGAGGGCAGGTGACTCGGAGTTTAGGCGGGCTGATTCCTAGGTGAGCGTTATGCAGCAGCATGCTAAGTGTCTACATTTTCTTTTTGCAGGTATCTTCCAGGCGGCCTCTGGAGTCAAATCAAGACTTGAGGTGAGCTGGGGCAGGGGTGCGAAGGAGTCCCGGGGATTACTGTTTTTGAGGGCAATAGTCACGTTTTCTGTTTTGCCTTAGGTACCCTGGGCAGGCTTGTAGCCACAGCTTGGAAGCGGCAGCACCGAAGCGCACATGTTGAGAATGTCTCAACGTCCACGTCCGACCGAGGATGGATTTTGTTTGCTTGTCTTCCAAAAGCTAAGTGTCGGGGCCAGTGGTTGGGAGAAGGGGAAAAGCCTTTACTATCACAGGAGGCAATCTGATGTCAGCTTAGCGGAGAGGTCTGTAGTGGGACAGGCTCGCTGGAAGTAAAGGGAGAGGGTTTCTCCTCAGCCTCACCAGAGCCTTTGCCGGGCAGGGCAGTTCCTACCCATCTCCACATTCTCGTGAACTTTGCGTCATCTGCCTTCCTCGACTTGAAGTCGTCACGGCTCTTTCCCCCGTGGAGCTTGCCTTAAGGTCTGGAGCTGTAGCCGCAGTCACCTGGCAGTCCGCTTCCTTCTCTAGGCTTGCTGACCCTCTCGAGCATCCTCCTAACTGCTTTGGCCCTAACTTCCTTTAATGAGTTGCATTTCATCATCACGTGCTGTTGTCATAGGGCTTCCTTTCCCTTGGCCTCATTGGCCTCTGGCTCGTCTTGTGCTAGGACTCTCGGGTCCCTAAAGGGAAAGTGCCAAGCAGTTGCAACTTGTCTCTGTGTTATGTCATCTGTGTCTATGTTATGGTGTGTGTGTCCATTGTCTTCCACGGCATAGGCCTTTGTTACATCTCAATGCTTTATCGGCTCTCTTCTGTGCCATGTTCTACTCACATTCCTTGCTGGATATCCCTTATTCCAGCATCTTTACATTTTTACTCTTTGAGACAGGAATGTCTCACAGGGACAAGATGTTCTCATCCATCTTCCTTCTCACTATCAGCTTTGGTAGTGGGTTTTTTTCCATTTTCTTGAACTTCTAGAGGGAGCATCTTACACCCTCCTCACGTGACTGCAGTAGTTCTATAGGTTCCATCTTCTCAAAGGATACAGGGCTCAATAAGTAATCTTCCAGAGAGTTTTCTTAAGTCGTGGTTTATATTGTATGTTCCTATGTTGGCTTATATTGTATGTACTTACATACAGTATAAGTACGTACAGTATAAGCCAGCATAGGTACATGCAATGTAAGTGCATCGCCTTATATTGTCTGTACTTACACTGCATGTAAGCATGTCGCCTTATATTGTGTGTACTTACACTCTGTGTACACTTGCACTGTATGCGTCAGCTTATATTGTGTGTAGACTGTACCACTTATGATCGGAGCTGCCCTGCCCTGGCACATAGTCACAGTTAGGTAGAACAGTTATAACAACTTTACTGTTCATCTGTCTTTTGTGGGATTTTGGGTAGAAAATTCATCAGTCCAGAGTGGGGACAAGTCCTAGCTGTCAGATAGCCACTTGTTGACCCTTCCTGTTGTCTCACAGGTCGCCGAGGCTGCTGATTTCCCCAGGATCTGCCATTTAGCTCAAGGAGCGGCAGCCAGAAGATGTGTCAAAGCACCTTCTTCAGCATCTCAGAGAAGGGCCACAGTGAGCGTGTAAGAAGGAGTGTGTGTGAGAGCACGTGGCTGTGTCTGTCTGCTCGTCTCTGCGTGTGTGAGCGCATGCTGACTGGATTTAACCTTGTGTATATGACTTTTGCTTTTCAGGTTTTGCAACTCATTGTTAAATTGAGAATAAAAAATCCCCAGCTGCCTTCCACCCTGGCTGCTTTTTTTTTTTTGGTCCCGGCCAAGTAAAAACCCAGAAAAATACTCCAAGATAGGCTAGAAAAGGCCCAAAAAACCCAGTAAAAAAACCCAAGATGGGCAAGAAAAACCCAGAAAAAAGCAGAAAAAACCCCAAAATGGGCAACAAAGAAACCCCACAAAAATCCAGGAAAAAAACTGCAAGATGGGGAAGAAAAAAATCAAGAAAAAACCCAGAACAATCCCAGGGAAAAAATCTCAAGAGGGGCAAGAGCAAACCCGGGAAAAAAAGCTAAAAACCCCAAGATGGGCAAGAAAAAACCAGGAAAAAAAAACCAAGATGGGCAAGAAAAGCCCAGAAAAAACCAAGGAAAAAAACCAAACATGGGCGAGAATACCCAGAAAAAAACCCCAAGATGGGCAAGAAAAACGGCAGAAAACACCCACAGAAAACCAGGGAAAAAACCTCAAGATGGGCAAGAAGAATCCCAAAAAACCCCCACAAGATGGACCAGAAAAAACGCAGGAAAAACCAGGAAAAATAAACCAGGAAAAAAAAACGGAAAAAAAATCCCAAGATGGGCAAGGAAAAACCCAGAAAAAAACCAAGAACAAAAACCCCAGACTGGCAGGAAAAAAACGCAAAAAAAAAAAAAACCAAGATGAGCAAGGAGAAGATCCTCAAAAAACCCAGAAAAATCACAGAAAATCCCCCCAAGATGGGCAAGAAAAAAAGCAAGATGGACCAGAAAAAAACCTGAAACAACCAAGGAAAAAAAAAAAAAAAAGGAAAAAAAAAAAGGGAAAAAAACCACCAAGATGGGCAAGAAAAAACCCAGAAAAAAACCCAGAAAAAAAATTCAAGATGGGCAAGAATAAATCTGGAAAAAACCCCGCAAGACTGGCAAAAAAACCCCAGGAAAAACTCCAAATTGGGAAGAAAAAAAACTGTAGTAAAAGGTGCCGTAAAGCGCGACTGTCGTAAAAGGTGCCGTAAAGCGCGACTGTAGTAAAAGATGCCGTAAAGCGCGACTGTCGTAAAGGCTGCCGTAAAGCGCGACTGTCGTAAAGGCTGCCGTAAAGCGCGACTGTCGTAAAAGGTGCCGTAAAGCGCGACTGTCGTAAAGTCTGCCGTAAAGCGCGACTGTCGTAAAAGGTGCCGTAAAGCGCGACTGTCGTAAAGGCTGCCGTAAAGCGAGACTGTCGTAAAAGGTGTCGTAAAGCACGACTGTCGTAAAAGACGTCGTAAAGCACGACTGTCGTAAAAGGTGCCGTAAAGCGCGACTGTCGTAAAAGACGTCGTAAAGCGCGACTGTCGTAAAGACGTCGTAAAGCACGACTGTCGTAAATACGGCCGTAAAGCGCGACTGTCGTAAACGGTGCCGTAAAGCACGACTGTCGTAAAAGACGTCGTAAAGCACGACTGTCGTAAAAGGTGCCGTAAAGCACGACTGTCGTAAAAGACGTCGTAAAGCGCGACTGTCGTAAAAGACGTCGTAAAGCACGACTGTCGTAAAAGACGTCGTAAAGCGCGACTGTCGTAAAAGGTGCCGTAAAGCGCGACTGTCGTAAAGACGTCGTAAAGCGCGACTGTCGTAAATACGGCCGTTAAGCGCGACTGTCGTAAAAGGTGCCGTAAAGCGCGACTGTCGTAAAGACGTCTTAAAGCGCGACTGTCGTAAAAGACGTCGTAAAGCACGACTGTCGTAAATACGGCCGTAAAGCGCGACTGTCGTAAAGACGTCGTAAAGCGCGACTGTCGTAAAAGACGTCGTAAAGCGCGACTGTCGTAAAAGGTGCCGTAAAGCGCGACTGTCGTAAAAAACGTCGTAAAGCGCGACTGTCGTAAAAGACGTCGTAAAGCGCGACTGTCGTAAAAGACGTCGTAAAGCGCGACTGTCGTAAAAGACGTCGTAAAGCACGACTGTCGTAAAAGGTGCCGTAAAGCGCGACTGTCGTAAAAGACGTCGTAAAGCGCGACTGTCGTAAAAGACGTCGTAAAGCGCGACTGTGGTAAAAGACGTCGTAAAGCGCGACTGTCGTAAAAGGTGCCGTAAAGCGCGACTGTCGTTAAAGGTGCCGTAAAGCACGACTGTCGTAAAAGACGTCGTAAAGCGCGACTGTCGTAAAAGGTGCCGTAAAGCGCGACTGTCGTAAAAGACGTCGTAAAGCACGACTGTCGTTAAAGGTGCCGTAAAGCGCGACTGTCGTAAAAGACATCGTAAAGCGCGACTGTCGTAAAAGGTGCCGTAAAGCGCGACTGTCGTAAAAGACGTCGTAAAGCGCGACTGTCGTAAAAGGTGCCGTAAAGCGCGACTGTCGTAAAAGGTGCCGTAAAGCGCGACTGTCGTAAAAGACGTCGTAAAGCGCGACTGTCGTAAAAGGTGCCGTAAAGCGCGACTGTCGTAAAAGACGTCGTAAAGCGCGACTGTCGTAAAGACGTCGTAAAGCGCGACTGTCGTAAAAGGTGCCGTAAAGCACGACTGTCGTAAAGACTGCCGTAAAGCGCGACTGTCGTAAAAGGTGCCGTAAAGCGCGACTGTCGTAAAGACTGTCGTAAGGACTGCCGTAAAGCGCGACTGTCGTAAAAGGTGTCGTAAAGCGCGACTGTCGTAAAAGACGTCGTAAAGCGCGACTGTCGTAAAAGACGTCGTAAAGCGCGACTGTCGTAAAAGACGTCGTAAAGCACGACTGTCGTAAAGACTGCCGTAAAGCGCGACTGTCGTAAAAGCTGCCGTAAAGCGCGTCTGTCGTAAAGACTGCCGTAAAGCGCGACTGTCGTAAAGACTGCCGTATAGCGCGACTGTCGTAAAAGGTGCCGTAAAGCGCGACTGTCGTAAAAGGTGCCGTAAAGCGTTACTGTGCGAATTGTTCCGAAGAGCCGAACTTAAATGAGTTTAGACCAAGAGCCGAACCAAGCTGAACCTAGCCGAGTTTCATTAAACAGAACTGAACGTCGCCGCACCGCTGTGCCTGCAGTGCGCCTGTGCAGACAGCAGGGGGCGCTGTGCCTGCAGCGCGCCGGTGCACACAGCAGGGAGCGCTGTATAAAGTAAGTATGAAATATCAACTATCTATAAGAAGGAATAAACGCTCTATGTCACGTGCAGCAGTAGAAAATTTCAGGTTCCCAGGAAATAAATAGTTTTCTTTAAATCATTTTCATTTTGGAGTTTTTTTAATCCCAGATAGCCTGAAAGTTTCTACTGCTGCTTTTTTATTCTAAAGCTAGAAATGAAAACCAAGATTAGAAATACAGGGAAAGAAAGAAAGAAAGGAAGAGAAAGAAAAAAAGAAAATAAGGAAAGGAACTGAAAGGAAGAAAGAAGGAAGGAAGGAAGACAGACAAAAAAAACCAAAAACAAGGAGGGCAAGGAGAAACCTAGGGGGGAAAAAAAGTAAAAGAAAAGAAAAAAAAAAAAAACAACAAAAAACAAACCCACAGAAGAAAACCAAGATGGGCAAGAAAAATCCCTGAAAACAGACCAGAGAAAAACCCCAAGATGGGCAAGAAACAAAATCACAACAAAAAACCAAGATGGGGAAGAAAAAAAAAAAAAAACAAACTGAAAAAAAACCCCCAAGGGGGGCAAGGAAAAACCAGAATAAACACCAAAATGGGCAAGAAGAAACGAAGAAAAAACCCCAAGAAATGCCAGAAAAAAATCAAGGAAAAAGGGAGTAAAAGCCCCAAGAAACAAGGCAAGAAAGAGAGGCAATAAAGGGCACAAAAACTCAAGACAAAAAAAAACAAAAACAAGACATGCCAGAAAAAGGTACGAAAATGGTTCTGCCAGGTGCGATCAAGGTGAGCGGGTTCAGATTCAGGTCCAGGAGATGAACAAGTGTCAGATTAGCTTGGGGCACTGCTGAGCAACGCAGCTGTGACAGGATTTATGTCTAAATACAGTTTAAATGAATTGGGGATTGTTTGGCTTTTATTGGGGTATGGGCTGGAGATTTCATAAAAAATATAAAACTAGAAATGCAAATATATCAGATATATGTCGATATCAATAAATATTTAATATATATTTATATAAGTAAAAGACATATATTGTGTCAAAAGAATGTATCTATTATTATATAAAAAGGTATTCTCTCCAATATATATATCTATAAATATAACAAATGAAAATTACAAATATAGATGTGAATAGAATTATGACAAACAAAATTATTTTTAAAATTTTAAATGTGTTTTAAAGAAAGGGGTGTCTTAGCTTTTTATGTCGTTAGAGGCAGGGGTTTTATTTTAAATAATATAAGTACTATAGAAATGTAAATCGACATACAGAAATATATCTTTATATCTCTATATATTTATTATATAATACCAAACTATGAATAGAAATAGGAATAGAAATAGAAATCTATGTAAGTAACATGAAGAGATGCAATATATAATATAATTTTTATTATACAGTAATATAAATTCTAAATATACATGTGAATATAAATATGAAAAATATATGATGGGGGCTGGGAGGAGCCCAGGTGTGAGTGTGAGGATGATGAGGGGGTGGCTCCTGCCGGGGCGAGGCTGTTTTAGGGGGAGGCTTTGCCTCAGCTCCCTTTTGCATGGAGCTGCTGAGTGGAGGGGTTTATGGGCCGCTCCCGGCACTGTCTCATGGAAGGACTGCGAGAGCTTCTCACAGGGTCGGGGGGAACACCTGGATGCCTCCCAGACCCAAGCTGCCACCTCACCTGAGACGAGCTCGTTTGAGAGTCCCAAGCAGCTCCATCAATCTGCAACAAGGAACCTGGGGGGCTGAGTTTTGCTTACCTGGGCAAAGGGTCAGCATTAGTTTTAGAGAGCCGGTGGCCCGGAGTGGCTGTCTGTGTGACTTCTGATATTCTGCCTTGCACAGGATGCCTCCTAGATGTAAGCTGCCACCTCAGCCAAATCGAGCTCATTTGAGAGTCCCAAGTACCACCAGCAATCTGCAACAAGGAACCTGGGCGGCTGAGTTTGGCTTACCTGAGAAAAGAGACAGGACTAGTGTTCAGGAGCCTGTGGCCCGGAGTGGCCAGCCGTCTGCCTGCTGAAATTCTGCATTGCGCAGTATGCCTCCCAGACCCAAGCTGCCAGCACTGGAGAGTCAGGCTGCTTTGAGGGCCCCCAAATGTGTCCAGCAATCTGCCATCAGGAACCTGAGCTGGTGAGTTACACTTACCTGTGTAAAGGGCAGCATTGGTGTTGAGGACTCAGGGGCCCTTAGTGACAGGCTGTCTGCTGAAATTCTGCATTGCGCAGGCTGCCTCTCAGAGCCAAGCTGCCACCTCAGCCGAGTCGAGCTCGTTTGAGAGTCCCAAGCGCCTCCACCAATCTGCAACTAGGAACATGGGGGGCTGAGATTTTCTTACCTGAGTAAGGGGCAGCATTAGTTTTCAGGAACCTGCGGCCTGGAGGGGCCGGCTGCCTGCTGAAATTTCACATGGCGCAGGATTCCTCCCAGAGCCAAGCTGCCACCTCACCTGAGTCAAGCTCATTTGAGGGTCCCAAGCGCCTTGAGCAATCTGCCACCAGGAACTTGGGCTGCTGACTTTTGCTTACGTGGGGAAAGGGTCAGCCCTAATGATCAGGGGCCTGTGGTCTGAGTGGCTGGCCGTCTGCCTGCTGAAGTTCTCCAGTGCGCAGGATGCCTCCCGGATCCAAGCTGCCACCTCAGCTGAGTCGAGCTTGTTTGAGAGTCCCAAGCGCCTCGAGGAATATGCCACCAGGAACTTGGGCTGCTGACTTTTGCTTTCCTGGGGAAAGGGTCATCATTAGTTTTCAGGAGCCTGTGGCCCGGAGTGGCTGTCTGTGTGCCTTCTGAAATTCCGCATTGCGCAGGATGCCTCCCAGACGTAAGCTGCCACCTAAGCCGAGTCGAGCTGGTTTGAGAGTCCAAGCACCACCAGCAATCTGCAACAAGGAACCTGGGCATCTGAGTTTTGCTTATCTGGGGGAAGTGTCAGCATTACTGTTCAGGAGCCTGGGGACCAGAGTGGCCGGCTGTCTTCTGAAATTTAAGATTGTGCAGGATGCCTCCCAGACCCAAGCTTCCCCCTCTGTAAAGTCAGGCTGGTTTGAGAGTCCCAAGTAACTCCAGCAATCTGCCATCAGGAACCTGGGCTGGTGAGTTACACTTCCCTGTGTAATGGGCGGCTTTGGTTTTCAGGGCCGAGGGGCCCTTAGTGGCCGGCTGGCTCTTCATATTCTGCAGTGCGCAGGATGCCTCCCCGACCAAAGCTGCCACCACCGCAAAGTCAGGCTGGTTTGAAGGTCCCAAATGGGCCCAGCAATCTGCCATCAGGAACCTGAGCTGGTGAGTTACACTTCCCTGTGTAAAGGGCGGCTTTGGTTTTCAGGGCCCAGGGGCCCTTAGTGGCCGGCTGACTTCTAAAATTCCACATTATGCAGGATGCCTCCCAGACCCAAGCTGCCACCTCACCTGAGTCAAGCTCATTTGAGAGTCCCAAGCGCCTTGAGCAATCTGCCACCAGGAACTTGGACTGCTGACTTTTGCTTACGTGGGGAAAGGGTCAGCCCTAATGATCAGGGGCCTGTGGTCTGGAGTGGCCGGCCGTCTGCCTGCTGAAGTTCTCCATTGCGCAGGATGCCTCCCAGACCCAAGCTGCTGCCGCAGCCGAGTTGAGCTCGATTGAGAGTCCCAAGCGCCTCGAGGAATATGCCACCAGGAACTTGGGCTGCTGACTTTTGCTTACCTGGGGAAAGGGTCAGCATTAGTGTTCAGGAGCCTGGGGACCGGAGGGGCCGGCTGTCTTCTGAAATTTAGGATTGCGCAGGATGCCTCCCCGACCAAAGCTGCCACCACCGCAAAGTCAGGCTGGTTTGAGGGTCCCAAGTGCCTCCAGCAATCTGCCATCAAGAACCTGAGCTGGTGAGTTACACTTCCCTGTGTAAAGGGCGGCTTTGGTTTTCAGGGCCCAGGGGCCCTTAGTGGCCAGCTGACTTCTGAAATTCCACATTGCGCAGGATGCCTCCCAGACCCAAGCTGCCCCCACCGTAAAGTCAGGCTGGTTTGAGAGTCCCAAGTAACTCCAGCAATCTGCCATCAGGAACCTGTGGTGGTGAGTTACACTTCCCTGTGTAATGGGCGGCATTTGGTCCCAGTGCCCAGGGGCCCTTGGTGGCCGGCTGGCTCTTCATATTCTGCAGTGCGCAGGATGCCTCCCCGACCCCAGCTGCCACCACCGCAAAGTCAGGCTGGTTTGAAGGTCCCAAATGGGCCCAGCAATCTGCCATCAGGAACCTGAGCTGGTGAGTTACACTTCCCTGTGTAAAGGGCGGCTTTGGTTTTCAGGGCCCAGGGGCCCTTAGTGGCCGGCTGACTTCTGAAATTCCACATTGCGCAGGATGCCGCCCAGAGCCAAGCTGCTGCCGCAGCCGAGTTGAGCTCGATTGAGAGTTCCAAGCGCCTCGAGGAATATGCCACCAGGAACTTGGGCTGCTGACTTTTGCTTACCTGGGGAAAGGGTCAGCATGACAGTTCAGGAGCCTGGGGACCAGAGGGGCCGGCTGTCTTCTGAAATTTAAGACTGCGCAGGATGCCTTCCCGACCAAAGCTGCCACCACCGCAAAGTCAGGCTGGTTTGAGGGTCCCAAGTGCCTCCAGCAATCTGCCATCAAGAACCTGAGCTGGTGAGTTACACTTCCCTGTGTAAAGGGCGGCTTTGCTTTTCAGGGCCCAGGGGCCCTTAGTGGCCGGCTGACTTCTGAAATTCCACATTGCGCAGGATGCCTCCCAGACCCAAGCTGCTGCCACAGCCGAGTTGAGCTCGATTGAGAGTCCCAAGCGCCTCGAGGAATATGCCACCAGGACTTGGGCGGCTGACTTTTGCTTACCTGGGGAAAGGGTCAGCATTAGTGTTCAGGAGCCTGGGGACCGGAGGGGCCGGCTGCCTTCTGAAATTTAGGATTGCGCAGGATGCCTCCCAGACCAAATCTACCACCACCGCAAAGTCAAGCTGGTTTGAGGGTCCCCAGTGCCTCCAGCAATCTGCCATCAAGAACCTGAGCTGGTGAGTTACACTTCCCTGTGTAAAGGGCAGCTTTGGTTTTCACGGCCCAGGGGCCCTTAGTGGCCAGCTGACTTCTGAAATTCCACATTGCGCAGGATGCCTCCCAGACCCAAGCTGCCCCCACCGTAAAGTCAGGCTGGTTTGAGAGTCCCAAGTAACTCCAGCAATCTGCCATCAGGAACCTGTGCTGGTGAGTTACACTTCCCTGTGTAATGGGCGGCATTTGGTCCCAGTGCCCAGGGGCCCTTAGTGGCCGGCTGGCTCTTCATATTCTGCAGTGCGCAGGATGCCTCCCCGACCAAAGCTGCCACCACCGCAAAGTCAGGCTGGTTTGAAGGTCCCAAATGGGCCCAGCAATCTGCCATCAGGAACCTGAGCTGGTGAGTTACACTTCCCTGTGTAAAGGGCGGCTTTGATTTTCAGGGCCCAGGGGCCCTTAGTGGCCGGCTGACTTCTGAAATTCCACATTGCGCAGGATGCCTCCCAGACCCAAGCTGCTGCCACAGCCGAGTTGAGCTCGATTGAGAGTCCCAAGCGCCTCGAGGAATATGCCACCAGGAACTTGGGCGGCTGACTTTTGCTTACGTGGGGAAAGGGTCAGCATGACTGTTCAGGAGCCTGGGGACCGGAGGGGCCGGCTGTCTTCTGAAATTTAGGATTGCGCAGGATGCCTCCCTGTCCAAATCTACCACCACTGCAAAGTCAAGCTGGTTTGAGGGTCCCCAGTGCCTCCAGCAATCTGCCATCAAGAACCTGAGCTGGTGAGTTACACTTCCCTGTGTAATGGGCGGCATTTGGTCCCAGTGCCCAGGGGCCCTTAGTGGCCGGCTGGCTCTTCATATTCTGCAGTGCGCAGGATGCCTCCCCGACCCCAGCTGCCACCACCGCAAAGTCAGGCTGGTTTGAAGGTCCCAAATGGGCCCAGCAATCTGCCATCAGGAACCTGAGCTGGTGAGTTACACTTCCCTGTGTAAAGGGCGGCTTTGGTTTTCAGGGCCCACGGGCCCTTAGTGGCTGGCTGACTTCTGAAATTCCACATTGTGCAGGATGCCTCCCAGACCCAAGCTGCCACTTCAGCAGAGTCGAGCTTGTTTGAGAGTCCCAAGCGCCTCGAGGAATATGCCACC
Source organism: Melospiza georgiana (assembly GCF_028018845.1). NCBI lineage: Eukaryota > Metazoa > Chordata > Aves > Passeriformes > Passerellidae > Melospiza > Melospiza georgiana. The sequence goes on along the minus strand of NC_080432.1, from coordinate 35,361 downwards.
AGGAACTTGGGCTGCTGACTTTTGCTTTCCTGGGGAAAGGGTCATCATTAGTTTTCAGGAGCCTGTGGCCCGGAGTGGCTGTCTGTGTGCCTTCTGAAATTCCGCATTGCGCAGGATGCCTCCCAGACGTAAGCTGCCACCTAAGCCGAGTCGAGCTGGTTTGAGAGTCCAAGCACCACCAGCAATCTGCAACAAGGAACCTGGGCATCTGAGTTTTGCTTATCTGGGGGAAGTGTCAGCATTACTGTTCAGGAGCCTGGGGACCAGAGTGGCCGGCTGTCTTCTGAAATTTAAGATTGTGCAGGATGCCTCCCAGACCCAAGCTTCCCCCACTGTAAAGTCAGGCTGGTTTGAGAGTCCCAAGTAACTCCAGCAATCTGCCATCAGGAACCTGGGCTGGTGAGTTACACTTCCCTGTGTAATGGGCGGCTTTGGTTTTCAGGGCCGAGGGGCCCTTAGTGGCCGGCTGGCTCTTCATATTCTGCAGTGCGCAGGATGCCTCCCCGACCAAAGCTGCCACCACCGCAAAGTCAGGCTGGTTTGAAGGTCCCAAATGGGCCCAGCAATCTGCCATCAGGAACCTGAGCTGGTGAGTTACACTTCCCTGTGTAAAGGGCGGCTTTGGTTTTCAGGGCCCAGGGGCCCTTAGTGGCCGGCTGACTTCTAAAATTCCACATTATGCAGGATGCCTCCCAGACCCAAGCTGCTGCCACCTCACCTGAGTCAAGCTCATTTGAGAGTCCCAAGCGCCTTGAGCAATCTGCCACCAGGAACTTGGACTGCTGACTTTTGCTTACGTGGGGAAAGGGTCAGCCCTAATGATCAGGGGCCTGTGGTCTGGAGTGGCCGGCCGTCTGCCTGCTGAAGTTCTCCATTGCGCAGGATGCCTCCCAGACCCAAGCTGCTGCCACAGCCGAGTTGAGCTCGATTGAGAGTCCCAAGCGCCTCGAGGAATATGCCACCAGGAACTTGGGCTGCTGACTTTTGCTTACCTGGGGAAAGGGTCATCATGACTGTTCAGGAGCCTGGGGACCGGAGGGGCCGGCTGTCTTCTGAAATTTAGGATTGCGCAGGATGCCTCCCCGACCAAAGCTGCCACCACCGCAAAGTCAGGCTGGTTTGAGGGTCCCAAGTGCCTCCAGCAATCTGCCATCAAGAACCTGAGCTGGTGAGTTACACTTCCCTGTGTAAAGGGCGGCTTTGGTTTTCAGGGCCCAGGGGCCCTTAGTGGCCAGCTGACTTCTGAAATTCCACATTGCGCAGGATGCCTCCCAGACCCAAGCTGCCCCCACCGTAAAGTCAGGCTGGTTTGAGAGTCCCAAGTAACTCCAGCAATCTGCCATCAGGAACCTGTGGTGGTGAGTTACACTTCCCTGTGTAATGGGCAGCATTTGGTCCCAGTGCCCAGGGGCCCTTAGTGGCCGGCTGGCTCTTCATATTCTGCAGTGCGCAGGATGCCTCCCCGACCCCAGCTGCCACCACCGCAAAGTCAGGCTGGTTTGAAGGTCCCAAATGGGCCCAGCAATCTGCCATCAGGAACCTGAGCTGGTGAGTTACACTTCCCTGTGTAAAGGGCGGCTTTGGTTTTCAGGGCCCAGGGGCCCTTAGTGGCCGGCTGACTTCTGAAATTCCACATTGCGCAGGATGCCGCCCAGAGCCAAGCTGCTGCCGCAGCCGAGTTGAGCTCGATTGAGAGTTCCAAGCGCCTCGAGGAATATGCCACCAGGAACTTGGGCTGCTGACTTTTGCTTACCTGGGGAAAGGGTCAGCATGACAGTTCAGGAGCCTGGGGACCAGAGGGGCCGGCTGTCTTCTGAAATTTAAGACTGCGCAGGATGCCTTCCCGACCAAAGCTGCCACCACCGCAAAGTCAGGCTGGTTTGAGGGTCCCAAGTGCCTCCAGCAATCTGCCATCAAGAACCTGAGCTGGTGAGTTACACTTCCCTGTGTAAAGGGCGGCTTTGCTTTTCAGGGCCCAGGGGCCCTTAGTGGCCGGCTGACTTCTGAAATTCCACATTGCGCAGGATGCCTCCCAGACCCAAGCTGCTGCCACAGCCGAGTTGAGCTCGATTGAGAGTCCCAAGCGCCTCGAGGAATATGCCACCAGGACTTGGGCGGCTGACTTTTGCTTACCTGGGGAAAGGGTCAGCATTAGTGTTCAGGAGCCTGGGGACCGGAGGGGCCGGCTGCCTTCTGAAATTTAGGATTGCGCAGGATGCCTCCCAGACCAAATCTACCACCACCGCAAAGTCAAGCTGGTTTGAGGGTCCCCAGTGCCTCCAGCAATCTGCCATCAAGAACCTGAGCTGGTGAGTTACACTTCCCTGTGTAAAGGGCAGCTTTGGTTTTCACGGCCCAGGGGCCCTTAGTGGCCAGCTGACTTCTGAAATTCCACATTGCGCAGGATGCCTCCCAGACCCAAGCTGCCCCCACCGTAAAGTCAGGCTGGTTTGAGAGTCCCAAGTAACTCCAGCAATCTGCCATCAGGAACCTGTGCTGGTGAGTTACACTTCCCTGTGTAATGGGCGGCATTTGGTCCCAGTGCCCAGGGGCCCTTAGTGGCCGGCTGGCTCTTCATATTCTGCAGTGCGCAGGATGCCTCCCCGACCAAAGCTGCCACCACCGCAAAGTCAGGCTGGTTTGAAGGTCCCAAATGGGCCCAGCAATCTGCCATCAGGAACCTGAGCTGGTGAGTTACACTTCCCTGTGTAAAGGGCGGCTTTGATTTTCAGGGCCCAGGGGCCCTTAGTGGCCGGCTGACTTCTGAAATTCCACATTGCGCAGGATGCCTCCCAGACCCAAGCTGCTGCCACAGCCGAGTTGAGCTCGATTGAGAGTCCCAAGCGCCTCGAGGAATATGCCACCAGGAACTTGGGCGGCTGACTTTTGCTTACGTGGGGAAAGGGTCAGCATGACTGTTCAGGAGCCTGGGGACCGGAGGGGCTGGCTGTCTTCTGAAATTTAGGATTGCGCAGGATGCCTCCCTGTCCAAATCTACCACCACTGCAAAGTCAAGCTGGTTTGAGGGTCCCCAGTGCCTCCAGCAATCTGCCATCAAGAACCTGAGCTGGTGAGTTACACTTCCCTGTGTAATGGGCGGCATTTGGTCCCAGTGCCCAGGGGCCCTTAGTGGCCGGCTGGCTCTTCATATTCTGCAGTGCGCAGGATGCCTCCCCGACCAAAGCTGCCACCACCGCAAAGTCAGGCTGGTTTGAAGGTCCCAAATGGGCCCAGCAATCTGCCATCAGCAACCTGAGCTGGTGAGTTACACTTCCCTGTGTAAAGGGCGGCTTTGGTTTTCAGGGCCCACGGGCCCTTAGTGGCTGGCTGACTTCTGAAATTCCACATTGTGCAGGATGCCTCCCAGACCCAAGCTGCCACCACCGCAAAGTCAGGCTGGTTTGAGAGTCCCAAGTAACTCCAGCAATCTGCCATCAAGAGCCTGAGCTGGTGAGTTACACTTCCCTGTGTAAAGGGCGGCTTTTGTTTTCAGGGCCCAGGGGCTCTTAGTGGCCGGCTGACTTCTGAAATTCCACATTGTGCAGGATGCATCCCAGACCCAAGCTGCCACCTCACCTGAGTCAAGCTCATTTGAGAGTCCCACGCGCCTTGAGCAATCTGACACCAGGAATTTGGACTGCTGACTTTTGCTTACGTGGGGAAAGGGTCAGCCCTAATGATCAGGGGCCTGTGGTCTGGAGTGGCCGGCCGTCTGCCTGCTGAAGTTCTCCATTGCGCAGGATGCCTCCCAGACCCAAGCTGCTGCCACAGCCGAGTTGAGCTCGATTGAGAGTCCCAAGCGCCTCGAGGAATATGCCACCAGGAACTTGGGCTGCTGACTTTTGCTTACCTGGGGAAAGGGTCAGCATTAGTGTTCAGGAGCCTGGGGACCAGAGGGGCCGGCTGTCTTCTGAAATTTAGGATTGCGCAGGATGCCTCTCCGACCAAAGCTGCCACCACCGCAAAGTCAGGCTGGTTTGAGGGTCCCCAGTGCCTCCAGCAATCTGCCATCAAGAACTGAGCTGGTGAGTTACACTTCCCTGTGTAAAGGGCGGCTTTGCTTTTCAGGGCCCAGGGGCCCTTAGTGGCCGGCTGACTTCTGAAATTCCACATTGCGCAGGATGCCTCCCAGACCCAAGCTGCTGCCACAGCCGAGTTGAGCTCGATTGAGAGTCCCAAGCGCCTCGAGGAATATGCCACCAGGAACTTGGGCGGCTGACTTTTGCTTACGTGGGGAAAGGGTCAGCATGACTGTTCAGGAGCCTGGGGACCGGAGGGGCCGGCTGTCTTCTGAAATTTAGGATTGCGCAGGATGCCTCCCTGTCCAAATCTACCACCACTGCAAAGTCAAGCTGGTTTGAGGGTCCCCAGTGCCTCCAGCAATCTGCCATCAAGAACCTGAGCTGGTGAGTTACACTTCCCTGTGTAATGGGCGGCATTTGGTCCCAGTGCCCAGGGGCCCTTAGTGGCCGGCTGGCTCTTCATATTGTGCAGTGCGCAGGATGCCTCCCCGACCAAAGCTGCCACCAGCGCAAAGTCAGGCTGGTTTGAAGGTCCCAAATGGGCCCAGCAATCTGCCATCAGGAACCTGACCTGGTGAGTTACACTTCCCTGTGTAAAGGGCGGCTTTGGTTTTCAGGGCCCACGGGCCCTTAGTGGCCGGCTGACTTCTGAAATTCCACATTGTGCAGGATGCCTCCCAGACCCAAGCTGCCACCACCGCAAAGTCAGGCTGGTTTGAGAGTCCCAAGTAACTCCAGCAATCTGCCATCAAGAGCCTGAGCTGGTGAGTTACACTTCCCTGTGTAAAGGGCGGCTTTTGTTTTCAGGGCCCAGGGGCTCTTAGTGGCCGGCTGACTTCTGAAATTCCACATTGTGCAGGATGCATCCCAGACCCAAGCTGCCACCTCACCTGAGTCAAGCTCATTTGAGAGCCCCAAGCGCCTTGAGCAATCTGCCACCAGGAATTTGGACTGCTGACTTTTGCTTACGTGGGGAAAGGGTCAGCCCTAATGATCAGGGGCCTGTGGTCTGGAGTGGCCGGCCATCTGCCTGCTGAAGTTCTCCATTGCGCAGGATGCCTCCCAGACCCAAGCTGCTGCCACAGCCGAGTTGAGCTCGATTGAGAGTCCCAAGCGCCTCGAGGAATATGCCACCAGGAACTTGGGCTGCTGACTTTTGCTTACATGGGGAAAGGGTCATCATGACTGTTCAGGAGCCTGGGGACCGGAGGGGCCGGCTGTCTTCTGAAATTTAGGATTGCGCAGGATGCCTCTCCGACCAAAGCTGCCACCACCGCAAAGTCAGGCTGGTTTGAAGGTCCCAAATGGGCCCAGCAATCTGCCATCAGGAATCTGAGCTGGTGAGTTACACTTCCCTGTGTAAAGGGCGGCTTTGGTTTTCAGGGCCCAGGGGCCCTTAGTGACCGGCCGACTTCTGAAATTCCGCCTTGCGCAGGATGCCTCCGAGACCCAAGCTGCCACTTCAGCTGAGTCGAGCTCGTTTGAGAGTCCCAAGCCCCTCCACCAATCTGCAACAAGGAACCCGGGGGGCTGAGTTTTGCTTACCTGTGGAAAGGGTCAGCATTAGTGTTCAGGAGCCTGGGGACAGGAGTGGCTGGCTGTCTGCTGAAATCTAACATTGCGCTGGATGCCTGCTGGACCCAAGCTGCCACGCCCGCAGAGCCAGGCTGGTTGGAAGGTCTCAACTGGCCCCAGAAATCTGCCATCCAGAACCTGAGCTGGTGAGTTACACTTCCCTGTGTCCAGGGCAGCATTGTTTTTCAGGGCCCAGGGGCCCTTAGTGACCTGCCGTCTGCTTAATTTCTGCGTTAAGCAGGATGTCACCCAGAACCAAGCTGGCACCTCAGCTTTGTCAAGCTTGTTTGAGAGTCTCAAGCGCCTTGAGCAACCTGCCACCAGGAACTTGGGCTGCTGAGTTTTGCTTACATGGGGAAAGGGTTCGCCTTAATGATCAGGGGCCTGTGACCCGGAGTGGCCATCCATCTGCCTGCTGAAGTTCTCCATTGCACAGGATGCCTCCCAGACCCAAGCTGCCACCACCGAAAAGTCCGGCTGGTTTGAGGGTCCCAAATGGATCCAGCAGTCTTCCATCAGGAACCTGGGCGTCTGAGTTTTCTTTTTCTTGGAAAGGGCTGGCATTGGTGTTAAGGAGTCCTCAGCTGAAGCGGCAGGCTGTCTGCTCAAATTCTGCATTGCCAAATGTGCCTCCCAGACTCAAGCTGGCCCCAGTGGTAACTGCTGGTGCTTTTGCCTCGGCACCTGTCTCCTGCCATCTGCCATCAGGAACCTGGAAGCTGAGTTACACTTCCTTGTGCAATGGGCGACATTTGTGTCCAGCGCCCAGGGGCCCGTAGCGGCCGGCCGTCTGCTGAAATTCCGCATTGCGCAGGATGCCTCCCAGACCTAAGCTGCCACCTCAGCCGAGTCGAGTTTGTTTGAGAGTCCCAAACGCCTCCACCAATCTGCAACAAGGAACCTGGGGGGCTGAGTTTTGTTTAGCTGGGGTAAGGGTCATCATTACTTTTAAAGAGCCTGTGGGCTGCAGCGGCTGTCTGTGTGCCTTCTGAAATACCGCATTGCACAGGATGCCTTGTCAACCCAAGCTGCCACCACCGCAAAGTCAGGCTGGTTTGAGGGTCCCAAATGGCTCCAGCAATCTGACATCAGGAACCTGAGCTGGTGAGTTACACTTCCCTGTGTAAAGGGCGGCTTTGGTTTTCAGGGCCCAGGGGTCCTTAGTGGCCGACTGCCTTCTGAAATTCTGCATTGCACAGGATGCCTCCCAGACCCAAATCGCCACCTCAGCCGAGTCGAGCTCGTTTGAGAGTCCCAAGCTCCTTCACCAATCTGAAATAAGGAACCTGGGGGGCTGTGTTTTGCTTACCTGGGCAAAGGGTCAGCATGTGTCTTCGGGAGGCTGGGGACAGGAGCGGCCGGCTGTCTGCTGAAATTTCACATTGCGCAGGATGGCTTCTCAACCCAAGCTGCCACCACCGCAAAGTCCGGCTGGTTTGAGGGTCCCAAATGGCTCCAGCAATCTGACATCAGGAACCTGAGCTGGTGAGTTACACTTCCCTGTGTACAGGGCAGCATTGGTGTACAGGGCCAGGGCCCCGTAGTGACCGGCTGACTTCTGAAATTCTGCAATCCGCAGGAAGCCTCCCAGACCCAAGCTGCCACCTCACCCGAGTCGAACTTCTTTGAGAGTCCGAAGCTCCTCCAGCAATATGCCACTAGGAACTTGGCCTGCTGACTTTTGCTTACCTGTGCAAAGGGTCAGCAGTAGTGTTCAGGAGCCTGGGGATGGGAGCAGCCGGCTGTCTGCTGAAATTCCGCATTGTGCAGGATGCCTCCCAGACCCCAGCTGCCACCACCGCAAAGTCAGGCTGGTTTGAGGGTCCCAAATGGCCCCAGCAATCTGCCATCAGGAACCTGAGCTGGTGAGTTACACTTACCTGTCTAAAGGGCGGCTTTGGTTTTCAGGGCCCAGGGGCCCTTAGTGACCGGCCGACTTCTGAAATTCCGCCTTGCGCAGGATGCCTCCGAGACCCAAGCTGCCACTTCGGCCGAGTCGAGCTCGTTTGAGAGTCCCAAGCCCCTCCACCAATCTGCAACAAGGAACCCGGGGGGCTGAGTTTTGCTTACCTGTGGAAAGGGTCAGCATTAGTGTTCAGGAGCCTGGGGACAGGAGTGGCTGGCTGTCTGCTGAAATCTAACATTGCGCTGGATGCCTGCTGGACCCAAGCTGCCAAGACCGCAGAGCCAGGCTGGTTGGAAGGTCTCAACTGGCCCCAGAAATCTGCTATCAAGAACCTGAGCTGGTGAGTTACACTTCCCTGTGTCCAGGGCAGCATTGTTTTTCAGGGCCCAGGGGCCCTTAGTGACCTGCCGTCTGCTTAATTTTTGCGTTAAGCAGGATGTCACCCAGAACCAAGCTGGCACCTCAGCTTTGTCAAGCTCGTTTGAGAGTCTCAAGCGCCTTGAGCAACCTGCCACCAGGAACTTGGGCTGCTGAGTTTTGCTTACATGGGGAAAGGGTTCGCCTTAATGATCAGGGGCCTGTGGCCCAGAGTGGCCATCCATCTGCCTGCTGAAGTTCTCCATTGCACAGGATGCCTCCCAGACCCAAGCTGCCACCACCGAAAAGTCCGGCTGGTTTGAGGGTCCCAAATGGATCCAGCAGTCTTCCATCAGGAACCTGGGCGTCTGAGTTTTCTTTTTCTTGGAAAGGGCTGGCATTGGTGTTAAGGAGTCCTCAGCTGAAGCGGCAGGCTGTCTGCTCAAATTCTGCATTGCCAAATGTGCCTCCCAGACTCAAGCTGGCCCCAGTGGTAACTGCTGGTGCTTTTGCCTCGGCACCTGTCTCCTGCCATCTGCCATCAGGAACCTGGAAGCTGAGTTACACTTCCTTGTGCAATGGGCGACATTTGTGTCCAGCGCCCAGGGGCCCGTAGCGGCCGGCCATCTGCTGCAATTCCGCATTGCGCAGGATGCCTCCCAGATGTAAGCTGCCACCTCAGCCAAGTCCAGCTCATTTGAGAGTCACTAGCACCACCAGCAATCTGCAACAAGGAACCTGGGCGTCTGAGTTTTGCTTACCTGGGGGAAAGGGTCAGCATTAGTGTTCAGGAGCCTGGGGACGGGAGTGGGCGGTTGCCTGGGGAAATTTAACATGGTGCAGGATGCCTCCCAGACCCAAGCTGCCACCACCGCAAAGTCAGGCTGGTTTAAGGATTCACAATGGCCCCAGCAATCTGCCATCAGGAACGTGTGCTGGTGAGTTACACTTCCCTGTGTAAAGGGCGGCATTGGTTTTTAGGGCCCAGGGGCCCTTAGTGACCGGCTGTCTGCTGAAATTTTGCATTGTCCAGGAAGCCTCCCAGTCCAAGGTGCCACCTCACCTGAGTCGAGCTTGTTTGCGAGTCCCAAGCTCCTTCACCAATCTGCAACAAGGAACGTGGAGGGTGAGTTTTGCTGACCTGGGGAAAGGGTCAGCAGTAGTGTTAAGGAGCCTGTGGACCGGTGTGTCCAGCTGTCTGCTGAAATTTCACATTGTGCAGGATTCCTCCCGGGCCCAAGCTGCCATCACCGCAAAGTCCGGCTGGTTTGAGGGTCCCAAATGGCTCCAACAATCTGACATCAGGAACCTGAGCTGGAGAGTTACAGTTCCCTGTCTAAAGAGCGGCTTTGGTTTTCAGGGCCCAGGGGCCTTAGTGGCTGACTGCCTTGTGAAATTGCACCTTTCGCAGGATGCCTCCAAGACCCAAGCTGCTACCTCAGCCGAGTCGAACTCGTTTGAGAGTCCCAAGCTCCTTCACCAATCTGCAACAAGGAACCTGGGGGGCTGAGTTTTGCTTACCTGGAAAAAGGGTCAGGAGTAGTGTTCAGGAGCCTGGGGACAGGAGCATTGCACAGGATGCCTCCCAGATGTAAGCTGCCACCTCAGCTAAGTCGAGCTCATTTGAGAGTCCCTAGCACCACCAGCAATCTGCAACAAGGAACCTGGGCGTCTGAGTTTTGCTTACCTGGGGGAAAGGGTCAGCATTAGTGTTCAGGGGCCTGGGGACTGGAGAGGGTGGCTGCCTGGGGAAATTTAACATGGTGCAGGATGCCTTCCAGACCCATGCTGCCACCACCTAAAAGTCCGGCTGGTTTGAGGGTCCCAAATGGCTCCACCAATCTGACATCAGGAACCGGAGCTGGTGAGTTCCACTTCCATGTGTAAAGGGCATTATTGGTATACAGGGCCCAGGGGCCTTTAGTGGCCGGTTGCATTCTGAAATTCTGCAATGCGCAGGATCCCTCCCAGACCCAGGCTGCCACCTCACCTGAGTCGAACTTGTTTGAGACTCCCAAGCTCCTACAGCAATATGCCATCAGGAACCTGGGCTGCTGAGTTTTCTTCTTCTGGGCAAGGGCTGGCAGTCGCGTTCCGGAGGTCTTGCCTGGAGCGGCTGTCTGCCTGCTGAAATTCCGCATTGCGCAGGACGCCTGCCGGACCCAGGTGCCACCACCGCAGAGTCAGGCTGGTTTGAGGGTCCCAAATGGTCCCAGAAATATGCCATCAAGAACCTGAGCTGGTGAGTTACACTTCCCTGTGTAAAGGGCAGCATCTTTTTTCAGGGCCCAGGGGCCCTTAGTGACCTGCTGCGTGCTGAATTTCTGCATTACGCAGGATGCCACCCTGACCCAAGCTGCCACCGCTGCAGAGTGAGGAGGCTTTGAGGCTCCCAAATGGCTTCAGCAATCTCCCATCAGGAACTTGGGGTGCTGAGTTTTCTTCTTCTGGGACAGGGCTGGCATTTGTGTTCAGGAGGCCCTGACTGGATTGGCTGTCTGGCTGCTGATATTTCTGCTTTGCCAAACGTGCCTCCCAGACCGAAGCCGGCACCAGTTCCAACTCCAGCTGCTTTGTCCTCGGCACGTGTCTCCTGCCATCTCCCATCAGGAACCCGGGTGGCTGGGTTACATTTCCCTGCGTAATGGGCGGCATTTTTGTCCAGTGCCCAGGGGCCCTTAGCGGCCGGCCGCCCGGTGAAATTCCGCATCGAGCAGGATGCCTCCCGCACCCCAGCTGCCACCACCGCAAAGTCAAGCTGGTTTGGGAGTCTCAAGTGGCTCCAGCAATCTTCCTTCAGGAACCTGAGCTGCTGAGTCACACTTCCCTGTGTAATGGGCAGCATTGGTGTCCCGGGCCCTTAGTGGCCCGTAGTGGCCTGCTGCGTCCTGAAATTCTGCATTGGTCTGGATGCGTCCCAGCCCCAAGCTGCCACCTGTGCCTAGTTGATCTTTTTGAGCGTCCCAAGTGCCTTGAACAATATGCCACCAGGAACTTGGGTGGCTGAGTTTTCCTTATCTGGGAAAAGGGACAGGACTAATTTTAAGGATCCCGTGGCCCGGAGCGGCCGGCCCTCTGCGTGCTGAAGTTCTGCATCGCTCAGGATGCCTCCCCGACCAAAGCTGCCACCTCACTCGCGTCGAGCTCATTTGAGAGTCCCAAGTGCCTCCACTAATCTGCAACAAGGAACCCGGGGGGCTGAGTTTTGCTTACCTGGGAAAAGGGACAGCACTAGTGTTTAGGAGCCTCTGGTCCAGAGGGGCTGGCTGTCTGCCATCTGAAATTCTGCAACGCACAGTATGCCTCCCAGACCCTAGCTGCCTGCACCGCAAAGTCAGGCTGGTTTGAAGGTTCAGAATGTCCCCAGCAATCTTCCATGAAGAACCCGAGCTGGTGAGTTACACTTACTTGGGGTAACGGGCGGCATTTGTGTCCAGGGCGCAGGGGCCCTTTGCGGACGGCTGTCTGGTGAAATTCTGTATCGCACAGGATCCCTCCCGGACCCAAGCTGCCACCGCCGCCAAGTTAGGCTGGTTTGAGGGTCCCAAATAGCTCCAGCAATATTCCATCAGGAACCTGGGCTGCTGAGTTTTCTTTTTCCGGGACAGGGCTGGCGTTGTTCAGGAGGCCTTGCCTCGAGCGGCCGACTGCCTGCCGAAATTCTGCATTGCCAAATGTGCCTCCCAGACCCAAGCCGGCACCAGTTCCAAGTCCAGCTCCTTTTCCCTCGGCACGTGTCTCCTGCCATCTGCCATCAGGAACCCGGGCGGTTGAGTAACGCTTCCCTGAGAAATGGGCTGGCGTTCCCGTTCAGGGGCCGGGGGCCCTTAGCGGACGGCTAGCTCCCGAAATTCCGCATCGCGCAGGATGCCTCTCAGATCCAAGTTGTCACAGGTGCCGAGTCGAGACGATTTGAGACTCCCAAGCGCCTCCAGCAATTTGAAATCAGGAACCCGGGTTGCTCGGTTTTCTTTACCCGGGAAAAGGGTCAGCATTAGTGTTCAGGGGCGTTTGGCCCGGAGCGGCCGGCTGCTTGCCTTCTGAACTTCTGCATTTCCCAATCTGCCTCCCAGACCCAGTTGGCCCCTGTCCCAATACCAGCCGCTTTGGCCTCGGCACGTGTCTCCTATCTCCCATCAGGAACCTGGCAGCTGAGTCACGCTTACCTGAGAAAAGGGCTGGTGTTCACATTCAGGGCCCAGGGGCCCTTCGTGGCCATCAGCCGGCTAAAATTCTGCATTGCGCAGGACGGCTCCTAGACCCAAGCCGCCACCACCGTACAGTCAGTCTCGGTTGAGGGTCCCAAATGGCTCCAGCAATATTCCATCAGGAACCTGGGATGCTGAGTTTTCTTCTTCCGGGAAAGGGCCGGCAGTGGTGTTCAGGAGGCCTTGCCCGGAGTTGCTGGCTGCCTGCTGAAAGTTCTGTATTGCCAAATATGCCTCTTCGAGCCAAGGTGGCACGAGTTCCAACTCCAGCTGCTTTTTCCTCAGCACGCGTCTCCTGCCGTCTGCCATCAGGAACCTCGGCCGGTGAGTTACAATTCCCTGTGTAAAGGGCTGCCTATTGCGTTCAGGTCCTAGGGGCCGTCCGCCTACCGACCTTTTGCCTTGCGCAGGTGCCCCCTAGACCTCAGGTGGAATCAGTTCCAACTCTAGCTGGTTTCACAGCGCTAAGTGGCTTCTGTAATCTACCATCTCGAATGTGATCTGGTCAGTGTGGATCGATAGGGGAAAAGGCCGGTCTCCGTGTTGAGGGGCCAGTTGTCCGGAGAGGCCCATCGCCTGCTGAACTTCTGCATTGCAGAGGATGCCTCCCGGACTCTAGCCGCCACCACTGCAAAGTCAGGCTACTTTGACAGTGCCCAGCGTCTCCCGGAATCTGCCATCAGGACCCTGCGCCGTTGAGCGTCGTTTCCCAGGGCAACGGGTCAGCATTTTTTTTCAGGCGCCTCAGGCCCAGCGTGTTCCGCTGCCCGTTGAAATTCCCTATTGCACAGGATGCTTCCAGGTCGTAAGCTGGCACAACTTGCAGGTCAGGCTGGTTTGAGCGTCTTAAGGCGCTCCCGCAATCTGCCATCAGGAACGTAGTCTGTTGCATTTTCTTTCCAGGGAAAAAACCTAGCTTTGGTGTTTGGGTGCCCGCGGCCCGGAGCGGCCGTTCGTCTCCTAAAATTCTGCATTGCGTCAGATGCCTTGCAGACCCAAGCCGGCAGCAGCGAACACTCAGGCTGCATTAACAATAACAAGCGCCTTCTGCAAAGGGACACCAGGAACCCGGAACGGTTAGTTTCGTTTACTTAGGAAACGGGGTGGCATTTTTGGTCAGGACTCAGCCGCCACGAGCGCCCAGCCGGCTCCTCATATTTTGCATGGCACAGGATGCCTCTCAAGCCCACACCGGCACCTCTGCAAAATCAGGCCGCGTAGTCAGTCCCAAGCGCCTCCTCCGAACCAACCCGGGCAGGTGAGTTTCGTTTGCCAGGGGAAAGGGCCGGTGTTCGCGTTCACGGGCCTGTAGCCTGGAGCGGCGCGGTGTCTCCCGAAATTCTATTTTGTGAAGTATGCCTTCCAGATTCCAGCTGGCACCAGGGACACCTCAAGGTACTTTGGTAGTGCCAAGTGCCTCTTGCAAATCGCCATCTCGAACCTGAGTTAGTTAGCTGTCATTGCTAGGGAAAAGGGCCAGCACCGGCGTTCAGAGGTCTACGGCCCAGAGCGGCCGGCCGCTTGCCGAAAAACGTGCCTCGCGCCAGACGTCTCACAGACACAAGCCGTCACCACCGGAAAGTCACGTCAGTTTGTGAGTCTTAAGTGCCTCCTGCAAACCTTCCCCAGCTGTCCCTCGTTGTTAAGGGTTTTGATTGACAGAAAAAATTTTGTTTTTTCATTGCTTGAGGAATTTAAATTGAGGAGAACCCTTCGTTTCACAGTATTTTTGGAGAACGAATTATAGGGTAGAATCAGTTTATTTGTCACGTTATCAGTTTCAGTGGACCTAACTGCCCCGCTGTCTAATTTCTATGGGTTCACTTGAAGGAAGCTGTGTCTTTTTCAGCATTTTTAGGATTTAAGTATTCATTTCCGGCCACTTTTTTTCCGTGCCTTTGGAGCCGGTATCTTAGAGAAGAGCGAGCCCGGCGTGTACTTAACACATAAGCCACCCAGGAGGTTTTTTTTCTCATTTTTATTTCTAATGCAGTTAGGCCTAATTAAGAGTCCCAATGGGAGTTAGACTATTTATGTCATTATCCTTCTTCTCCACCCTACTCAGTCCTACATGATGTTCTACTTAGCAATTACCAAAGACTAATTATGTAAGGCAGCAGCTTATCACCCAATGTATCTATCTATGTAACCTTAAGAAAAAGTTTAATGTCTTACCAGTTTTCTGTTCTTCTGCTGCAAGTAGTCGCTGTGAAAATGGAAAGCACTGTTTTTTCAATGAAGAGCTTTCTTCTTTAACAAGCCCTTTGCTCCTCTTGAATCTGAGTCAGAGGAGCCAAACTGCTGCAGCTCTTCTGAGGGCTTTTATACCCGGTGGGATTAGTCTCCTCCCTTTTCCAGGGCATCATGGGAAAAAGAGGCGGGCACTATCAGGGGTATATTAACCCCAGCCTTGGCTAGGGGCCTTCATTCCCTCCCTGGGAACTGCTGGGGTAAGAGCTCTCCTCTCATTTCAGTGAAGAGTCTCTTTTAGCTTATCTCAGCTGATTTTCAGCAGGTGTTTCTGGGCATCTAAAGTAACAGAGGCTTGGGAAATACAGTGAAGAAAACGCCATGGAATACAGGGAGTATTTAGGTTTGTGGATTTGAGTTTTGTGTTTAGGGGGGGTAAAGTATGTTTGTAGTTTCTGGTTTTGTTCTTGTGTTTGTGTTTTTTTTTTTTTTTTCTTCCATTGCTTTTAGTAGGAGGGCAGCTTTCACAGATTCCAGGGTGTGTCAACTCCAGTACATTTTTCAGCAGATTAATCATGTCATAAGAGGGATCGTTCCTGTGTCCAAGAAGATGCGTGAGATTGGGGATTCAGGGCATTTGAGAATTGAGAGTAGGTGAAGTCAGGGTGAGTAGGTATCCAGTTGGGAGTTCTTGGGGGGGGGGGTTTGTAGGCAGCAGGGTGTGAAAGGGTGTTTATTTGAGGGCTCCCCCACCCAAGGTTTTCAGAAGCATAGCAGGAGCATTTTCATGTCTTTCTCACACAAGGTCATCCACTGCAGTCACAGGAATGCCATTTGACATTCCCTTTGTTTAACCCAGTTGCCATTCTGAATAAAGGCCGCAGCCTTGGAGTCAGGATGAAGCTGGAGCCTGAGGGAGCCAGGCCCACTCAGGAGAGGGCAAGTAGCTGCCTTGCTGGGATTTGGCCCACATAACTCTGGACTCACACTTTGGTTTTGGTTTTCTTTATTGTAGCTGACCGAGAGGCACGCAGGTCATTACGAGGCCCTCGGAGGCAGACTCATTTCAGGTGCAACGTGGATTCCCATCACCCATCATTGAAAAGATAAGTCGGTGGCCATGGCCTGGAGATGAGTGAATAGTGGGTTGGGAGTTCTTGGGCCAGATTTAAAAATTAGCAGAGGGGAAAGCAATCTTGTCCAAGGGCCTCTTGGGACAGCTAAAGGGCGAGGCTCTACTTTTGACGTCAGCTTTCCGGCGGGCAGCGCAGAACAGCTCCGGTCTGCGTCGTGTTGTCCACTGTGCCGTGTTCCCTAGTGTGTCTTTGGCATTCCTTTTGCCTTCTCCCCTTAGAGGCCCTCAAAACAAGCATGATGTCTCGTGTTTCTCGTTCCCCTGTTTGTCACGTTTCGTGTCACGGGTGTCTGCACATATTTGTGCCAGAGCTGTTCTGCCCTGCCGTGTAGCCTGCTGCAATAGGACAAGCCCTGGGGAGTTGGAATTTGTAATGTGGGATGTACTTGAGCTCTAGATGCTCTTCCTAGATTTACATACGGTGTTGGTTGCTTGTGAGTTACCCTGGTGGTGTTTGACATATGTTCTAACTTTCTTTCAGGTGCAGGTCCATTCCATGTGTGGCAGAGGGTCAGGGTTAGGAGGTGCCGGGCCTTCTTAGGAGCGCGGTGAGTAGCAGAGCGGTGGGGTTTTGGCCGATGCGGTGCCAAGGTCAGGCACTGATGTTTGGTTCTCTTTAATCTAGCTGTCTGAGAGACACCGGCCCGGTGCCAGCAGGACCTTCCCAGGTGACGAGGTGGCCTTTCTATGCACCTGAGACGGACCGGCATCCCCAGATGTCTGAGAGATAAGTAGAGGGCTGTGACCCACAGAGGGGATGAAAGCATGGTGCTGGTTTGGGAATTACTGGGAGGGGTTTTTGAGTCCGATTTGGAGGTGGGGGGTGTTCATGAAGTGGCCCCTTAGGCCCCATAGAAGCGACGTCTCACTTTTGATCCCAGTGCTGAGGAGCGCAGGGCAGAGCAGTCCCGGTGTGTCTCGTGTCCTTTGTCTGTTGTGCATTATGTGTTGTTTGTGTATGCAATGTCTTTTACCTTAGGGGGGCCTGTCAGAAACCTTGGCATCCTTGTTAGCATCTGTGATCTCTGCATTCCCTGGCCTGGCAGCCCGGCCACAGAACTTTGCACTGGGGAGCTCAGACAGGCATCAGACTCTCTTCTGTCTTTGGAAGCATCCAGTCAGGTGTCTTGTCAGGTCTTGTTCTGAGCTGTCCGGGCAGCTATGCCCCACCTGGATCCATTTTGGTGGATTAGGGCTTGTAAGAATGTGAGGGCAGGCAGAGGATTCCGACCATAGGATTCTTGGGCATCCGGTTTTGCTGTTCTTGGAATAAATCCTTCAGTTACCTTCTTCCTCCAGGGTTCTCTGAGCTTCATCAGCTCACCATCAGTTTCAACTTGGTCATGTCCTTTTGCATTCTATCAGTCCTTGCGCCCATTTTCTTTGCCGGTAGATTTCTGTCTCTGTGTTGTGTGCTTTGTTTGTCATGTCCTGTCTGTCCTGCGTCACGGGTGTCAGCACACATTTGTGCCGGAGCTGCTCTGCCCTGCCGCACAGCCTGGTGCGATAGGAGAGGGCCCGGGGACTTGGAATGTGTAATGTGGGCTGTAGTTGGACTCTAGGTGGGATTTGTAGATGGACACAGGATATCTGGAGCTCCTCAGTTATCCTGCAACAGTTTGACTCTTGTCCTATCTTTTTTTTCAGATTGAGATGGATTAAATCTGTGCCAGAGGGCCCCATCCCGTTGAGGGGATTGCCCCGAGCAGGTGAGGCCCCATTTGTCTCTGCAGCAGAAGTGTGTATGGTCACTGTGTTCCAGCACTGTTCTTTGTCTTTGTTTTTAGGAAATAAATCTGGATACCGGCAGCCTAGGTGAGCAGCGGAGAGAAGTGCTTGTTATTGCTCAGCTCTCAAGAACCACAATATTTCAGCGGATGGATCATGTCGCAAGAGAGATCTGCCCAGTGTTAAGGATGATGTTTGAGATTGAGGCTTCAGGTGAGTTGAGGATTGTGACTGGGAGAGGGTGGGTGATCAGGTATTGAGTTAGGAGTTGTTGGGAGGGGGTTTGCAGGCAGGAGGGTGAGAAAGGGTGTTTATTTGAGGGCCCCCTTCACAAGGCTGTTCAGAAGCCTAGCAGAGGCATTCCCATGTCTCGCAGCACCAAGGTCATCCACTGCACTCACAGCAATGCCATTTACCTTTGCCTTTCTCTTACCCAGGTGCCACCCCTAATGAAGGCCACAGCCTTGGAATCAGGATGAAGCTGGAGCCTGAGGGAGCCAGGCACACTCAGGAACGGGCAAGTAGCTGACTGGCTGGGGTATGTCCCCCATAATTCTGGACTCACACTTTGGTTTTGGTTTTCTTTCTTGTAGCTGACCAAGAGGCTAACAGGCCATCACAGAGCCCTCCGAGGCACACTCATTTCAGGACCAATGTGGATTGCCATCACTCATCATCCAAAAGATAAGTCGGGGGCCTTGGCCTGGAGATGGGAGTGTAGGAGATTGGGAGTTTTTGGGCCAGATTTAACAAATAGTGGAGGCAGAAGCAATCATGTCCAAGGGCATGTTAGGACAAGTGAAGGGAGAGACTCTACTTTTAATGGAAGCTTTTAGGCGGGCAGTGCAGAACAGCTCCGGTGTGTCTGGTGTTGTGCCGTGTGCCTGTTACCTGGTGTGTCTTTGGGGTCCCTTTTTCCCTCTTCTCTGGAGGTCCTCACCGCAAGCATGATGTGTCGTGTTTCACGTCCCCCTGTTTGTCACGTTCTGTGTCACGGGTGTCTGCGGGTATTTGTGCCGGAGCTCTTTTGCCCTGCCGCCTGGCCTGCTGCAATAGGACAAGCCCTGGGGAGTTGGAATTTGTAATGTGGCCTGTACTTGGGCTCTAGATGCTCTTCCTGCATTGACATAAGGTGCTTGCTGCTTTTGAGTTATCCTGGTGGTGTTTGATATATGTTCTAACTTTCTTTCAGGTGCAGATGCATTCCAGGTGTGGCAGAGGGTCAGGGTTAGGAGGTGCCGGGCCTCCTTAGGAGCGCGGTGAGTATCAGAGCGGTGGGGTTTTGGCCGATGCGGTGCCAAGGTCAGGCACTGATGTTTGGTTCTCTTTAATCTAGCTGTCTGAGAGACACTGGCCCGTTGCTAGCAGGACCTTCCCAGCTGACGAGGTGGCCTTTCTCTGCACCTGAGACGGACCGGCATCCCCGGATGTCTGAGAGATAAGTAGAGGGCTGTGATCCACAGAGGGGATGAAGGCATGGTGCTGGTTTGGGAATTACTGGGAGGGGTTTTTGAGTCCGATTTGGAGGTGGGGGGTGTTCATGAAGTGGCCCCTTAGGCCCCATAAAAGCCACGTCTCACTTTTGGTCCCAGTGCTGAGGAGCGCAGGGCAGAGCAGTCCCGGTGTGTCTCGTGTCATTTGTCTGTTGTGCATTATGTGTTGTTTGTGTATGCCATGTCTTTTAACTTAGGGTGGCCTGTCAGAAACCCTGGCATGCTTGTTAGCATCTGTGATCTCTGCATTCCGTGGCCTGGCACCCAGGCCATAGATGCGATTCTGATACCTGTCTGAGCTCCCCGGTCAAAAGTTCTCTCTTTGGAAGCATCCAGTCAGGTGTCTTGTCAGGTCTTGTTCTGAGCTGTCCGCACAGCTATGCCCCACCTGGATCCATTGTGGTGGATTAGGACTTGTAAGAATGTGAGGGCAGGCAGAGGATTCTGACCATAGGATTCCTAGGCATCGATCTTTGCTGTTCTTGGAATAAATCCTTCAGTTAGCATCTTCTTCCTCCAGGGTTCTCTGAGCCTCATCAGCTGACCGTCAGTTTGAAGTCAGTCATCTTGTTTTGCATTCTCTCAGTCCTTGCAGCCATTTTCCTTGCCAAGAGATTTCTGTTGTTGTTGTGTCCCCGTTGTCTGTCCTGTCCTGCCTGTTCTGTGTCACGGGTGTCTGCACACATTTGTGCTGGAGCTGGTCTGCCCTGTTGCCTAGCCTGGTGTAATTGGAGTAATCCTGGGGACTTGGAATTTGTAATGTTGGGTGTACTTCGACTCCAGATGATATTCCTAGGTTGATAGAAGGTTTTTGCAGATTTTGAGTTATCCTCCTGGTATTTGACCTATGTTCTTACTTTCTTTCAGTTGCAGGTGCATTGCATCCATGGCTGCGCATCCCATCCTGGGTGAGGGGGTTCCTGAAATCAGGTCAGTCAACAGTTGTCTGTGCAGGGTGTGTGGTAAGTGTGACCCTGTTACAGGTCTGTTCTTTGTCTTTATTTTTAGGATGCAAAGCTGGATCTCAGCAGTCCAGTTCAAGAAGGCAACGTGAGCAGTGACCAGTAGCCTTCCTTGTTCCTGAGGTCTCACTTTCCGGGGCCAGTCTAAGTCTCCATTCTTGTTTTTGTGCCTTAGTGAAGCCGCTCTGAGCACGTCAAGCTGCCATCCCCCACCAGATGAAGCACTGGGTTTGCTGACTTTGTCACCCCTGTCTTCTGGGTAGGTGTTCGGATCCACCGAGGAATTCTGGTCAGTCGGGCAAGTAGGGATGAGGAGCGTGGGTCCATGCAGTTTTGAGCAATCCCACATCATCTCCTGTCCTCTTCATGCAGGTGTAGTCTGTGATGGTGGCATCGGTGTCTCAGCATGGTGATGTGTGTGACTCCAGGCGATCGGCCATTGGTAGGACAACAGTGAGTAGCAGACTTGTGGCTTTTGGCCCATGCGGTGCCAAGATCAGGCACTGATGTTTGGTTTTCTTTACTCTAGCTGTCTGAGAGACACCAGCCCGGTGGCAGCAGGAACTCCGCAGCTGCTGAGGCCGCCTTCCTTCGCACCCGATACAGAGCAGTATTGCCAGATGTCTGTGAGATAAGTAGAGGGCTATGAACCCCAGAGGGGATGAAAGTGGGGTGCTAGGTCAGCCTCCCAGGCTGGGGGGTTTGAATTGGCTCCGGAGATGAGGGTCGCCAACATGTGGCCCCTTACGCCTCACAAAAGCAAAGCCTCAGTTTTGGTTACGGTGCTGAGGCGGGCAGCAGGGCAGAGCAGTCCCGGTGTGTCTTGTGTCCCTTGTCTTTTGTGTGTTGTGTGTCTGGCTATGTCATGTCTCTTTATCTTAGCACTATGAGGGGCCTCTCAGTAACCTTTCCTAGCATCCGTGATCTCAGCCTTCTTTGCCCTGGCAGCCGTGCCACGGAACTCTTCATCCGGGAGCCCAGACAGGCATCAGAATTGCATCTCTTTTTAGAAGCAGTCTGTCAGAGGTCTTTTCAGGTCTTGTTCTCAGCTGTATGGACACTTGCACCCTGCAAGGTTCCGTTATGGCTGCTTAGCACTTGTGAGCATGTGAGCTCAGTTAGAGCATTGTGACTCTAGGGCTCCTGGGCATTCATCTTTGCAGTTCTTGGACTGAATCATTAAGTTTAGCATTTTCTTTTGCCAGGCATCTCTGAGGCTCATCAGCTCACCATCAGTCTAACTTTGGTCATCTCATTTTTCATCTTATCAGTCCTTGCAGTCATTTTCCTTGCCTACAGGTTTCTGTGTGTGTTTTGTCCTCGTTGTTTGTCTCGTCCGGTCCCGTGTCACGGGTGTCTGCACACATTTGTGCCGGAGCTGCTCCGCCCTGCCCCGTAGCCGGGCGCAATCGGAGGCGTCTTGGGGACTTGTAATTTGTAATGTGGGGTGTAGTTGGCCTCTAGATGGGATTTGTAAATGGACATGACATGTCTGGAGCCTCTAAGTTATCCTGCAGCCCTTTGACTTTTCTCCTAACTGTCTTTCAGATGCAGAAGGATCAAATCCAGGGCTGAGCCCTGCATCTACGGTGAGGGGCTTCCCCCAAGCAGGTCAGTTACTGTTTTCCTCTGTAGAGGAAGCATAAATTATGGCTGTCACACCTCTTTTGCCTTTCCTTTTAGGAAGTCAAGGCAGAGAGCTGCAGTCCAGGCCAGCGGGCAAGGTGAGCATTGCGTAGCGTACACACGCAGTTTTATTGCCGAGGTATCAGTTTCTGGCGCAGCTCTAACTGTCTCCTCTTGTTTGTTTTCTTTTTTTTTATTCTTTTAGGTGGTTCACTTGCGATCTATCCCGGCCCAGGATGCTCATGCGAGGTGGGTGCAAGCCTTAGGTATCGGTGTGGCATACTTGTCACGGTAGGGAGGTTGTGTTTTCCCAGTATCTCAGCATGCTTTTTTGCTTTGTTTCCTTGCAGGTGTTGTCGCTGCCCTAAGCATGACCATGGAACAGAGGAGGGCAGGTGAGTCGGTGTTTAGGCAGGGTGAGTCATAGGGGAGGGTTATGCAGCAGCACCCTAAGTGTGTACATTTTCTTTTTGCAGGTGTCTTCTGGGATGCCTCCTGAGTCAAATCAAGTTTTGAGGTGAGCTGGGCCTGCGGTGCAGAGGAGTTGCAGGGATTACTGTTTTTGAGGGCAATAGTCACATTTTCTGTTGTATCTTAGGTACCCTGAGCAGGCTCGTAGCCACAGCTGGGAAGCGGCAGCACCGAATCACACACATCCAGAACATCTCAACCCGCACGTCCGACCGAGGATGGATTTTGTCCGCTCGTCTTTCAAAAGCTAAGTGTCGGGGCGGCGGTCGGGAGAAGGGGAAAAGCCTTTACTATCACAGGGGGCAGTTTCACGTCAGCTTAGCTGAGAGGTCTGTAGCGGGATGGGCTCTTCGCAATTAAAGAGAGAGGGTTTGTCCTCAGCCTCACGAGAGCCTTTGCCGGGCAGGGCAGTTCCGACCCATCTCCACGTTCTCGTGGACTTTGCGTCGTCAGCTTTCCTCGACTAGGCATAGTCACGGCCGTTTCCCCCGAGGGGCTCGCCTTCGGGTCCGCGGCTCTCGCCACGGTCATCCGGCAGTCCGCTTCCTTCTGTTGGCCGGCCGAGCGTCTGGAGGGTCTTCCTAACTGCTTTGACACTACATTTGCGAGCTACATTTCCTCATCACGTGCCATCATCACAGGTCTTCCTTTCCTGTGGCTCATCTTGCGTTTGCAATATCAGATCCCTAAGGGGAAAGTTCCGGCTTGCCTTTGCGTTAGCTCATCTGCGTCCGTGTTATGTTGCGCGCGTCCATTGTCTTTCACGCCTAAGGCCTTTCTTATGTCTCGACGCTTTCTCGGCACTAATGTGTGCTATATTGCCTATATTCTACTCATGTGCCTTTCTGGATCTTTCTTATTCTGCCCTCCTTATCTTTTTACTCTGAGCCAGGTAGGATTAGCGAAGATGTTCTCATCCGTCTTCCTTCTCACTACCAGCTTCGGTAGTGCCTTTTTTCCCAATGACATTTTCTTTGACTTCTAGAGCAGTGTCTTATACACTCCTGACGTGACTGCAGTAGTTCTATGGGTTCCATCTTCTGAAAGGGTATAGGTATCAGGAATTCATCTTCCAGAGTGATCTTAAGTCCTGTTTGTATTGTATCTATCTACCTATATTGTATGTACCTGTGTCGGCATATATTGTATGTAATTATATTGTATGTACCTGTGTTGGCTTATACTGTATGTACTTGTGTCAGCTTTTACTGTATGCACTTAGGTTGCGTGTACCTGTGTCGGCTTATACTGTATGTACTCATGTTGCATGTACCTGTGTTGGCTTATACTGTATGTACTTATGTTGTATGTACTTGTGTTGGCTTATACTGTATGTACTTGTGTCAGCTTTTACTGTATGTACTCATGTTGCATGTACCTGTGTTGGCTTATACTGTATGTAATTATGTTGTATGTACTTGTGTTGGCTTATACTGTATGTACTTGTGTCAGCTTTTACTGTATGCACTTACCTTGTGTGTACCTGTGTCGGCTCATACTGTATGTACTCATGTTGCATGTACCTGTGTTGGCTTATACTGTATGTACTTATATTGTATGTACTTGTGTTGGCTTATATTGCATGTACTTGTGTCAGCTTTTACTGTATGCACTTAGGTTGCATGTACCTGTGTTGGCTTATACTGTATGTACTTATGTTGCATGTACCTCTGTTGGCTTATCTAGCATGTACCGGTCTTGGCTTATACTGTATGTACTTATCTTGCTTGTACTTGTCTTGGTTTATATTGTGTGTACCTGTGTTGGCTTATACTGTATGTACTTATAATGTATGTAAGTGCATTGCATTTTATTGTCTGTACTGGCACTTTGTGCATTGGCTTATATTCTGTGTAGCTATGTTGTACCACTTACGGTCGGAGCTGCCCTGCCCTGGCAGCTAGTCATAGTTAGGTGGAACAGTTATAGAAATTTTCCTGTTGGTTTGTGTTTTGTGGGGTTTGGGTTGGAAAACTTATCGGTTTAGACCGGGTACAATTCCCGGCTGTCAGATTGGCACTTGCTGATCACTTTCTGTTGTCTCACAGGTCCCCGAGGCTGCCGATTTCCCTAATCTACCATTTGATGTCAGGGAGGGGCAGCCACAACATGCGTCCGAGCACGTTCTTCAGCGTCTCAGGTAAGGGCCGCAGCGAGCGTGTAAGCGGGCAGAGCGTGCGAGCATGTGTGAGAGCCTGTGGCTGTGTTTGTCTGTGTGTGCTTGTCTCTGTGCGTGTGAGCACAGGGTGAGTGGATTTAACCTTGTGTGTGTGACGTTTGCTTTTCAGGTTTTTCAACTCATTTTTAAAATTAGAATAAAAAATCCCCAGCCGGGGGGTTTTTTTTTTTTTTCCCCCCGGCTGGGTTTTTTTTTCCTCGGTCCCGGTCGGTCCGCGAGGCGACGTTCATCGCCAAAGTTTGGGCACGGAACGGCCAGGGACCGGGGTTTTCGTCAGGCAGGAGCATTTTTTGGGGGCTCCCGGGAACCACGTTCCCGAGGAGCGGTGTGAATGTGTGCTGAGGGTTAGCTGAGCGGTTGATGTGGGAGGTAGTGTGGGTTTGTGTGTAAGCTGAAGTGTGTGTATGTGTGTGTGTGTGCCTGTTGCAGGTCTGTAGGGTTGTAACCTTGTATGCTGTTTGCTTTTCAGGTTTTTCAACTCATTTTTAAAATTAGAATAAAAAATCCCCAGCCGGGGGGTTTTTTTTTTTTTCCCCCCGGCTGGGTTTTTTTTTCCTCGGTCCCGGTCGGTCCGCGAGGCGACGTTCATCGCCAAAGTTTGGGCACGGAACGGCCAGGGACCGGGGTTTTCGTCAGGCAGGAGCATTTTTTGGGGGCTCCCGGGAACCACGTTCCCGAGGAGCGGTGTGAATGTGTGCTGAGGGTTAGCTAAGCGGTTGATGTGGGAGGTAGTGTGGGTTTGTGTGTAAGCTGAAGTGTGTGTATGTGTGTGTGTGTGCGTGCTTGTTGCAGGTCTGTAGGGTTGTAACCTTGTATGCTGTTTGCTTTTCAGGTTTTTCAACTCATTTTTAAAATTAGAATAAAAAATCCCCAGCCGGGGGGTTTTTTTTTTTTTCCCCCCGGCTGGGTTTTTTTTTCCTCGGTCCCGGTCGGTCCGCGAGGCGACGTTCATCGCCAAAGTTTGGGCACGGAACGGCCAGGGACCGGGGTTTTCGTCAGGCAGGAGCATTTTTTGGGGGCTCCCGGGAACCACGTTCCCGAGGAGCGGTGTGAATGTGTGCTGAGGGTTAGCTGAGCGGTTGATGTGGGAGGTAGTGTGGGTTTGTGTGTAAGCTGAAGTGTGTGTATGTGTGTGTGTGTGCCTGTTGCAGGTCTGTAGGGTTGTAACCTTGTATGCTGTTTGCTTTTCAGGTTTTTCAACTCATTTTTAAAATTAGAATAAAAAATCCCCAGCCGGGGGGTTTTTTTTTTTTTCCCCCCGGCTGGGTTTTTTTTTCCTCGGTCCCGGTCGGTCCGCGAGGCGACGTTCATCGCCAAGGTTTGGGCACGGAACGGCCAGGGACCGGGGTTTTCGTCAGGCAGGAGCATTTTTTGGGGGCTCCCGGGAACCACGTTCCCGAGGAGCGGTGTGAATGTGTGCTGAGGGTTAGCTAAGCGGTTGATGTGGGAGGTAGTGTGGGTTTGTGTGTAAGCTGAAGTGTGTGTATGTGTGTGTGTGTGCGTGCCTGTTGCAGGTCTGTAGGGTTGTAACCTTGTATGCTGTTTGCTTTTCAGGTTTTTCAACTCATTTTTAAAATTAGAATAAAAAATCCCCAGCCGGGGGGTTTTTTTTTTTTTCCCCCCGGCTGGGTTTTTTTTTCCTCGGTCCCGGTCGGTCCGCGAGGCGACGTTCATCGCCAAAGTTTGGGCACGGAACGGCCAGGGACCGGGGTTTTCGTCAGGCAGGAGCATTTTTTGGGGGGCTCCCGGGAACCACGTTCCCGTGGCCCAATGATTGCTGGGGTTTAATTTAGTAGTTTTGCTGAGAGGGCTGGTGGGTTTGTGTGCTATTTGAAGCGAGTGTCTGTGGTGGGTGAGTGTTGTTTTCTCTGTGGTTTTGTTGTTTTGGGTTTCCTGTAACCATAGATTAACATGTAGTCGAAATAGGAAAAGGTTATATGTTTGTGTTAATATTTGTACTGCTTTGTACTGCTTTGTACTGCTTTGTACTGCTTTGTACTGCTTTGTACTGCTTTGTACTGCTTTGTACTGCTTTGTACTGCTTTGTACTGCTTTGTACTGCTTTGTACTGCTTTGTACTGCTTTGTACTGCTTTGTACTGCTTTGTACTGCTTTGTATGTGAATTGGATTTTTTTGTTGTGTGTATGGATTGTATCTGTGCTTGCATTTGTATGCACTGTTTCTATGTCTATGTCTTTTGCTGATTTCCTGTAATAAAGTTGAATCACCCCTAATAAAGATACCCCCTGCCCTTCCCTAAACCCCCCATTACCCCCACGGCTCCTGTGTTTTTTTGGTGTGGTTTTGTAATTTTTTTCTTCTGTGTTTCTTCCTTTTGCCCCTTCCTTTCCTTTTCTATTTTTCACTTAACTTCCATCTGTCTCCCACCCTCTGTTTCTGTGTCTCACTCTTTCTGATGCTGTCTTGCTTCTGTAACTCTGTTCTCTTTCTCTCTTTACTTTGGACCTTATTTCTTTTTCTTTATAACTTTCCCCTGTGCTCTTCTTGCTTCTTTTTCTGTCTGTGTTCTCCTTTTCCTTGGTTTGTCTTTTTTTGCTCTTAGTCTTTTCCTATTTCACTCTACCCTGAGTTTTTGCTGTAACTCTAATCCTAACCACTTTTTTTCCCTTTTAACTCCTGTTCTTCAGTTTTTCCATCCTCCTTTTCTTTTCTGTCTCTGTCTTGGTTTCTCTCTCTGTGTTTTCTTCTCTGTCTCTCTGTCTTCTTTTTTTTCTCTGTCTTTTCTTCTGTCTGTTTTTCTTTCTCTGTCTTCTTTTGTGCCTCTCTATTTTCTTTGTTCTCTCCTTTTTCTCCATCTCCTTTCTTTTCTCTCTCTTTCTCTTTTCTCTCTTTTGTCTGCTTTTCTCTCTCTATTTTTCTCTCTTTCGTTTCTGTCTTCTCTCTGACTTTTTTCTTGTCTCTCTTAATCTTTTTTTTCTTGTCTCTTCTCTTTCTTTTCTCTCTGTCTCTCTCTTTTCTCTCTCTCTCTCTCTCTCTCTCTCTTTCTCTCTCTTCTTCTCTCTTTCTTCTCTCTCTCTTCTTCTCTCTTTTTTCTCTCTCTTTTCTCTCTCTCTCTCTTTTCCTCTCTCTCTCTCTCTTTCTTTTCTCTCTCTCTCTCTCTCTCTCTCTCTCTCTCTCTCTCTCTCTCTCTCTCTCTCTCTTTTCTCTCTCTATTTCTAACTTTGTTTTCCTTTCTAGCTTTTAGTTTTAAAAAAGCAGCAGTAGAAACTTTCAGGCTCCCTGGAGAGTAAAGCAAAAAAAAAAAAAAAAAAAAAAAAATTATAAAACAAAGCATTTACTCCCCGGGAGCCTGAAAGTTTTCTACTGCTGCACCAGACATATAGTTTTTCTTCTTTTTATATATAGTATATAGGGGACCCCACCCACCCCTAATCAGTACCCTCCCCAGCTGCCCCCAATCAAGCCTGATGAGTCACACCTGTCACAAGGCACCACCCCCATACCCAAGCACCCACCCCTAGCTGCCCCCCTGGCCACGCACGCCACCCCCATCGCCCAGCCACCATCCCCCTGTACAGAAAAAACCCTGCCCAGTACCCAAGCACCCACCCCCTGTTGTTGTCCCCGCCCACCCCAGCTGCCACCCCCCAGACGCAGCCCCCCATCCATAGCTGCCATCCCGACTGCCGATCCACCAGCCCCCGTCACCAACCGCACCACCCCCCTGTTGTTCGCCACAACACTGAAATAGCGCCCCCTGCTGTCCGACTCGGCGTAGTACAATCAGCGCGCCCCGTCGTAGCGCCCCCTGCCGTCCACGGCGCCGCACTGCATGTACACACAGCGCGACTACCACCTGACGTCACGAGAGCGACACACCCCCCGGGAAGGCCCGCCCCCAGGGCATTGCCGTCCCTACCTACCGCCCGACTGGAAACCCAGCACCCGCCCCGCGCCTCCAGAAGCCGCTCCCCGCCGTGCCGCCGGCCGCACGCCAGCCGGAACACCCATCCGCAGCCACCGGGACCCTCGGCAACCCCCAAAAAA